>NC_138205.1:95228632-95606132 GCF_964194415.1 Vipera berus | reverse complement strand
TGTGAATTTTCCAACACTGGAAGTTTTAAAGAAGCATCTGGACAGCCATTTGTCTGAAATGGTATAGGGCAGGGGTAGGCAATCTTGGCTCTTCCTTCCTGAGCAGGGGGTTGGACTAGATGATCTCCAAGGTCCCTTCCAACATCATCACCATCGTTTTGTTGTTGTTGTTGTTGTTGTTGTTGTTGTTGTTGTTGTTATTATTATTATTATTATTATTATTATTATTATTATTATTATTATTATTAAATATAGGAAACTTAATTATCTCTCCTTATGCCAATAGTCTGATCCAAACTGGAACATCCTATTTAAACTTTTCTAGTCTACTCTGACCATTAAACATAACACTAACTTCTATATTAATTTCATTTTATATTCCAAATATATACAATATAAACATTTCACAGAAAATTTTGGAAAATAGATTTCATTTAATGAGTCTTGGTTCTGATCAAAAACTAGCAGAGTGGTGTTATTATACATTAATATTAAGGGAGAATAAACTTTCAAATTTAACAAAAGCATGAAAACAATGGGCACTTATATGTCAAATGATCCTTAAATGGCAAATTGGATTTTATTCACAAATAACTAATCTCATTTATGTGTAGAACACTGAATGGATTTTGTTCATTGCATCCAAATTCTGCTAAATCGAAGTATAATTAGTTTACTTTAATATGTTATTAAAATACATATTGATTTATCATGTAAATTTCTTTTTAAAAAATACTGATTAATGTAGAATCAGAGCACAACAGGCTTATAAATGAAAACATGCAAATTCATCATAAATTTAACGGACTTGCTCATTCCAATGTGTAAATCGCATAACCATCCTGTGTGTGCATATATGTTTTCCAATTTACCACTCCTTCTCAATTAATGCTAATTACTGATGATCCTTACTAATTAGCAAACAGACATTTTTTTCTCATAATGCAATGATTCCATAAGCCCTTTTTATCCAGAAAAGATCATTCAGGGTTGAATTTTTGTTTAAGCTAGTGATTGCCAGGTATGGTAACTGAGAGCTGATGATAGTGGATGATGGGACACAGGCCTTAAGAGGAATATAAGGCAGTCAGATTTCCAGCAACAACCAAGCAAATCCATCAGAAATTGCTAACAGAAATGTATTTATTTATTCATTATGAAATTTATATGCTGCCCCTCTCACCAAGAGGCAACTCTAGTGGCTTACAATAAGTAAAAGCAACAGAATAAAAAAATAAAAAAATATTACAATAATAAATATTAGCATTAAAATTAACCTTGAAGATTGACAAAGATTGTGAGCAAGGGACCAAGGGACACATGGGATGGAAGTAGAATAATCTTTTAATCCATTATTCACCTCCAGTTGGCACCACCCCTATCAGGCCCCCAGGACAATTGTCAGAGCCAGGTTTTCAGACCCTTCCTTATAGCCCAGAGACTCGGTGTGGACCTCACCTCAAGGGACACAATACTCCAAATGGCAGAACTTGCCTACAGATTCCTTAGAGAAATTTAATGGTGTCCCCAAACAAATCTGTTACCAGCTAACCAGAAAAAGAAATAAAAAACTTTTTACTGGCAATATCTTAAGAAACAATGTGAAAATAAATAGACATTGAATTTGCAGTTATGAGCTATCTAATTAATGGTAGTGTTTGTATTCCTGTCCAAAACAATATAGCATGTATTTTCAGCACATTTTAAGTTGGAGCCACACTAAAAATAATTAGAGCAGCACTTAGATCTAGATGTGTTCAAAAAAGGCTGCATAACTGTTTGTCATGGATACTTTAATTTTATAACTGATCAGCAGGTAAGACTTGATACGCTTAATCAAGTCTTCTAGCCCTATAATTCTATGATTTTTAACATAGTGAAAAGAAAAACGTAGCAACTAAACCAAATATAATACGGGCATTACTTATCATTTAAAATGAGATATCCAGTTTTTTTTCTAATTATTATTTTTCTTGTTTCCCCTGCAGCTGTGCTTGCTATCACCCTTAGTCATATCATCCATCATCCAGCTACTGAAGCCAACTCCCTGCAACAAAGAGACACTTGTAAGTTTATATTGCTGCCATAAATTTTTGGACAATGAAAGTTCTTTAGGGAAAAAAAGAACTCTCAAACTCCTGGATATACTGCACAATCCAGATCATCAAATAACCTCCATGCTGGGATTTGTGGAATGTTCCATCTTTAGTCAAAACTGGAGACCTAATAAATTAATAATCCTATAGTGCACATTGTAAACATGAAAATCACTGGGTCAATAGAAGACCTCCATCTACTGAAGGAAATGAGAGCTATTTTTCCACTTCAGAATTCTACAAGTAAAGTTTTCCAAGTTTATATGAGGGAAAAGAAAATATTAATTGGAGAAATGTATAACATATATTAGTTTTTGAGTAGCTGTTGTGGCTTACAATATTTGATGAAATCAAGTTTTGAAAAATAGTTTGTATATTCAGGCTTCTTAAACAACATCTAATTTTACATCTCAGTACATGCAATTCTTCAGTTAGGTTTTGTTGTACTCTTATTTTGAATATTACCATCTGAGTATTCATTGCTTTAGACTTATTCAAAAGTACTAACAGCAAGAAGATATTTATTTTAAAGGAAAAACTCTTTAACAGCACATCTCAGATGTTAGATACTTTCACTTGTCTTAATTTGATACATAGACAAGGATTCATGGATTTAATCATCATTAATTATAATCCAACTGTTTGTCTCTGGAGGATGGACTCTGGTTTGGATATAATAGAGGTAGTCCTCGGTTTACCACCACAACCCAACATTTCCCTTGTTAAGTAAGTCAGTTATTAAGTGTGTTTTGCCTATTTTAGGACCTTTGATGTCACTTGTTAAGTGAATAACTACAGCTGTTAAGATAGTAACATGGTTGCTAAGTACATTGGACTTCCTCATTGACTTTGCTTGTCAGAAGGTTGCAAAAGGTGATCACATGATCCTGGGACCCTGCAACTGTCATAAATACATGCCAGTTGTCAAGCATCTGAACCTTGATCATATGGCTACAAGGATGCTGCAATGATAGTAAGTGTGAAAAATAGTTATAGAATTCCCCAAAAGGCTCACCAATAGCTGAGGCCCATATTAGTTGCTGAACACTTGCCTATTCCTGTCTTTAATATTATCACATAATAAAGGTGACTATATGGAGTCAAAATGTGGATCTTAATTCATATTTCAATGTATGGAATGTTCCATGAACACTAATGCCTATGAGTGTAGATCCAAGTGAAGACAACCTGTTTAACTGATTAGGGATCATCAAGTCAGTGTTAATTCTTAGCAACTATACAGATGAAGTGAAAATCATAAACATTGGTTAATACTATTGATTTTGATCTTGCAAATCACACATGACTTCTAAGAAGCCTTAGAAGCCTCAAAAGTATGTCCCATTGAAATTAGTGGGCATTTCTTTATATAAATGAGCTTCAGATGGCAGCCCTAAGGTTCTTTATGTTCCATGATACAACCTATGGAAAGTAATAGCATTGTATTTTTGCAGAAATAAGCATTTCTGAAATTTTACTTTTTAAATTCTCCATTCTGATCTTTGATGATGAAGTACAACTTTTTAGGATGCCAAAAGCAATAGACAATGTCACATATATTTTAGCAGATATGATTTTATCATATGGTGCAATTACTGATGTATAGTTAGCAATCACAAGAGTTATTGATATCTGTATTAGATATCTATGAGGGAGATCAAAGTCAACAATCAATTTTTTAGTCAAGACATATACCTGCCCTAGAGTAGAATTCTGGCAACCTTCACAAAATATAGTAATAAATTAGGAATTCAAGAGAATACTAATTCCATGGATATAACAAAAGTTGGAAGAATAACATTTTCATATATAAAAAAATCTCCAAAAGAACAAGAAGGTGTTAAACTAATAAATTTTGATTCTTAACACACTGTCTTCTCTAGTAATATTATAACAGGCATTAATCATAGAGTGCATCTCCCAATAATGATATACACATTATAGAGATATTTATTGTCCATAATGTCCTGTTTCATTTTCAGTTGATAGATTCCCTCTGCAATAATTAGTCTGAGAGAGTGACCAACCCAGAACATTCTTCCATATGTATATAACCGAGCTACCATCACTCCACCCTGTCAATTAGCTCACCTTTGCAACATAATAGAGCCTTGGTGGAGCAGTGGGCTAATGCCTCCTTAAGTAACACCAGCTGCCTGCAATTAGTGCAGGTTCGCATCCCACCAGGCTCAAGGTTGACTCAGCCTTCCATCCTTCCGAGGTAGGTAAAATGAGGACCCAGATTGTTGGGGGCAATAAGCTGACTTTGTAATAATGGCGCTTGGGGGGTGTATGAAAGCCCTAATAAGCAGGCATATACATAGAATGAAGGCTACTGCTAAGCTTGTAAGCCACCCTGAGTCTTCGGAGAAGAGCGGGATATAAATGGAATTAAAATAAAATAAAAATAAATAATTTTGAATGGCTTGCTCAGTCATATGGCAAAGGGTTGTCCACACTCTTCAGAAGGACTGAGAAGATACTATACTGCTCAAAAAATAAAGGGAACACTTAACAACACAATGTACTGTATTTAATAGTAGGATGTCTTATCTTGTGTTCCCTTTATTTTTTTGAGCAGTATATCTTCCCAATTTCTGCTGTCTTGGCCCCCATAGCACCTGGCAAATACCACAGAGATGCAGTGAGCAGGTGTTCATTCACCTTTATTGTCACATGTAGCTGGGAAGCAAAACTGACATGAAATGATTAGAGAAGTCCTATTTTAGTGAAACATGTTTAAGCTCATTTTCTTGGTCATGGATATTAAATGGAGTTAATTTAATTCTCCAGTATTTATTTTATATAAATAGAATCTAGAGGCATTATGAAGGCTCTTCGGGCCTCTTTGTACATAAATCTAAACTGTTCTGAGTTAACTGGCTGTCAATTAACACAGCTTTGGAGCTCATATATGTTCTCCTGTCATGAGTTAGTAAAGCAAGTCATATGGGCAGCGGAAGCAAATTTATTTATTTATTTGTTAAATTTATTTGTCACCTATCTTGCCAAATGTCATGGATTGCTCAGAATTTGAACTAGTGTTTCCAGGCATTGTACAATTGCCATTACACCCACACTATCTCAGGAGGGCTGTAATTTCTATGCTAGAGCAGGTATATTAGACGGGCGTTTATCTTGAAACCAAAACCTGAATTTGACTCCAAACCTAATCTTTGAATCCTGGTAGAGAAATTTTACTTAGGAATATTTCAAAGAATCAGCCTTATTTACAGCCAACTTGCTGCTCAACAGTCCAATATAAATTTACAGAAGCATAAGAAATAGGTGTGGCTGCTGGGTGGCACTGATGTGATCAAAGTAGTTTAAGCAATAGGAGGAAAACCAAGATATGACTGAAGGCCTCTGAGAAAGGAAAGAAGTAGAGGGGTGTTAATTTGGTTTATAGATTGTACTGAGTTGAAAAAGAGGGGAAAAAATTATGTTGTAAAAATATCATTTTTCAGAAGATAGTATTTCAAGGAGAAATGTGTTTTAGTTTTAGGAAGATGAATTTTGGTTAGTCGTAGCATCCAAAGAAATACTACAAGGAAGTTTAATTTAACTGGGTTTTAGATTTACTCTTGGGGCTTGAATTTAATTTAATTGTTTTATTTGTTTTTAATTTTTTGTATTCATGGTTTTAACTGCCCTGTAAACCGCCCTGAGTCCTACGGGAATAGGGCGGTATACAAATCCAATAAAATAAAATAAAATAAATAAATAAAATAAATAAATAAGCTCCTGGGTAGTTTTTTAAAAAATGGACTCCATGTTACCAGTTAAAGTCGAACTCAGTTTAAATTGGTCATATTTTCAGTCAAAAATTAAAACCTTAATGGTTTACTATTCAAAGATATATTTATAATAATCCATTAGAACTGTGCACAGTAGAAAATTTGAGGAGTAAATAGTTTCATCCTTCCTCTTATTTCAAGGCTGCCTGTTCCAAACCAAAAATTAGGGAAGTTCTGTTTAAAAATATTTTTATGATGAAAGGATTAAATTATGGCAATTCACAGACTTTGGGAGAGAAGTTCTCACTGACAAAAACTGTTCCCATTTTCTTAAGTCAATGTTTTCTTCATTGATATCATTAATATTTAAATTGTGTCTTAAAGGGTTAATGGATGTCTAATGACTACAGCTAACAAAAAGACTACATAAGACAAAAGATATTGAGGATGTTTTCAGGCCATATTAAACATTTTGGTTCTATGCATATTTATTTGGAGTAAGCTCTATTATGTTTATGCATTCTACTTCCCCGAGATTAAGACTGAACCTTTAAAACTGTTTTATTTCAAGGGAAAGGATTATATATTCAATTAATTTTTCTGCTGAAATCAGTGGGACTTAAAAATCCTTAATTTTGAATGTTGTGTTCTTATTTTAAATCTATTACTAAAAGTATAATATGTAATTATCCTATGTATATGCTTGGCTTCAATACTGTCCATTTCTGGAAAATTATAGTGCATTCCATAATAAAACATTATAGATTGCTTTATTACCTTTGGGAATTCAGCTGTGCTAGTAAATTATAGCTTAAGAATGCTTGCCATTTAATTTAAAAAGAAGTTAGTCATGCAACAGAAACCTTTGTTAAATGTATTACATTAGTTAAATAATATTTTTCCCATCATGGTGATTGAAAATAGACCTGTGTGTTCCTGATTCAATTCTATTTAAAATATTGGAAATTGTACTTTTAAGTAGTTTAGTAACAATCAAGTTCTGTTGTCTGGTCCAATAAACTATTCTGTAAAACCATTATTGGGAGTTAGAGTTAAATTTCTTACATATTATGATTTAATATGACTTAAAATAATAGATACAATCATTTAAAATGAAATTATTAATTGGCACAATCTTGAAATCTTGAAAAAAGATTAGTTATAATCTTGAAAAAAGATTAGTTATAATCTTGAAAAAAGATTAGTTATAAAAATTTGACATCTCCAGTTAGCAAAAGCATGCAACAATCAAATAAATAGATCCTCTAAGCTAAATGGAACTTTTGACATTAAATATATACCTTATGACAAGTAATACACTTTGGGACATCTGTTGTCCTTGGGACAAACTACAATTAACTCATAAAATGATAAGATTAAATAAAGGAGTCCAGGATTGGTAACAGCTACTTCTAAAATTTTAAGATTCTCATACTGAATCTACAGAGGTCTATCAAATTGTGTGTGTTTTACGTTTCTAGGACAAAATTCACTGCCAATCAGCTGTCTGTTGACTGCTTTCTGAGACTTAGGTATCTATGTTTTAATTGATGACATACCACTTCAGTTTCCATAACAAGATCATTCTATACAGAGTTTGCAAAATAATGAATCTATCAAATATTTTGCTTATTTCTATCTGGAGCCAGGAAACAGCATGGCTGCAAGGGAAAGATAAGGTGTACATCTTCTATTCTCAAACTAGCTGATTTCAATAAATTGGTAGTTCAATTAATGTTTTGTTGATTTATTTTTGCTGTGAGTTATCATGATGAGTTGTTACTGTTTCACAAAATTAATCTCTGATGTATTCCATTGCAGCTTTTATTGTTTAGGGGGGGGGGGTTTGGTCATTCATTCATTCATTCCTTTCAAGTCAGTATTAACATCTGCTAACTGCCTGGACAAATCCCTGCAATATACTTAGCAAGATTTTGGTAGCAGTTTGTCCCCACCTGCATCCTGGAACTGAGAGAGATGACTGGTCCAAAGTCATCCTGTTGGCTTTGTACTTCAGGCAAGATTAGAACTCACAGTCTCCTGGTTTCTAACCTGATGCATTAAAATAAACCACCAAACTGGCAACCTGATCTAAACTGGAAGCAATGATTACCTGGTTCTTTATGTTCTGCAGAAGTTTAAACATGGTCTCTCTGTTTCTAATACAATGTCTTAACATTGCACCAACCTAACTTTTTATCATTGAAACATACACGTGATAATATAAACCACATTAGAAATAACTCAGGCACCACACAAGTTATGTAGCAAGTAAACACATGGTCACTCATAAAGGACTCAAATGTCTATACACCAATGCACAGAGTATGAACAGCAAGCAGGGTGAACTAGAAATTCAGGTAAATGAGGGCAGATATGATATTGTTGCCATTACGGAAACATGGTGGGATGAAAGACACAAATGGAACACATAGCTAGAGGGTTTTAAATTACTTAAAAGAAACAAGACCAAACAAAAGAGGAAGTGCAGTTGCTCTCTATATAAGAAATAACTACATCTCTACAGAAATAGAGCACAACCATAATGAAAACAGTCTTGAATGCATTTGGGTCAATATAAAAAAAGGGGGGGAATGACATTGCCATAGGTGTATACTATAGGCCACCCAACCAAACAGAGGAAATAGATGAACTTTTTGCTGGTCAGCTAACTAAGGTATGTAGGAAGCACATGACAATGTGCACAGTAATGGGGGACTTTAATTACCCTGACATCAACTGGGAGACAAACTCTGCACCAAGTGGAAGATCAAACAAATTCCTGACAAACCTAGCAGACAACTTTGTCTCCCAAAAAGTAGTGAAGGGAACTAGGGGATTAGCCATATTGGATCGAATCCTCACTAACAGAGATGAAATGATAGAAGGTGTTGAAGCCATAGAAACCTTGGGGGGGGGAGTGATCATGCAATTTTGGAATTCAACATTATGGAAGCACAAGCAATTGAACACAGTCAAACTAGAGTCTTGGATTTTAAGAGAGCTAATTTCAATAAATGTAGAGAGAGTTTGGGAAGGATTCCATGGATGAGAATCCTAAAGAGGAAAACAACTCAAGAAGCTTGGGAAATTTTGAAAAGTGAGATAATAAAAGTCCAGTCTAGCACAATATCAACAAAGAGGAAAAATAACAGCTCTCAAAAGAAACCAGCATGGGTGCATAAAGAACTCTCTGATAAACTGAAAGATAAAAAGGACAAGTATAAAAAGTGGAAAGAGGGGCACATAACTAAGGCAGAATATCAGCAAATAGCCCATGCCTGCAAAGATAAAGTGAGGAAAGCTAAGGCTCAAAATGAACTATGGCTTGTGACCAAAGTCAAAAATAACAAAAAAAGCCTCTTTCAACATGTAAAAAACAAGAAAAAAGTTAATGAAATGATTGGTCCATTAGTGGGGGAAAGTGGCAAGAAGGTAACAAGCAACAGGGAGAAAGCAGAACTATTTAACTCATTTTTTTGCATTTGTCTTTACACAAAGGGGAAAAACTAGTGCAACCTAACAAAAACAGTACTATAAAAAATAGATTAGAAACACAAGTTAAGATAGGCAAGAAAATGATAAGTGAGCACCTATGCAGCCTAGACAAGTTCAAATCACCAGGACCAGATGGATTACACCCCAAGGTTCTCAAGGAACTGGCAGACATGATCTCAGAACCACTGAACTATATTTTTCAAAGATCCTGGAGCACTGGGGAACTACCAGAGGACTGGAAAAGAGCTGATGTAGTTCCCATCTTCAAAAAGGGGGAAAAATAGATCCAGGAAACTACAGACCTAACAGCCTGACCTCAATACCTGGGAAGATTCTGGAAAAGATAATCAAACAACAAATCAGTGAACACCTAGAGGCAGACAAAGTTATTACTAAAAGCCAACATGGATTTATAAAAAACAGATCATGCCAGACAAATCTTATTGCATTCTTTGACCAAATGACAAAATTAGTGGGCCAGAGGAATGCTGTGGATATAATTTACATGGACTTCAGTAAGGCATTTGATAAAGTAGATCACAACCTACTACTTGATAAGACAGAAAAATGTGGGTTAGACAGCATCACCACCAGATGGATTTGTAGCTGGCTGACCAAGCGTACTCAGCGTGTGGTCTCAATGGAACTGCATCTATATGAAGGGAAGTATGTAGTGGGGTGCCCCAGGACTCTGTTCTAGGCCCAGTGCTTTTCAACATCTTCATCAACAATTTGGATGAGGGGATAGATGGGGAACTCATCAAATTTGCAGATGACATCAAGCTGGCAGGAATAGCCAACACTCAAGAAGTTAGGCTTAAGATACAGAAGGACCTTGACAGACTTGACCATTGGTCACTATCTAATAAAATGAAATTCAGTGGTGAAAAAAGTAAGGTTCTACATTTAGGCAAGAAAAACCAAATGTGCAGGTATAGTATAGGTCAGGGGTCGGTATCTTAAACACTCAAAGATCCAGTTGGACCCATTTCCCAGAGAAAACACTGGGAGCCGCAAAACTCACACGCACGTGAAGGGGAGGGAGCTTGATTGAAAAATTTAATTAAAAAGAAATAGAGGCTGCTGTGCATCAGTTCTCTCTCTCTTTCTCTCCCTCCACCCTCTCCCCCCCCTCTCTCTGATCTTCTGCTTACCTGGCAAGCTGGCTTCATGCAGTTCTCCAACAAGCTAACACACATTCTTATTGGGCTGGCTCTCCTGCCCTTGGTCTGCCAGTCCTCTTCCCCCAGAGAGAGAGAGAGAGAGAGAGAGAGAGAGAGGCGCAAGTGCCTCTCTCTGTTTATCTCTCTCTCTCTGCAAATGGCACAGGATGACTGGGAGCCTCAGAAGGAGGCTGAAAGAGCCACATGCCAACCCGTAATATAGGTGGTACCTTGCTCAATAGTAGCAACTGTGAGAGGGATCTCGGAGTCCTAGTGGACAATCGCTTAGATATGAGCCAGCAGTGTGCTGCAACTGCCAAAAAAGCCAACACAGTGTTAGGCTGCATTAACAGAGGGACAGAATCAAGATCACGTGAAGTATTAATACCACTTTACAATGCCTTGGTAAGGCCACACTTGGAATACTGCATCCACTTTTGGTCACCATGATGTAAAAAAGATGTGGAGACTCTGGAAAGAGTACAGAGAAGAGCAACAAAGATTATTAGAGGTGTGGAAGCTAAAACATATAGGGAACAGCTGCTGGAATTGGGTATGTGTAGTTTAATGAAGAGAAGGACTAGAGGTGAAATGATAACAGTGCTCCAATATCTCAGGGGCTGCCAGAAAGAAGAGGGAGTCAAGCTATTCTCCAAAGCGCCCAAAGGCAGGACAAGAAGCAACGGATGGGAACTAATCCAGGAGAGAAGCAACCTAGAACTAAGGAGAAACTTCCTGACAGTTAGAACAATTAACCAGTGGAACAACCTGCCTCCAGAAGCGTTTAATGCTCCAACACTGGAAGTTTTTAAGAAGAGACTGGACAGCCATTTGTCTGAAATGGTATAGGGTTTCCTGCCTGAGCAGGGAGGGGACTGGACTAGATGACCTCCAAGGTCCCTTCCATTATTATTGTTGTTGTTGTTGTTGTTGTTGTTGTTGTTATTATTATTATTATTATTATTATTATTATTATTGTGTCTGATGTGCATTTACCATTCTGTAAGACTACATACAATACAATATATGCAACAATCATCTTTCAGAAGTAACTCAAAAAGAAATGTGTAAAAGAAAATACTGAATTGGAATAAATGATGAAATATACAAATGCTGGGACTTACATATTTGTATCAGGCACTAGGAGGCAAGTTCATAATCACAGGTTATATAGTGGCATGTGTGTTGTCACTTTGATGTCATCTGGTGCAAGTATTTCTGCTCTGTGTGCCTTATGTTAGAAATTTTGTCAAGTGATAATATGAAATTTTCAAAACTTTTACGGCATTTTCTAACAAAATCTGGCAAACTTACTGGTAAATCAAAACTGTTTCTTCAAAACTAATGCAAGCAATGACTTCTATTTGGACAGTAATGGGTTTAGTTGCTAGGGATATGGAGAAGAAAGCAAAACAACAAAGGCATTGTTCACACTTGTATTTCTTGAAGCCTAAATGGATAAAAGTCATCCTATCCCTGAGAAGCTTATAAATCTATGCTTAGAAAAAAGGCAGGACAAGCTACTGACACCGTCTTGGTGAATCATGATATGCAACATCATAAAAAAATCTATGATGGACAATGTGTAGGAGCAATTACTAGCATATGTGCATGTTAATAAATGTTAGCAGTACAACTGGACAAAATTGTGATCTCCAAAGCATGGATAGTTGTCTAATTTTTGGTCCCTTCATTTTCCAAACATTTAATTAGTGGTCTGTGATTACAAAAAGTTTGAGAAGCACAGATCTCTAAGGATACGCTTAAGAGAAAAAAAATGTATATAATTTTTATCAGGTTTTATTCTTCCACAAACATTAGGTCCTTATTTTACTATGAAAGTCTTGAGGATTGCATGAGCATGATTTAATTGTTCTTCTCAAGGATAGATTCAGGGTCATTTCATTGATTTACAAAGCTTTTAATGATAGTTTCTCATACCATTGCATAGTGCCACCTAATTGGTATATGCAGTCTCTCTTCCCTTAATTTTCAGATATTTATTGGTGTCTCATATATAGGATTTAACATGATTACCACATATTTTTTGGGTGTGTGTGTGAAATTCTTCTAGTTGTACATAGTGTATATTCTATGAGTATCTTCAGTTACATTGATCATAAGGAGGCACCACATAACTGGCGTCAGCTTTATTGCACAGATACTTACATCTAAAGAGTCTCAATAATATTGTTTATGCTTGCGTGTATATACTTTAGCATGTATTCCATTGTTACAATAATTATTTTATTATCTTTCTCTGCTTAATTTAAAATAAGCAATAAATGAAGTATATTTAGAAAGGTGTGTGTTAACATCATTGTTATTTTATTTTCCTCTTCTGGACTTATATTTCATTTAGTAATCAATTGATCAATCAATAACACATATCTAGAAAACTTAAAATGCAGTTTTAATGCCAGTGCATTTGTGTAAAATTAGGGAAAGTGCTCTTGTGAGTGAACATATGCATAATTGAAGAGAAACTATTTAATCTGTCCCTCATTTGCTCTGCTATTAATTTAAACCATTTTAGTTTTTGTTAAAATACCCCAAATGCTCATATGCTCTTAGGTAGCTTTGGCAAACATCCTTCTAAAACAGGCACTTGGAAGAGTCGGAAAATATTCAGATATGAAGGCCTTTGAAGTGTCAAATTGGCCAAATGTAAGAAAACTGACAGAGATCTCAGTGAAAGATTTGCAAGACCGTGCTACATGTTCACATATGGCCATTCTGGTGTTATACACACAAGAGCTTGATCATATTCTGGCAACTTTCCAGCAGTGAAATATCATATCAGAAAGATATTCTACTATCTTCCTTTTGAAAGTTTTGTATTTTTGGCAAAGATGATTACAATACCATCAGCTTCAAAAAAGAAAGAGAGCGCCCTCTAGCCTCCATCCTTCAGAAGAGCCTTGATCTCAGCACTGAGTTTTTACCCTTTTAAATTAGGAGTTTTATTTCCTTGGCAGTAGTTTTATAATCAAAACATTAATCATGAATCCACTGCATACTTATAGTTATTTAGCTTATCTCTGCTACTCAAATAAAAGAAGCATTGTACGGAATACAAAATATGTTATAATCAGTTTTTGCAACAGTTTATTAGATGACTTTAGAACACTGTTTTGCAAACATGGCAACTTTCAGATGTATGTGAACTTCAACTTCCAGAACTCCAAGTTCACAAGAGGCAGAGTTTGCCTCATACTGGATAATTGTGAAATCCTTCAGTTCTGATAACAGATCTGCAGATTACAAAATGCAGTTTGTAAGTTACTCTTCAGTCTCAGCAGGAAACATAGGAAACTTATAATAACAAGCCTAGATTCAACTTGTAGCTTATGGATGTGTAGTTTATGAGGGAGGACAAGAAGGAGTAAGTGATTAATTCTCCATTGTAATGTGAACTCTGCCTCTTATATACTGGGATATGACATTACAATGGAACATTATTCTGGTATTAACTGTAGTTATGCCTATGAATGAGGTTATGCCTATAAAATCTAATTCTTACATATCCAAAGCTGCCTTTTACCTAAAATTCAGCCTGAAGTAAAACATTACATGAAAAAAATACACCTTCAGGACATATGAAAAAGTTATCCCAAGTATTATCAGTCACTTTGAATTTCTATAGCTCTTCGTATTGTAATATCTTCCTTTGCTGCAGTGCTGGTGAAGTGTCAAGAGTAAACTCTTACTTCATTATGGAATCAAAACAGCTAATTCTTTCAAACTGCTATGATAAAATATATATGGCTAATGGTTCAAATTCCTGATACATTTTAATTAGTTCTATTTCCTTTTGGTTTAATAGCAACTGACTCTGCTTTACTTGGCTTAGAGCCTTAAGAAATGTGTTCACTAATGTTTAATTCAAGTATTTTTCCTAGCCTAGAGGTGATCTCTGGATTACTGAGCATATTATCTTTTCCTGAATTTAAGTGATGGTGTTGAAAATGGCCTTATCCTTTCTAAAGGATCAATAACCCAAATGTTCCTTTGAGCAACAATGGCAATGGCTATCTCTGGCATTTGTTGCAAAAAAATTGGTACTTCTGAAATTAAAGCAACAATTAACACCCAGAACAAAATTAGGAATAGTCTTAAAGTGAAATGTTGAAATGAAAAATCTTTATTTATTATAAATGTTGGTTATATATATTTCAAAGTGCTATTAAAATCCACTTTCCGTTCTCTAAAATAATTTATCTAAATATTTTCTGAAATCAGTCTTTTAGCATCTGATATAACTAATGGATCTAATAATCAAAGTGGTATATCTTTTTGACAGCCAAAGAGAAAAATAACACAAGGCAAATTACATTCTAAAATTTAAAAATGATACTCCAGTAGGGAGGTAGCTATGGCAGGCCAGGGGCTCTCCCAAGGTAGAAACAATTTTAACTAGGCACCTTACAACAATCCAGCAGTTATAGATCAATTTTTATCATAAAGAGATTCACAGGAAATTGGGATGGGATGAGAGTTACTTTTTTAAAATGGGTTGAATAATGATTAAATTTATCTTCCTCCCAGGCATTGAGCTTTCTAAAAATGAGTGTTGAGGGACATAGATGAGTAAGATACCTGCCACATAGAAATTTGACTGGAAAGTTACAAAAAGAAAAAGAATAATACTGATATGCATTGTAGGAGGACAGCTGTGCTAGTCTATGATGGTAAAAAAGTCAGCTTATGAAATCTTATTCCAGAAAAGGTGCTACATATTCCAGCATATTTTGTATAACCAAATGGGAAATCTTAACAATTTTTCAGAGAACTGTTACATCATCCCAATTTTTCTTGGCAGCTTGGGTTTGTTTCCTTATTGATTCAGAAGTAGCACCATTTTTAGTAGACTGAGCTTCAGTTGATCATTCACATCCTAGCAATAGTTAAGATTTCTATGAAATAATACTCAGATACTTATAATTTCAATCAATTATAATGAGAAAGGCATATATATATTATTGCAAATCAATCAATGTTTAATTTGCTGGCTTACAGTTTATTTTTTTTGTGTGATCTTAAGATATTTATGGATGATGGGAAATGGTCAGAATTTCACACTACAACATAGAATGTGCAAATTTTCATGTTGAGTGTTTCTGTCATCTGCAGAAATGTGCTATAGGAATGATGGTAGAATTCGGTGATACTACTTCTAACTCTGATGAGGCACCTCCTGTCCAACGTATGGGTTTATGGTTATCATTACTGGGGGAAACTGACATCTGGAAGCACAATTACAGTGCAGCTTTCATGGAACCAAAACTAGAATTGGTTATAGCTTCCAGAGATCTCTAGGAGTTTTCTGATCCAAAGTTATAGTCAAATTCTCTGGTGCAGTTCAGAGATAAATGTTAATTCATCACACAGCAAGTTTGCCCTACTCAGCTACTGTAGACATACTAAAACCAGAGACCCAAACATTTTTGAAATGTTGGCTGGTTGATGAAGACATTTTGCAGATGACCTGTTTACTCCTGGTAGGAAAGCAAAAGAAACATTTAATTAGCTACCAAAAAAATCATACTTCAGGAAGTAGCATGTATGTTTCTGAGCCATCAAAGCTGCAATGATTTCAAAATTATGGAACACTAATCAGATAATAAGCATTCTAGACAAACTGGCCTTTGCTATATAAAAAATAAAAAGTCCCAATTGCCTGCCTGGTCTTAAACCTTTGCACTTGTTCATCACCTGGGGAAGAGATGATGTAAGGTATAACTTCTTGTTACAAGGCAGAGTGACAAGATGATGGCTGATCTCTTTCTTTCAGGTTAAAGCCTTAACCAAGGAGTCAAATTGACAGTGAAAGTGGCTGCTCCAAGTTAAAATGCCTGCTGTTTAGCACCAGTGACTAATCCAAAGTCACCCAATTGGTTTTTATGTCTAAGACAGCACTAGAACTCATAGTCTCCTGGTTTCTATATCAGCACTTAATCTATTACATCTGCTGGAGAATTCTGGGAGTCAAAATCCACGCATCTTAAAATGGACACAGTTGAGAAACACTGCGGTGGAGAGATGAAGTTCTACAGGACAGGCACCGCAATTGCGAAGGTACAACTTCACAAATGTAGGGTCCAAGAAGATAGCATTGTTTGATAGGCTTGCCCTAAAGTGTTTCCTTTTTGCTAGATACGATAGAGCAATTTTATCATTTTCTTTCCTATAGCACTATTTTTTTTTAAAAAAAGTAATAACATTGTGCTGTACTTATTTCTGTGTACACGCCTATGTTTGATAATAGATTCTTTCCTTCCTATTTTTCTTTTACTTTTTTTGTTGCACTTTTATCTTTTTTATTTCTTTTTTTCTCTTTTCCCTTCAGTTTTTATCTTCCTTTTAAAAAACCTTTAATTATGGTTGTCTTGTATAAAAAGATAATAGATTGTTGGGCAGGAAGCCACAAAAATTTCTGGTAACAAAATTTAAAAAGCAGAAACAAATATTCCATAACTCTTAGAGAACTTACTCTTTATACTATTATAATATTGTTAGAATAGGTTCCTGTTCCATGTTAGGCCTTTGACATTCTTATATCCTAGTGTAAAAGCCAAGAATAAAGCAAACCTTTTAAGGCAATCATAGAGTTACTCTCATTGCTGGAACTCTTGACTTTTATTACCTTTTCCCATTAAAATTAGATAAGTCTGCCTGCCTAGTTTAGAAAAGACAGCTTCAATGTTCATTATTTTATGGAGTGAAATACTAGCAATACATTTAAATGAGCAAGAAAGTGTGCCTGCTACAAATTGCAATAAATATTTCTTGCTTTCATGTTCAGATCTGGAAAGCTTGCTAGAGAACTGAGGCAAGCCAAGTTTCAATGAATTAAAACACATCTTAATCCATGGCTTCTAAGCTATGTATTCAGAACCCTGCAGAAGATAACTTTATCATGCCAAGTTTGCAAACAAAGATTTAATCTTATGCCAATCTAATAATGTTACTTGGACAATTTTCCTTTTTCAGAGATTGATACAGAGTAGCAAATTCAGTTGTCATGTAAAGCATCCATTGGGATTTTATTCATATGCAACTTTATATTTGTACATGTAGACAGACCTGTACATGTAGACAGATCTGCACCCATTATGTGATTTAATACAAGCCTACATTGAATTTTATGTTTCTTATGCTTTTACTAATTGCATTTGAACAGCTGAAAAAACATTATTGAGCAAATACTATTTGTAATATTTTTCAGGTCCTAAGGGATTTGATTATGCCAATGATTAAGCCAATGTTAGCTCTTACGGAGAACATAAATAGACCTTCAGATAATTTTTTCCTACCTTAATCCTTCTACTGTAGTTTTGCAATGATACATGCATTGCCACTGAAATTGAGTCTACCTATCTTGCTGCTTGCTCTTCTTCTCTATCCTTTCATCTTTCCCAGCATTATGAAATTTCAAGATAGGTATGTATTTGAAGAATGGATGCAAAATGTGATAATTTGAGCTGGGTGATTTTGTTTCTTGTATTAGAATTTGGGATTGATGTGTTCTATGGTCTGCTTGTTTTCTTAACTATCCAGGTATTCTGAGGAATCTTCTTCCACATCATTTTTCATGATTTCCAAGGAAAAAAGACAGATTGAAGATGGCTGTACAAAAAATGGAGCTGACAACCAGAGTGAAGAATGAAGAGCCAACAAGTGAACTCTTAAATTATTCCAAACCACTCTGAACAAGGAGACAACTTGAGATTACTAACAAGTACTCCAGACAACTGCTTCTCACAGGAATACCATAAGATAGTAGTCTCCAGTGTATTCAAAGCTCTGGGAGATGAAGGAATAGCCATCTCCTTCAAACCACAGTCAGTGACTTTTTTTTCTAATCATTTTTGGGAGTTGCTTGTTAACTGCTTTTCAGCTCTTAAAAAATCTTTGTATTGCCAAATTTGACAGCACTGGCTAATTTTCCTTTTAGTCCCTAGTGAATAGAAGTATCAACTACAAACTTAACAATTTTTTTCTTGGAATAAACAATAAAAGGGTGATTAAAAATTGATTTTAGAAAATTATAGAGTAAGGGTCCAGATAAATTTGAAATTAGAATTTAGAAATATATTATTTAGAATTATAAAAAATCATTCCCATGGGAAAATTATTTTGTTTTGATTTAAAAAAATAAGGTAACATTTTAAAAATTAGACAGTAAACTAAAGATTATAATTAAAGGGCAAAAATACATAAATTCAGCATAATTACAGAAACAAAATATTCTACCATTGGACATACTGAGGGATATTTTAAAAAAATGAACTCAGAAGTTCATAATAATAATATCTACAGAGCATCTGCCTTTATTGTGACCCTTTGTCTACAAAATGTTATGGAAGAGGAACAACTAACATGATATAGGGGAAGGAGTGTTAGTACTTGGGGATAAAGCTAAAAGAAGGATCAGCCTTGAATGTCTACATACTTACAAGCAAGTTAAGTCCAACACCCTCTTGAATTCCCTTGACCCTCTTCTAACTCCTAGCAGATGCTGTTACTTGAGAATATTCCTAAATGTGAGTAGCAATAAATCATTTCAAATTAATTAAATCTTCACATGCAGGCCTGATTTTTCATACCTGACATATGATCAAAACTCAGTTGAAAATGAGTTTAGAAATGGTTTTACAAATGACAGGATGACATGGAAAAGGATGTTACACTTGACATACAAAAGCTGATGTTTTAATAATTAAATGTATATACAAATAATAAGTAAGAGAGTAACGAGGATAATATTCCCATATAGGATTCCCAAAATAGGTTTTTAAGTTTTAAAGAATGTCATGAAAAGGGACAAAGAAGACATAAAAAAAGTTGGACTAAAAAGATGTTTTATGAGAAAATGAATACAATTTTGGTTTATTTGAGCGAGGTTAATAACGTTTATTTTATTTATTTATTTCTATTCCACATTTATTATTTTTTTCTACAAATAACTGAAGGCAAAGAACATATCCAACACACATTCTTCCTCTTATTTTCCCCACCACAACAAAAACCCTGTGAAGTGAATTGGGCAGAGAGAGAGGGACTGGCCCAAGGTCACCCAGCTGGCTTTCATGGCTTAGGTAGGACTAGAACTCATGTCTCCTGCTCTTTAGTCTGATATATTAATCATTAGATTAAACTGATTCTCAGTAACAACAGTTAAATTGTTATTTTTGGAATGGACGTTTGCTGATACCAGGAGTGAAGTGACAATGTTTTGCGGATTGTTTATAGATAAGAAATGGGATATGGGAAGAAGAGATCAATTGTTGTATTTCAAGAGGAGGTGATAGGTTACTGAAATTGTTTATATGTAATGAAAGTTGGTAGTCATTTCTTTTTATTTACTATATTCTTATTTTTCTTTATTTTCTATTTTTATTTTCCCATTTTTTCTTTTCTTCTTTTAGTCTTTCTATTGTTTTATCTTTAGTTTGTATTAGCTTTTACTATTGTAATTATAATCTTTGATAAAATTACTATATAAAAATGGAGTCCTCTCCCATATCAACATTCAAAAGCATCAATACTCTCTATTCTGCTTCTCCAAAGTCCAACTTTTACTTCATCAAATATCATGCGAAAAACTAATACATGATTCTGATCTTTGTAGATGTGTCACAGCATCAGAACATCTGTAATAAAGCCTATCAAGTGTTAGATTGTGGTGCATTTCTTGACTGTTAGTTCCTTTACTGTTGACAGTGAATTCCAAAAAGCAGAGGCTATCCAGCACTTCAATATCTTGTCAGTTCCAGGTTGGTTCCTGTACCTGTTGGTTGCTGTACCTATACTTCTGAATAATTCCATTGTAGTCCCATTTCCCCCCCATGATCCTTGATTTTCATTGCTATAGCTTTCAGCCTTTTCAGCTACCAGAGTAATCTCAGCGAAATGCAGGCTACTAATGTTTTTCTCGCTAATTTTAAAACTATGTTTATCTTCCAATCCAGCCTTACTCAATATATATTATGTATATAAACTTAATAAATATAGAATATTACATTCCTGTCTCATTCCTTTGCCAGTTTTATATCATATTTCACATAGACTGCAGTTTCCTGACCTGTGTACAGATATCTCATAAAGACAATATTCAGGGATTTCCATTTTCATAAGCACAGTCCACAGTTTAAAATTGTCAACATAATCAAATGAATCTCCGTTGAGTATATAAATTAAGCAGATATTGACTTATTTTTTTGTAGTTTTTGGCTTATCTGGCATACATCGGCAATTATGCCTCATGTACTTTGGCCTTTTCTAAATATCTGGCATCTTTCTTTAAATGTAAGGTTCTAATGTACACTGAATGACCTAATTATTATTTTGCTGACATATGAGATTAAGAGGATTGTTGTACATGCTGTTATTTTTTGTTGGTTGTTGTCATTCACACGTAGGCTGACCTTTTTTAATGTGTTGGCCACTGTGTCCTTAACTATAGTTTGCAAAGCAAAGCAATCTAAGGATGAAACCTCTTTTTGAATTCAAAGATCTTTTGGAAGTTTTTTCTTGTTTTTCCAAGTTGATTTTTATCTTGAATATATTTACAGATGTCAGTGCAATACTGTTTCTTGTCTCTTTTAAAATTCATCATTAAGTTCCCTCCTGAGATGTTTCTCTCTCTAGACTTTGGCAATTTAAAGAAAATCCAGTTTTCTTCCTTACATGTCATAGTCTTAGACTATATGAATTTCAAATTCATATTTAATAATAGTCCTGATATATTCTTGTTCCCTGTCCCTAAGCTGCAGAAGTTTTTCATTTTTCCTTGGGAATGGTAGCTATATGCTCAGTTTCATGGTGTGAATGATGGTTGATTTTGTTCTTTTACTTCAGACTTCAATCTCGCACACAAGCAATCTGTTGCACAGACAATCATCACTAGTCACATCTTTATTGTTCCAAGTCCTAATTCCAGTCAATTTGATTTCAGTGCATTTCATCTTGTTATGACCATATACAATATATATAGTTAGTATTCACAGAAAATTATTACCGATGAAAAAAGTTATAGGATACCAAAATATAATTAATAGGGTCTTATTTATTGGATAATTTATTCTTCATTTATGTTCACACAAGAATAATTTGATTTTTAAGATTCAGTTCAAATAGGCACATAATCAAATTAAATATGATAAAAAGTAAGTAACATGTAATATCATTAACATGTTTAACATGGTTTTAAACCATACAAAACAGCAAACAGTCTGCAGTATGATGAATTGGGAATGCAGGAATAGTTCGATGGGGTGAAAGTAGAGATATATGTAATTCATCTTTTGTTGATTGTAAAAAAATTAACACTCAAGAAAAAGATGTGTTCCGATTCCTTTCTAAAAAATTTTTTAAATAAAATCTATAAATTTCTGGTCTATGTACTGTATAAAAAGTGCTTGTTAAAATGCATAATCTATTTTGCATACTCAGGAGGAAAATATACCGGTAATTGTCTTCTATGGATTTCAGGAAACATATATTGGCTGTTAAAGTGGTTTATCCATCTGTTTATACTTTCACACAGAAAATGTAGTGACTATTTTGTTCTGTGCAACAAATAGAAATGCCAGTTCAGAAGTGGAAAAAGGGCTCTGGTTTTTGTCTTAATATGTTGTGACATTTAAGTTCATTTGCCTGATTGGTTCCTTTCTCTTGTTTTTTCCTTTCCCCTATGCCTTAATTATAGCTATAATATGAAGTTTACTATGATCTTATGGGGTTACGAGTTCTGGAACTCTTAGGAGACAAATGTCCCACATAGCTTGACGTGAAATTGCATATGTAGTGGCAAATTTTAGATAAGCACATTTGCAAATGAGCTGCAATTAGCTAGCATTAATAATTACTGCTACAAATACTACTGAGGAAAGTAACTGAAGTTAAGTGGGAAAAGAATGTCCACAACTATCTCATGGCTAAGATGACATTTATATCGTATGTTTATCTCTCCAATCAAGTTCTCTACCCACTTTCATTTTTAGATATTAACTGATGTATGGCAGAGGACCAGTGTGCTGTTACATCAGCCATAAAGTATTATGCAGTGCATATTGTGCTGCCACCATGTGGTTGTTTGGGAACTACAACATTTATGTTAATTTGTTCAGCCAACCCCTCCCATTTGTGACGTACTTCCTCCTTCTTCTTAACCCTGAATGTTCTATCACTTCCTGGCACCATTATATGCGGCCTGCTCTCATGGTAGGACCATTACTGTCTTTGACCTTGAAATACCGTCCATTTCATCATCTACTACATCTTGTCTGCTGTAATTTTCTCTGCATGCAAATAAAGGTCCTCGTGGATGATAAAAAGGTAATTTCATGAGTTCTGCTATCTGGCAAATGCTGTCAGCAGTGATAGTATCCACTTATACAGGCCAGGCACATGTGTCTCAGCAAGGGGATACATCATTAAACAACAGTCTGAGTCAGAATAACCAGCTTGATGACTGCTTCTTACAACTAACTCCCGATGTGAGGGTCCATAGCCAAACTGTCCTCTCATGTGTGTCTTCCTAGGAAATGCTTTATAAATATAGACTCAAACAATATATTTTTAAAATTACTCTGTACATTATATAGTATATATAAGAAACACAGATTATAAAAGATAATAGCCATTTGGTTGTAAAACTGAATGGGGGAATAGAGTGCATGGATAGATACACTAGTGCCTAATAAAAACAAGTAGAAAAAAAAGAATTTGGGAAATTAAAAGATAAAGGGAAAAACTCCTGGTAATTACACAGAGATAGTTTTCTTGGCTACTTTACAGAGAAGATTTGTGGTTATCTTCTGCTGGAATCTTTCCCCCCACCAACTTCTAGGTTAATATATACCTCTGGGCCTTTCTCATTGTCTTCCTCCCAAACACTTCAACAATATTATTAAATTTTCAGATACCTGAAGGTCATTTATGTTTCCATAGGCTACCAAATAAAGAGTAGAAAGAGCATCATAGACATCATAGGTCCAAATTTCTATAAGATGTGAACGCTCCTATGCTAATTAAATGTTGGACTTGGAAAATGAAACTGAAACAAGATAAAAGGAAATGGAAGAAAAACAGAGCATCCCAAGTTAAAAAAAGAGTATAAACATCTTCACTTGATCATGGATGGGTCATGGATATCTAAAATAACATTATACCCAAGGCAACCTCTAATCTTCCACTTTGGATTAATGAACTTGATTGATACATAAAATAAGTGGCCATCTCTGAATACCTGTCTTGTATAGAAATATAGTCAAATGTTATTCTTATACAATTAATTTATGTAGAAATGGAAACCACTACAATTTGGAATAAAAGTCAATTAGAAGGTGGCCAATGGCTGTATTTAGTTGAAGACAACTTACAATTTGTCTGTAAATGACTGCAATCATGTGTAACTAGGCTTTGGGTGCAATAAGTACAATAAGTGTTGGGGTGTGGGAGGCCTGGCTGTGGTGGTCCTTCCAGTAAGGTAAGCAGGTATGGGGCACATGGGGCAGCTTCACCCCCTCCACCCCTGCCCTAACTTGATTTTTAGGGGTGTGCCTCACCTCAAAACTAGGGCTTAGTTTTGGAGTAGGGCTTACATTAGGTCCACCCCCAAAAATCAAACTAGGGGCTTACTATTGGGCTGGGTCTAACTTTCGGGGAAATACTGTAATCCTAAAAATGGATTTAGTGCAAATACGATGCTACATAAATATCATATGAACTTGTCATGGAATAATCTTGGAAACCAAACAAATCTGCCTTGGACTACCCAGAAAAGAAGAAGGAACCAGAGCAATTAATATCAGGATTCAGATCATTTATAGCATATGATTCAAATAAGGAGAATACTTTAGGACTGTGCTGAGAGTGGAGCTGGACAGCATGATAAAACAGGATAATCTGATTACAAAAAATTAAGAGTCTTTATCAAGTGGCATTAATAATGAAAATCAGAATTTCAAAGTTATTCAACAAGGCACATATAGGTATTACTGACAAAAACAAAGAAAAGGCATTATATGGATATGTGGAAGGCAAATATTTAAGCATTTTGTGAATTGTGACACCATGCATTTATTAGTTTGGTATCCTCATGGTTATATGGTGATAACCTGGCAATTAAAAAAGGATTTGCACATGTTTGTAACATGTAAATACATGATTATATGAAAATGCAGAAAATTGATATGGAGGAGGTAGAATAAAATCAAAGTGGAAGTGATGAGGGTGAAAACAAGGGCTCCCTACTTATTAGGAGAGATAGGAAGGGCTGCTAATAGTGGAGACAAAGGGGACCAGTAGTTTGGTGGTCATTTGCAAATCTGCCTGGATAAGTATTGGAAGATAATGTTGTGGAAACCTGTAGATTCTGCATTTGAATGTACACTTAATCTAAACTCAAGAATAGGACATTATCGTGTCAAAGATGCTCCTTTGCTGTTGCTGCATTATACTATCTCAATTACATTCCTAAGCCTTAGAAAATAGATTTATTTTTTTAATCTGAATTGTAATCCATTCCAAAATAAATTAAGAATCCAGGTTTCTTGAAATATTGACAAGAAAATGAAATCAATTGTTTTCAGTTCTGCAAGTAATGAAGTTGGGAATATGTTGAGCATTAGAATCTGCAAGTATTTGATATATGCTGCAAGGTTAATAGGATATCTAAGTTTGGAATGGTTGCTGTTAGGAACAGAGTGCAGAAAGACAAATCAGTTTAAAGTGATTATATTTCACAGCACACTTCAAGAGTCAAGAGGTACTTGACTTGTAATCTGTTCATGTCTTCTAAAACAGATTCATACAAGTTTTATTCAAGTTAAGAGAATAACAAGCTACAATCATAGCTTGTGCAGGACAGATTTCCTATAGACTTTTGCCACTGAAATGAACAGGGACATTGTTACATTTCTTTAACATATTTTAATTTCTTTGAAATTTCTATTACTGGAAGCCAATATCCAACAGTAATTTTAAGTTAATTTACACCCATAAACCAATGCATGTTCATGCAGAGATTGCATTGATTTGTTTAGTTGCCTAGGAATAAATTTTTCCAATTAAATAGGAATTGCTTGAGTAGATAAGCATAATAATGGTAACTGATTTTAAAGTAAAAATGAAGGGACTGTACATCAAAAGTGCATCAGAAATCAGTTTATTTTAGTAAAGAATGATATCAGGTTAATACGAACATTATATATGTATATAATCAATGATTTAGGATTATAGAACTGCTGGAAAAGAAAAAGTGAGATGAAAACTCAGTTATACTGGAAAAATACATGGAAGAAAATTTGTAACTATCCCATGCTCTCAGAATTCCAAACTAGCATCAGCTATATTTGGTCTGCAGTTCCTTAAATACTCTGCTCATGGTTTTTGCAGAATTTCTTACAAATTCCCTATAACTGTAATGCAAACTATTTGCCTATGCCTTGTAAGATTTAATTAAGCAAACCAGAAATATTTTAAATAGGATTTATTATTTTCAAATGGTAAAATGCTGGAATTAGACAGAGAACACATGTAAAAACAACTCCTCTTAAAGACCTATGCACATCAGTAAACCCAAATCATTTATCTTGGTATTGATCAGGCTTCTTGCTGTACCTTCCATTAAACAAAAAGTTAGGATTTTCAAATTTATTTCTAACAATGCCTCTAGGCATTCTCCAATTATAGTCCAATCTTTAACTCTGTCTTTAATATTTAACTAGTCCACATGAAAACTCAAGTCCCCCCAGATTAATCCCAAGTAATTCTGTACGGTTCAATTGTTTTGCCACTGACAGCAGTTTGTCTAGTAAATAATACTACTACTACTAATAATAATAATAAACATTGAAGGAAAATGTGATAACAACTTGACATGGGCATGGCTTAAGATGGGAACCATCAAAAAAGAAACAGAAGGCTTAATACTGGCTGCTCAAGAACAAGCACTACAATCTAATGCCATGAAAGCGAAGATACAAAAATCTACTGACAATCCAAACTGCCGACTTTGCAATGACAAAGTTGAACCTGTTTCACTTTTAATATGTGAGTGCAGCAAAATTGCGCAAACTGATTACAAAGCTAGACATGACCGAGTTGCTAAAAAAATCCACTGGGCATTGTGTAAAAAATACGACTTGCCTGTGTCTGAAAAGTCGTGGGAACATAGGGTGGAAAAAGTTGTCAAGAATGAGAGGGTGAAGATCTTGTGGGACTTCCGAATACAGACAGAGCACCATTTGGAACACAACACGCCAGATATCGCAGTCATAGAGAACCGAAGTGTACAGTTGATTGATATCGCTGTACCACGGAGATGTCAGAGTCGAAGAAAAAGAACTGAAAAAAATTACGAAATACTGCTACCTGGCCATCAAAACTGCGCAATTATGGATGAAATGTGTAACAGTGATACCCATTGTCATCAGGGCACTGGGAACTATGTCCAAAAACTTTGCAAAATACATCAAGAAATACATCAAAATACATCAACCATTAGAGCCAGTCAATTTGAGTGTTCAGTTGACTGAGATTCATGTTTTATGAATAAAAGTTTTATAATAATAATATGGAAGGGTTCTTGGAGATCATATAGTCCAACTCCTTGCTAAGGCTAGAAACTCTATACCACTTCAGACAAATGACTGTCCAGTCTCTTCTTAAAAACTTCCAGCCTTTGAGCATTAACTGCTTCTGGAGGCAGGTTGTTCCACTGATTAATTGTTCTGTCAGGAAATTTAGTTCTAGGTTGCTTCTCTCTTTGGTTAGTTTCTATGTGTTGCTTCTTGTCCTGCCCTCAGGTGCTTTGGAGAATAGCTTGATTCCCTCTTCTTTTGTGGCAACCCCTGAGATATTGGAACACTACTATCATGTCACTCTTAGTCCTTCTCTTCATTAAACTAAGGTAAAGGTTCCCCCGCACATACGTGCTAGTCATTTCCAACTCTAGGGGGCGGTGCTCATCTCCGTTTCAAAGCCAAAGAGCCAGCACTTGTCCGAGGACGTCTCCATGGTCATGTGGCCGGCATGACTAGACGCCAAAGGCGCATGGAATGCTATTACCTTCCCACTGTAGTGCTCCCTATTTTTCTACCTGCATTTTTACGTGCTTTCGAACTGCTAGGTTGGCAGAAGCTGGGACGAGTAACAGGCTCTGTTACACGGCACTCGGGATTCAACCCGCCAAACTGCCAACCATCTGGTCGACAAGCTCAGCGTCCTAACCCACTGAGCCACCGTGTCCCTCTTTATTAAACTAAACATACCCAATTCCAGCAACTGTTCCTTATGTTTTAGCCTCCAGTCCCCTAATTATCTTTGTTGCTCTTCTCTGTACTCTTTCTAGTCTCGACATCTTTTTTACATCATGGTGGCCAAAACTGGATGCAGTATTCCAAGTGTGGCCTTACCAAGGCACTGTAAAGTGGTATTAACACTTCACGTGATCTTGACTCTGTCCCTGTTAATACAGACTAGAACAGGGGTGTCAAACTGCCGGCCTGCGGGCCAGACATGTCATCAGGAAACTGCGCTCATCTCATTGCTGGCAATGGAGAAAAAGCTCCGATACGTCGTGTATCATCACAAGTTTGACATGTCTGGCCTAGAACGTGTTGGTTTTTTTGGCTGCTGCAGCACATTGCTGGCTCATATTTAAGTGATTGTCCACTAGGACTCTGAGATTCCTCTCACAATTACTACTATTGAGCAAGGTACCAGCTATACTATACCTGTGCATTTGTTTTTTCTTGCCTAAATGTAGAACCTTACTTTTTTCACCGCTGAATTTCATTTTATTAGATAGCACCCAACGGTCAGGTCTGTCAAGATCCTTCTGTATCTTAAGCCTATCTTCTTGAGTGTTGGCTATTCCTGCCAGCTTGGTGTCATCTGCAAATTTGATGCGTTCCCTATTTATCCCCTCATCCAAATATTTGATGAAGATGTTGAAGAACACTGGGCCCAGAACAAAGCCCTGGGGCACACCACTGCACACTTCCCTCCATGTAGATGTAGCTCCATTGAGGACCACAGGGTGAGTACAGCCAGTCAGCCAGCTACGAATCCATCATCTGATGATGCTGTCTAACCCACATTTTTCTATCTTATTAAGTAGTAGGTTGTGATCTACTTAATGAAATGCCTTACTGAAGTCCAAGTAAATTATATCCACAGCATTCCTCTGGTTCACTAATTTTGTCACATGTTCAAAGAATGCAATAAGATTTGTCTAATATATATATATATATATATATATATATATATATATATATATATATATATATATATATATATATGTGTGTGTGTGTGTGTGTGTGTGTGTGTGTGTGTGTGTGTGTGTGTACTCAATTGGCCACACCCACCCAATAAGCCACACCCACCCAGCACCTGACGATACATAAGTGTGTTCTGAGTTGCAGTTTGGTCTCTAAAATGTTCACCATCACTGACCTAGGTTATAATCCATGTGGTCCTGGTGATTTGAACTCATCTAGGGTGGACAGGTGCTCACTTAACATTTTCTTGCTTATCTTAACTTGTGTTTCTAATTTATTTTTTACAGTACTGTTTTTGATAGGTTGGACTGGTTTTTCCCTTTGTATAAATTAGAAACAATTCTTCTGGGACTTCTGGTTTTGCACTGTAGCACTTGGCCATGTGATTGTGGAGCTCCGCACCCCACGGCTAGTTTCGCCCTGCCAGGGGACCCTAAATGGGACAAAAGTCACCATGGAGAGGCGACAAAGAAAGAGGGGTGCTCTGACGATCACGGAACAACGGCGGTCGATCCGTTCAATCTGAGAGAAGCCTGCTAACCCAACAGGAGAAAGGCTAGCTGTACACTAGTGTTTAGCCACTTGTAGCCAAAATCCAAGAGCAGGAACTAGAACAGTGGTGAACAGCGTGCTTGGAATTGGTGATAGTATCGATCTTCTTTCTTCTATTTTGTAACTGATTCCTTGGAAAAGATCCCCAAAGTAAGAAATCCTCCAAAAGTGAAGGGAGGGGACTACAGCCCCACTCCTCCACAGACGGAAGCAGTGAATTAACTTTTAAGGGGGAAAGAAGTATACTGAAATGAAATTTATAATACTACAGTCTGGATAAATCTAGAAACTAAGAAAATTGTTAAGATTTTACACCCTAAAGGGTTCTGATGAAATTATATAAAAAAAATAGAATTGTTTGGAAAAGCTGGAAAACAAACTACTGACATCTAGCGGAGAATCACAGTATAGAACATCAACAAGACTGATTCAGAAATTGGCAAGACACCCAGAAACAAAGAATAATCTGTTCCCTTGAACTTTAATAACTCTCAAGAAGACAGCTAGGAACAAAGAAAGAAAACATACTGAGCCAGCCATAAGATTAAAAAGTGTCTGCAGAAAAAGAAATACTCTGACTGCTGTTTAAGCCCAAGAATTGTTTACAGAAAAAGAAAAAGTTTGATTCTTGGCTAATCTCTCAGGGGAAAATTTACAGGAAGTACTCAAGGTGGCTAAATATGCTGGATTGCAATTCTGTCTGGTTGCTAACTGACTCCTGAATAGAAGAACTGTCATAAAATACTGTTTTCACTGATACCTTGACAATTGGAAACACATTGGATTACAAAAACCATATATAGAGATAAGAACTATATAAGATTGGGTTGTTTGGATTCTGAGATTGGCTGGTTTGACAAGGCTAATCATAGAGACTATGGCACTGATGAAAGATTATTTGGAGGGGGGAAGACAATATGGATAATGTATACTTATCAAAAAAATGACAGGAAACCACATCTAATATCTACTCCTGAAAGATGTAGCCTGGAATATCAGAGACCTCCAGAAGCAATATTCCAAGACAAGATAAATACTTTACAGGAGGAAATGTATGCAATGCTCCAACAGATACAAGTCACAATGGCTTCAAACCACGAGGAGATCAAAAACAACTTTGATGACAGAAATGAGCACATCTCCAATCAAAACTTACAATAAAAAAACTCTCAGAAAATGACAATAAAGAATGAACAAACAAATAAAATAATAGAACACAAACTAGAAGAAAATGACTTAAACAGAGAAGCTACAAATGAAAAGAATTATAACTTAACACAAACAGGAAAAAATCTACAAGATTTTGCCATAACAATAAAAATGGAAAACATACTTTGTCAGGACGTCAAAATAAATCTGAGGACAAGAAAGGACAAAATGGACTATAGAACTGCCAGGAGAATCATTAGAGTTTGGGAGACAAAAAGCACATATCCTACGCAATTTGTCCTCCTTAATCCCAACAATACCACAAAAATACAGGAACTTTCTGGCAAGCAAAATATATTAACTTGGAAAGCTACTTGGCAAAAAACGAAGACCAGAGTTAAATTCAAAAGATTTGATTCACCTTACCAGATGGAAAACTACATGAGCAAACACCTATTTGAATATGGTTAAAAGAACAAATAATTTTGGATATAAAGGGGCTCTATAGTAAGCGGGATAAAAGATATAAGTAGTATAGTATTTTTTACAATATATGAAATGTAAAAATATTGGGATGATATATGTAAATGAAAAGTTTGAAATTTAAAGGTAATTAATTTGAAGAGAACTAGGACTGAGAAATGACCGAAATATTGAGGGGAAATTAAGCTTAAACAAGAATTTTTGAAAACAGGATATATAGTGACTTAACAAAATAACTTTTATAAATATAAGTGAAATATAAGCTGATCAAAAAAGATGTTATATGTAGATGTTATAAGATAAATAAGTAGCATAGTATCCTTATAACACATGAAATATGAAAATATTGGGATGGTGTATGTAAATGGAAAGCTTGGATATTTAGATAATCAACATTGAGAAAATTATGACTGATAAAAATGGTTTGAATAGTAAGGGGAAATTAAGCTTAAATAAGTTATGAAAATGGAATGCATGATGATTTTTATAAATATAAGTTGATTAGAAAAAATATCATATATGGACATTATTATTATTTGTACAAACATAGAAAAAATGCCTATATTTAATCATTTATCCATTGAAAATATTGTTATACTGTTTTTAAGGTTGACAAAAGAATACTATTGGAAGAAGGGAAGATCAAAGAAATGTACTACCGTATTTTTCGGACCATAAGACGCACTTTTTCCCCCAAAAGTGCAGGGGGGGGAAACGAGGGTGCGTCTTATGGTCCGAAGGTGATCCGTATGGCCAGCCCCAACCTCTGCAAGTGGAGCACGAATCGGCACGTGCTGACAAACGCTGATCTCACGCTCCTGCACTCTCCCTCGCTCGGTTTCAGCTTCCCTTGCTACAAGAGAAAGCAGGCTGAAACGGAGTGAGGGAGATTGCCAGGAATGCGAATTGGCTGATCTCGCACTGCTGCAATCTGCCTCGTTTCAGCCTGCTTTCTCTTGTAGCAAGGGAAGCTGAAACCGAGCGAGGGAGTTTGGAGGAGCGCGAGATCAGCCAATTCGCATTTCTGGCAATCTCCCTCACTCAATTTCAGCTTGCTTTCTGCAAGAGAAAGCTGGGCTGCAGGGCTGCCTCTGCGGGTACTGCTCTAATGCAGAGAGGGAAGGACAAAGAGGGAGGGAAGGAAGGAAGGAAGGGACAATGGGAGAGGGAGGGAGAGAAAGAGAGAGAGAGAGGAGAAAGAATTTTTTTTCTTGTTTTCCTGCTCTAAAAACTGGATGCGTCTTATGGTCCGGTGTGTCTTATGGTCCGAAAAATACGGTAATTAATACACTAATTATGGAATTATAAAAATTAATCATTGTTGACTGTTAGTTAATTATTACTGTTTTTTTAAATATATGAACCAAGACAACACGCTGTTCACTAGGCACTAGGGATAGTGATTGTAAAATCAGTAATATATATATATATATATATATATATATATATATATATATATATATATATATATATATATATATATATATATATATATATATATATATATATATATATATATATATATATATATATATATATATATATATATATATATATATATATATATATATATATATATATATATATATTAAAAAGAAACAATTCTTCCAATTTAGTTAGTGTTGCTGAATCCAGGGCAGGAATAGTGGATGTTACAGCACAGCAATGTTGTTAGGATTTGAAAGTCCTGCATCTGCCTCTTGGTCCTTTTTTTGAGCTGCAAAATCTGTGAGATTGGAAGTCAACTGTGATAACTGTCAGGCATGTCAAGGTCCACAATCAAGGAAGTCCAAGAGACAAAATCATGATGTGTTGATGAAATGCATAAGGTATACTCCTGAAGACAAATACAAATAAATGAATGTATATCTTTGCTGTCTATAATATAAAGAAAAACTTACACTGAAGCACCTTCAGATATCCCACTGATTTTTTTTGAGAACAAAATATATAAGAATCCAGGATATACTTGTTCTACCCTTCTATTACCAATACTATCAACCCTCAGGTGCCAATTTTGTTATGTCTGAATAAGAATTGCATTTGTGATTCCATTTATTTATATTCAAGTATAACTGCTCATACGGCTTGATGGCCAATATTTCTGGCTTTCTCAGATCCTTTGTTGTTGAACACAATTCTTCAGACTGCCTGGCTCAACACCTGAAACTTAAAATTTGAAGATACGTGTTCAACATGAATATAGGATATGGAAAACTATACTAGCATTGTCTTCTGATTACACCTTAGTTCTTGCTATACAGAAAACTAAAATATGAGGGGGAGGGGACAATAATTAACAATCTTCTGTCATTTTAATATGAAAAATTCATTAATATATTGTCATCACTGAACGTAGACAGAGCAAACATCAAATAATAATAATAATAATAATAATAATAATAATAATAATAATAATAATAATAATAATAATAATAATAATAATAATAATAATAATAATAATTTTATTTATATACCGCCCTTCTCCCGGAGGACTCAGGGCGGTGAACAGGGCAAATATATAAAAAATAGAAAAATACAAAAGTTAAAAGAAAATTAAACATATGCCCGATTAAAACAGGAAATACAAATATTAAAAATGACCATAAAATAGAACTTCAAGCCAAAAGACATAATTATATATGCTTCTTTGTCTTTAGTAGGCTAGAGATTTTGAAAAGAGCATTATGTTAACAAATTTCTGTTGGGATGAGAGAAAAGAATAAGGAAGAATCATTAGATGACAAATTGCTCCAGACACAGATAGAGATGATATAGATATAAAACTGAAACAGATGATACAGATTTCCTGTTTTTATCAGTTATGCTACCCAAACCTTTATCAGTACTGTATTTTGAAAAAAGAGCTGGTAATGTGAGCTTTTAACTAGTTACTGTAATTTATTAAAAAAACACAGAAGATATGTTAAGTCATTAGTATTTCAATTGTTTGACAGGATTGTTGGAAAGCAAGAGAATGATGAATATATAAATTATCATCATCACCATCAAATTATCATCATCATCATAAGCAGGTATTTTAGGTCATCAGCACAAGGTATGAACTAAAAATATTTAAGAGCAAATATGAAGTACAGGAACTGATTCATAGACTGCACATTGTCACAAAATATGTACAAAATTAACATGCAGCTAAAATCTGAAGACTTCTGAATCTTTTGAATGGTTCCTCTACATATGCTAAGAATCTGGTAGAAATAAAAAGTTCAGTAATGAAATCCTTATTCTAGTCACCATACCCTACAAGCTCAAATTGAAGAATATTTATTACTTTTTACATTTAATGTATCTCTGGTAGTTTAAAGAAAAAAGAGCATAAGAATAAAATAATTTCATTAAAATGATTGTTTTCTGGTGTTCCTTTTCCAAATATAAATGCCTTTTATTTTGAAATATATTTTACAGTTGTCACAGAATAATGGTCTTGATCCAGGGATTTTCTTCCACAGATAGCAGCACTGAGAATTTCTCATTCCCAGATGATTGTCTCAAATACTTATCTAAATCTTGCTTTAAAATCAGAATTGCCTGCATGCGAAGCTTGTATGAAAAAAGGAGGGTTAACTTTGATTATTCAATCACAGCTATGATGACATTTTTGACCCCCCTACCTCCTCTGGCCCTGTTTAAAAAACTAACCAACCTGTTTAAAAAACTAACCAACCTATGAATTCTGAAATATTTATAACCTGTTTATAGGAACAGATTGATAATCATGAAGAGAAAGTTCAGATGTGTCTTTCAGTCCATTTTCATAAGCGTGCGTACTATTGCCATCTAAACTGTCCTTTTAAATGAGAAGTTGGATTTGTACTTCTGGTTATTTATCAATGGGTTGCTCCTGAGAGCAGCCATGCTTTGAAGGCAGGCTTTTTTTTTAACAAGGAGCTTCTTTAAGATAGTTTTTAAAAAATTAATTACACAATAAACTTCTGGATCTCTGTCAAGTTGCTCGCTGTGAGAAAGCCAGAGAGAAGCCCTGCTGGGTGGGTAAACTGATGACTCACTTTTAATATCAGGCAGAGCCAGGATCTCTAGTCCTGCCAAGTGAGCTCTACAGGGATCCCCGGTTCAACCCACTCACATTTCCTCGGCACAGCACTCTTTTTCAGCAAACATAGCTTAAGTGAGGCCCTTTGCTTTGTAAACACAAGGGCTTGATGAAATACAGCATCAGTGAAGGGAAATTCTAGTCTTAGCTTAGTACACAGATCCAATGTCCTAGCTTAATACATAGAAAATACTGCCCCATTAATTTAATTACTCTAAGAATAATTCTTTTTAGATGTTATCTTTGAGCATTGGATTCCAGAATGGATTATTTACATTTTTCCTTTCTTAAAGATGAACTTCAAAATTAATTCCTTCCTTCCTTCCTTCCTTCCTTCCTTCCTTCCTTCCTTCCTTCCTTGTCCTCCTCCCTCCCTCCCTCCTTTTCTGTTTTGGAAACTTGATTTTTTTTCCAGGGAAAAAAGAAGCAGTTCTATTCAGTTTTGATTTGTGGTTCATGAGCCATTAAATTTTGCAAAGACAAACTATGTGGTTCTATATTTTGACATTACAACTTTAAGTCATGCTATTTGGAACTTTTTATGAGTTTGTTAGATGTATTTACTGGAAATACCCCAATCTCTGCTTGGCAAAATTTAAAATGTGGAGAATTCTTCCAGTACAATAGTCTCATCTCTAACAGATTTATGTTTTATTGCATTTCAGTGTAAAAAATACATAAGGTATAAAAATAATTTACATGGCTGCCCATCTCATAGCAATGACTCTGAAGAGTAAATAATATTAAACCCAACACTTAAAACGATAATCCACAGAATTTCTGGTAAATGACATCTTCCAATCATAAAACATTGGATCCCTTACCCTGGGGAAACAGCCAGTTCTTCAGAAAATCTAAAAGGGTCAGGTCCATTCAGATTTTTGTGGGATTGCTGTTCCACACAGCAGGCGATGTCGCAGAGAAGGCACAACTGCTGGATCCCACAAGACAACCTTGTTTAGCAGAGAGCCCTGGAGCATTCCCTCTATGCTAGAACTCCTGGGTCAAGCAGAAATACACTGGATGTAATATGGTCCCATAAACTGTCTGGCCCTATGATAACTGGTAAATATGCTGCCAATTAGAAAATTATTATCAAATGTTTAAATACATAACACCTCTTTCTTATTGCATTCAGGTTACTATTAAGAGACAAAACAGTTTCAGTTCTAACTTACTGGAATACTCTGTTTGGTTATGAAAACTCATTGCCAAATTGATTGCAAATTGAACAATTCAGTCAGAGATGCTCAATTACTCTCTACCAAGATTCGTAAACGTTACCCTTTTATAGCAACCAAAAGCTTTTCTCTGATAGGATACAAAGCTGTTGTACACTTCAAAAGAAATTTGGATAAGACTTCAGAGAAAATATTACCCTGTAATGGGGATACATCTGTGCAATATATGTGCAAAATATGCTATTTTTCATTACTTTTCAATTCCTATGAAATATATGATGAAACATCTCAAATTAAGTTTCTCTTGAAATTATGTGGAGGCTTGCTCCTTTGTCTTCTTCATATGAATTTTACTAGGAATCAGACATAAGAGACATAAGACTCTCGATGTAACTTGGAAATATATTGTTCTAAGATAGATATGTCCAAAAGAAGCTCAAGAGATATTATCATAAAGAATGGCATTTTCATACCTTCAACAACTCATTTAGAAGAAATAGTCTTTTTCATCCTTTAAGGCAGGGGCCTTCAAACTTGGCCATTTTATGACTTGTGGATTTCAACTCCCAGAATTCCTCATCCAGGCATGCTGGCTGAGGAATTCTGGGAGTTGAAGTTCACAAGTCACAAAAGGGTCAAGTTTGAAGACCCCCTGCTTTAAGGCAAAGAGGGAACCAGTAGCTTTCCTGATGTTGCTGATGGTGACAGAGGCTATCAATTATGATTCAATAATACCTGACAGACCCCAATCCTCATTTAGGAAATTTATTCTATAGTCATGAGGTAGTTTGAACGGAACACCCAATGCTTTTTGTCTTGCCCTCAGGCGCTTTGGAGAATATGTCAACTTCCTTTTCTCTGTGACAGCTCAAGTATTGGTACACTGCTATCAGGTCTCAGCTAAACCTTCTCTTTGTTAAGCTAAATATACCTAGTTCTCTTAGCCATTTGTCATAATTTTTGCAGCATCTCCATGGTGAGGTGATCAAAATTCAGATGCATGGCAACTGGTATGTATTTATGATGGCTGCAGTGTCCCATGGTCACATTCTGTGACCTTCTGACAAGCAAACTCCCAGGGGAGATTCACTTAACAGCTATGTTACTAACTTACCAACTGTGGCAAGAAAAGTTGTAAAATGAGGCAAAACTCACTTAAATTTTGGGCTTAACTGTGATTGTAAATCAAGTTCCAAATGTGACCCCATTAATCCAATATAGAGTGGTAATATTGCTTCTTTGTTCTTGATGCTCTCCCTCTGTTGATGTAACCTAGCACTGCATTAGCCTTTTGGCAGTGGAGCATTCTGTTGTCTCTTGGGTGATGGTCTGCTAGGATTCCTTGATCTCTCTCACAGTTACTACTATTGAGCCAGGTACTGCCTATTCTGTACCTATGCATCTGGTTTTTCTGCCTAAGCGCAGGACCTTATTTTTCTCACTACTACATCCTACATCATGCAAATTATTTCCTCTGTGTTGCTTTGTCCAATCCGCTTCAGTGACTTTCTCAATCCTATACAGAAAAATGAAAGAGGGGAAATAGATAATATCTGGCAGAAATGTCCGTTTTCCTGGTAACTGAGCACTCCCTTCTGCCATCCTTCTAGTCAGGAGAATGGAAAGCTGCTAGTGATTTTGTTAAATAGTACTTATATCTTGTTGCTTTTAGGATATATAAATAAAATTATTATTATTATTATTATTATTATTATTATTATTATTATTATTATTATTATTATTATTATTATTATTATTATTATTATATGATGGATACAACCTGCAAATGTGGGCAACTATCAACAAATTTAAAAGCTCTCTGTAAATAATCAGTTCACACCATCTGTTGCCTTAAAGCTACACTTACATAGCCTCAGTTAATGAATTAAGCAATTTTTCCAAAATTTTAAAACAATTGCTTAAAGCTGCTGCTGAGTGTTAAATGACTCCTGAACAATTATTTTAGTGCACACATTCTACCACGCTCTCCCCCCCCACACATGTAACTGGTTTATTTTAGACTGTTACACTTAAGATACTACTCTTCTTTCCTGCTACCTTTTATCTTCCCCACTAATCCCCTTTTTAAAATATATTTTCTCATATGCAGAAAATATGCTTTAAATTGTTTTGTCATTAGTTGTCTCTTGATTATCAATATTATAGCAAAAACAATGCAAGAATAATAGGGGTCTTTTATTTTTAAAAACATGTGTGGTACTTTCTTGGCTCCTTCTTAAATGTTATTATTACTGGAGCTTTTACAATTCTGTGACTCCAAAGGAACCCTACAATTTCCTTCGGTGTAGGGTTTCTCCTTTTCCTGTGTTTTCATGCCACAAAAAGGGTGTCTCAGAAAGTTTTCTTCTCTCTCTCTCTTCCCCTAAAAGAACTGTAATAGCCCCAGCATATTCCTAATCTAATTAACATCCATAACACTTAGACAATAAATTGACTTCAACTGCTCTTGAAGTTCCCTGCCACCTTGTTAAGTTGCCTTCCATTGCAGCTGTAAATCAAAGGAGAAGGGCTAAGGTCACAGTCCATGTTTGCTGTACGCTTGAGTGAGAGACACTGATGGTTTTACCAAGTGCTCCTTTATGTTGTTTTTGCAGAGCTGTAGAAGAGAGTACATTGCAATCCCAAACAAAATTTTGTTCATCTTGAGCAGAAAAGCAAAGTAGCAAAGTTCAGTTAAGTGTAAATGTCAAATACAAGGTAAATAAAAATTAAAAAAATCAAATAAGTCTACAGCTCACTGTTTAACATGTTTATTCAGGAGTAAGAACTCCAGAATTCCATGACATTTTTTTAATGCAGCCAACAAATCAAAGACTCACAAGTAAAAAACAAGTGTATATGTGTGTATGTGTGAGAAAGAGTGAGAGTATTAATATGATGTTCCATGCTTGAACTGAAATGCAGGTGCACTTAGAACTGTAGCTTTAAAAATTATGTGTTAAGTATTGTTAGAAAATTATATCCTGGTTAAATCATTCCCATAATGCATTCCATTTATAAAAAGATACACATTCAGAGCTTTAGGAATATAACAATATAAACTATTAAACTAGATCATTGATCCATGTAGCTCAATTTTGATTATTATGGCTATGTATTCCATCACTATCAAAGTAGGAATTAAATATTAACAATTACAATTGTTAATATTTACTGTTACAATACATTGCTGTCAGTGAATTATTGTTTATTTCACTGCTTGTAACCAACCCTGTATCAATAATAAAATAAAGGTATCTACTAATGCTCAAAATGTAACCTATGATGAAGAACTGATATCTTTGCAGGACTTGCTGAACCACTTTCTGAATTTAGTGGTACAGTACACCAACTTAGCTGGATCTTCTTATCAGAGTCATGAATACTTTAGGGCCCCTTGCTTTCAAGAAGTGTATTCTAAGTATTGTTAAAATTACTGTATATTTAATCTACTATCTAAATAAGTAATAGGCAATTTATGACCCTGGGGCCACATGGGACCTTGAGTCTCTCTCTCTCTCTCTCTCTCTCTCTCTCTCTCTGTGTGTGTGTGTGTGTGTGTGTATGTGTGTGTATGTGTGTGTGTGTTTTACAGAGCTTCTCCTGATGTCAATTACTGGGAATAAATAGTTTTCTGCCATTTTGACATGATGATCTCATTATAGTATAAGCTCTTATATCAATGTAGCACAGGTTTTAAAATAAACAGCCCTCTTCTGCCTTCATTCTTTCTTACCTCCTGCTTGCTCCTCCAGACCTGTGAAAGTGAAAAATCTTTGTCTTGTCTATATGTAGACTTGCCTATCTAGCAGGATGCTCACTTCACTCTAGAAGGCTCCAGCCACCAAGAAGGTAGAGGTCCACTTCTGGCCTCGAGAATCATTCTGCAGTTACATTTAGATCAATTGCCATTTTAATTTTTATTAGATGTACACATTGGCATATTTTCAGCACTGAGTAGTGAAGGGTGAGTAGTAAAGAACAAATTCAGCAAAATATCTAGTAGTGGGGAATCAAAAAGAGAAGGGGATCTTTTTTGCATTTCCCAAATTGGTAGCCTAACATTTATGGTCAGAGAGTGAGATCACAAGGCAATAATATTGAAACATGCCATCTAAAAATTCTATATATCTTTTGGTTATATCTTGCTAAAAGATAAATTGGATAAAAATCTACCTCAGATGATTAAAGACAGAAATACTGTCATCTGGATACATTATCTATTATCCATCTCCTTAAAGAATCTATCTATGTTCTCCGATACTTTTCTATAAGCATAGATCTATTTTATTGGTTTATTGTTTTTACCATGGCATTAGTGAATGCATGGCGAAAAAAATCCCATTACATCTGAAAAGAAGGGATCATATTGTGTTTTACCACAAAATACACTGTAATTGCTACTGTATTACAAATAAATATTTTAATAAGGAAAAGCTGAAGCAGTCATGGAAAAACATATCTCATCACTGGTTCACTTAAATTGGATATATGTACATCTGGCTTTATTTTTAAAGCATATGCAAGTCTTAACATTTTCAGCAACAGGATAGCTCAATAGATATGAGGCAACCCAGTTTTTGTGTTTGATAAATCGCATGTAAAATCCTGTATGAATTCTTAAAATATATTTTATATCATCTAGTATTGATACCAGCAAATGTTGAACTGCCCAGAAATGTTCATTGAACAGAAAAGAATGGAAGTTTTATTATGTTAAGGCAGCAGCAATAACTATACGTCCTAGAAGCTAAGCCATATTGAACTCAATGGGACCTATGTCCAATTAATGTATAGGATTCCTCAGCAAAATTTCTAGCTTCCATGCTTGTGGTCATGTATCTTAAGATTGATCTGGCTCACATCAGGCTAAGTCATAATGTATTTGGTTTGGATTCAGATTAGCATGTTGTGCTAACCATAATTTATGACATAGCATGTGGTGGTTTATTCACTAAAGCATAGGTCATATTTGGACATTATATATAACTTATTCTTAAAAAGATTATCTTTCTCTTTGATGGTTTGTCAAGGAATAATTCTGTATTTTTGAATGGCTTCCAGCTCAAGTCTGTCTTACAGTGGGGTGGGTGGTCATAATTAGAGAAAGAATGACTTTAATGTTGCACAGAAGTGTTTAATACCGGGAGAGCTAACTGAGCAGGCATACTGTACAATAAATATTGACATAGCTATAGCTTGCATTTCTATTTCTATTATAGTAACTACTTTTAAATGTATGCCTTTCCATAAACATTTAGCAAATTCGTATTTAATCTTCATTTTTCATAATGCACTGTCCCTAGTTTCTTGTAATGAATGACCTATTCCCTAATATATTAACAAGGAATTCTCATGAACAAGAATAGCTAATCTCACATTTTCTGTTATTTTACAAGTCCCATAGTTGTTTACTATTTTTCAAGTTGTCTGAATTCATGAAAACAAAAACTGAGGATAAAGCCAAGTTTGCTGTACTTACCTATCCCTTAAGCCAGTTGTTTCTGGCTGTTATTCCACTTTGATAGTGTAAGTTCAATGTCCTACACTTAAAACCATCTTCAAAGAGTATTTAGCAGCTTATAACTTTGAAGAACTCTGATCAGATCTCACCCATACTAAAAAATTTGCTCTGTTTGCCAACTCCATTCCACTTTCTCTCTAATATGTCAAGGAGGAGGGACAGATTTTAAGTCTCTTAATGGCCCAGAGATTCTCTATTTAAGGAAGTGCCCTTCTTCTCCCAGATTTGCAAAAGAGATTGCTTTTCAGAAATGCAGGAAAGAGCCTTCTCCTGTGTCAATGCACTATTGTTGGATTTTTAATTAGTGCCAATGCTGTGTTTTCTCTTGAAAAGAGAGTCAGAATGTATCTTTTCAGTGTAATTACTCACATCGTTTGATGTTTTATTACAAGCAGTAGTTTTGCTTCTTTGTTATAAACATTGATAAGGATAGTTATCATTGCTTTAATCTAGCTATTGTTTTGTTATTTTGTCAGGTACCTTTTTGTCAAGCACATATAGAGAAAGAGGAGACAGGATACTAATACAATAAATAAATAGTTATTTATCTCCAGGAATACTACAAAACTATATAGTTGATGATGTAGGAGACCAGAAATCACAACAAAGCAGTTGTTAGATGAGGTAGGGAAGTTGTGAAAAAGTGCCAAGTATGTATGTGAACATATCTTGGCTCAAAATGTCTTTGATTATATCTAGTGCATTCTGGGCAGGTATCAGAGGACCTCTGTTAAGAGTTAGAAACTTTTTTTATGGCTGCCATGAAGAACAGTTTAGCTAGACATTATGTTCTCTGACATTTTGCAGAGCTGGCTATAAGCAACACAGCCAAATAAAAGAGAGGGCAAAAAGTCACACAAACTATCAGAATAAACACAAGCCCCTTCCATGCTAAATTCTTTTTAAAAAATAATAGCCTGAAATACAAACTTCAAACTACCAGTTTCTAGAAGCAAGGATTATTCCAGAACAGGCATCTATAAAATCTGCAGGCATAAAATATGAGATGGATCAAATGAAAGTATTTTGCTGTTAAATCTATTCATTTTGCTAAACATAAATTTGAATTACAAGTTTATTAAAAAAAATTGTAGTGATATGTTTAAGACAGGTTACTGTACAACATATTGATTTCAATCCTTACCAATCAGTTCCTACAGAAGTCTTACTGAGAATTAATTGCCATTTTTAAAAAATAAAACATAATCAGTTTGCAAAGTCTGGCCATTTATAGAAAAATAGTAACAAATTAATTATAAATCACATTGTCATTTTTGTTGTATGGGGGAATCATTTCATAATATTCCCTTCAGCCAATTAGTTTTCCCCCCCACTTTATCCTTCTTTAAAAGGTGATGACTTTTTTTGTATACCTATTCATCAATCTTTAGGTCTATGGCATTGATCAGACACCTGGAAACTGCCATATGTTTTAGCCATCAGGTTTGTAGATTCAAAATAATGGGCTTCTTTTTCTTCTTTGTATTCCTTTAAAGTAGGCAATAATACCAGACAGATGATGATATAGATACAGAAGTTGATATTGATTAAAAAACTAGAATTAGATTCTTTGCAAAATCATGTCTTTTTGAAGAAATTTAACAGCATTACCACTCATGCTGTTAAATGTAAAAAATCAGGGGCAAACTATTAAATAGCAATCCTTGAATGAAAATATGTATCTTCCTTGTAATGAGAACAAAACTGCTATTGATTAAAATTGCAATAATGCTTAAGGTTCCATTATCTTCTCAAATCTGCTTGTTATTTTCTTCTTTCTATGTGCTATTTTATTTTATTATTAGAAAGAAATCAACATTTTAAATAATATCTCAGCTGACTTTCGGGTTCATTAACTGGAAAAGCTCCTAGGAATTGTATCAAAGAATAATTACAACTTTTGGGAAACATATTTCACTTATTTATTTATTTGGCCACACTTCTGTCCTATTTATGTCCTGGGAATAGGATACATACAAATGTGGGTTGAGGAAGAATGCAACAATATAAACATTTAAAACACAACAAAAATAAAATATGAAAGAACTAAAGGCAATGTAATATACCAAAACCTAATAATTTGCTGACTACAAAGGTAATGAAGTTGTCACCATTCTCATGTTAAATGGCTTGAAAAGAAGTTCCACAATCGATACTACAGAGAAGACTTTGTCTTCATTATAAAGAAAGATATGGATCAGAGGGAAATCTCTGCCATAAAATATGCTCAGATATAATATGATTTGTTGAACTTATGACTAGACCATCTATTATGATTTATTTAATTGATCTTGATTCTGAAGGTCCCCCCAGCTTTTTGTCCTTGAAAACATTAAGTGGAAGATCAAATTAGATCTTGCCATTTTAAAAAGCATTGAGAAGGGATTGGTTATGCTTTCTGATTATCTTTGGAGGACTCAGAACAAGGGTAGTACAACAGAACTGACTCTCCTGGCTCTCTTATTCAATACCATCAACCATGATATTCTTCTCAATCAGCTCTGCGGTTAGGCGTGGGAGATACTTTTGTGGTGGTTCTCCTCCTTTCTCCATGGCCAGTGGTGTTAGTTTGCAGGGCAGAAGGGAGGCCAAGCTCTAGTCCCTGCAGTATGGGATGCCTCAGGCTCAGGCCTCTCTATTCTCCTTTTTTAACATCTACATGAAACTGCTGGGGGAGGTCATCCAATAATGCAGGTTATGATATTATTATTTAGGTTGAGGATATCCAGTTATACATCTCCATCCCCGGCTGTTGTGGTCCTTAAAGGATATGAGTTTCTGGATGGAAAGAGGAATCAACTTTGGCTCAATGCTAGCAATATGGAGTGGTCTGGGGTTTTGGTTCCTCAGGCTCTATTGATTTCTCATCTGACTTTATGAGATTGTAATTCCCTGGACTAAACTGGTGCTTTATTAGGGGAGGCTTAGCTAGGGAGGCTTTTGCACAGATCATGTTGTGTGCCAATCGCATCTTTCCTGGACCTTTTATAGCACTCATGACTTAGTCACCATGCTCCCTAAGAATGTCTCCCCCGCTTCATTAGAATGGATAGGATAGGGATGTTCCAGATCTCTTCTCTGAGATCAACTACCTAGTGGGACCTCTGAAATATGCCTTTTCTATTGCTGCCCCTTCTTTATGGGATTCAGCAGGCCCCCATCCTTAGCTTTCTGGAACGCCATCAAGACCTGTTTTTAGCAAATCATTATGATAGTAAAGAATAGATAGCATGAAATGTTGGATCTGGCGGTGGAACATTCCCCAATGGGATGCTTATTTTGTTTCTGTTTTATTGTTTTGTCATTTTTGGTTATATTTTAAGCTATTGGGTTTTACTGCTGCATGAGCCAACAGTGATTTAAGATAGAAATCTTAATTAATGAATAGAAAAATTTCAATTAAACTTAAGCACAAATCTTTTATTGAAACCAAAGAATCCCTAACTTGGATCTAACTCTGTAATAAGCTGTATGTTCACAGAGAGTAAAAGGGATCCTTTTAAGAATATTATTAATAACTTTTTTAAAGTAGATACTGCAATAATGTTGAGAAATCATTCTGAAATTTGTGCTGGAAAGAGCTATAACTTCTATCTTTTACTCATCAGAAATTTGAGACCCTCAGCATTCCTATTTAATTCTAAAAGATGCAATATTATGTTAGGAAAGATTAGCATACAAATGGTAATGGAAACTCTACACTGTTGGAACAATAACAGGAGACTTGGAAATTCTAGCCAGTGTTTTTCAATGTTGGCAACTTTAAGATGTGTGAACTTCAACTCCCAGAATTCCCCAGCTAGCACGTTGGCTGGGGAATTTTGAGTTGCAGTCCACACATGTTAAAGTTGCCAGGTTTGAAAAACAGTGTTGTAGTCCGACTTCTTGAATTACCCAGAATATTGAAGAAGTACATCTGCTGTACTCATAAAAGTACAATGGATACAATGATAGGACCATTTCCTTGCCTGGCCCTTAGTCCCAACTATCCAAGATTAAATAAATGCTTATTGAGGATTTTGGATTAAACAAACTTCAGGAACAAGGTCTTTCTACATGTTATTTGATGCTCTTTCTAGCTTAAAAAAGAGATGGATTTCTTTGCAACACACTAGAGAAGCGTAGCCAAATATCTACTCATATCTATCTAAAATGAAATGCACATTTTTACCAATTCTTATTTTAGCCTTAAATAGTACCAAATGAAACAAAAATAATCCAGTGGAATAAATTGGATTACTGATTAAATTATTTATTAATAGCAACATTTGATCTGTTCTTCGGAAGGAAAAATTTGTTTTAATATTTACAGGTTTGAACATCTCAAACTTTGGGGATATTATAAAGTGCCTATTTTTCTTTTCCACGCTTACTTTTTTTTGTATGCTGAATTTACAGCCCATTATTTGGAAAAGCCTCTTGATATCAATTCTGATAGAACATGGTTGTAAAAAAAGTGGGATAACTGAATTATTCTTTGTTTCTATGTATATTTGGTAAGTGTTCATTTAGAAATATAGCTGTAAAGTTCTGCCTACACTTTTGTATGCATTTTGTTGGCAGAAATATTAGGATAAATGTCAGAAATGCTGTGAATATTAGTATTACTTCATAAGATTTTTAGGATCCAGCAAGAACAGTCAGATTGTTATGCTAACAGTAAATTATTTGAGAAAACTATCTCAAAGCGATGACTAAATATAATTTCCAATTAAAGTTAAGTCCTGTGCATAAATTAAAGGAAAAAATCTTATTTAATAATTCCTGATATTTACTGTTAATACAAAAGCTTTCATTAAATGGCACCATTTTGCCCAAATGTCCATGATTGGTGGAGAAATGACAGCATTTACTTTAATAAGCTAGGAAACACACATTAAATGTACATATTTTCAAAATGATATGTTGTTTTAAAACAGTAATAGGTAAACTACCTAGAAACCTATTCTAATGCCTTAATAATGCTGTGCTTATACAAGCTATTCTCCAAAGCACCTGAAAGCAGGACAAGTAGCAACGGATGGAAACTAGTAAAGGAGAGAAGCAACCTAGAACTAAGGAGAAACTTCCTGACAGTTAGAACAACTAACCAGTGGAACAACCTGCCTCCAGAGGTGGTGAATGCTCCAACACTGGAAGTTTTTAAGAAGAGACTGGACAGCCATTTGTCTGAAATGATATAGGGTTTCCTGCATTAGCAGGGGGTTGGACTAGATGACCTCCAAGGTCCCTTCCAACTACTTCTTCTTCTTCTTCTTCTTCTTCTTCTTCTTCTTATTATTATTATTATTATTATTATTATTATTATTATTATTATTATTATTATTATTATTATTATTATTATTATTATTATTATTATTATTATATTATCATCATCATCATCATCATCATCATCATTTTTCTTTTACTTTGGTCTCTTTCAATCAGATCTAAACCCTAGATATTATTTCTTATGAAAATGAACACCACCCAACACACACACACACACACACACACACACACAAATATTCCCTTAGCAACATGTATCCAGGCTTACTTATATACTTTATTCATTTCATTATTATATTTAGGTCCTGCTCAACTCCAAAACAACTCTGGGCATGCAAAAAAAACCTTCAAACACTTACTCACATCTGTCCAACCTTGAGCTGCATTTTTACTATTTGAATTCTTGAAAATTGAAGGGAAATGCAGGGTTAGTATATTCTCTGAAATATGAACTAATTTCAATTTTTTTTCTTGGATGATAGATATATTGATGTGTTAATGAGCTCAGTTCTTGAAAAAAATGTTGCATATTTGAACAAAGTTTAGACAGTCTCTTGAAATGCAAAGGAAGACTGCATATAAAATGTGATTGGGGGCCTCCAAATACTTTCTTTACTGCTTTACTGGACACTCAACTTATATCCACTTCCTGCCATATTAACTGAGTAGAAAATTAAAACTTAACTAGAACTTTGTTTTAATATGGTAATTCTTGGGCACATGAGTGATTTAGCCAATTTTTTTTGCTCAAGTTCTGAATTAACAATGCTGTTTTCTGCTATTTTGAGCAGATTTCAGCATAGTTATGACTAGCCAATAAACTAACTCCCATTTTAAAGCTTTTACACCCATATGATTTACCCTAAATAATATTTGTAATCACCCAAAATATATAACAAAATTTAGTTGTTTAAGAGTTATGGCTAGTCTCCTGACTTTATTTATAATTTTATTTTATGTAATACTTTAATATAATATACGTGTATTAATAGTTGTATTAATATAATTGTATGATTTGATATTGTAATATACATTATAGAATAATAGAATAGAATAATTTTATATACATAACTTTTAATTTTCAATATATTTTAATTTTCAATATATTGGCTGCAAAATAAAGCAGTGTTGCAAGATTAAAGCAATCAAAAATTTGCATACATTTTGATTGCCTGTGTGAATAAGGATGCAACCATATTATAGAACAGTAATGTTCTATAGTATATTATGCTACTTTCTGATGCAATCCAATTCAATTTATTAATATAATACACTTTATCCAAACGTGTTCATAAATAATTTAGATTATTTATAAATGCTGTCTGCAATATTTGACTCAGTGCTGGTCCTCTGCATATAAATGCAGAGCGGTTGGCTTCTTCCCAAATTTAGGAATCAATCTTAAATTCATTTAATTTGAGATTAAAAATGAAATGGATCAGGCAAGAGCAAGAGTGCAACATTGATTGATACCTTACCACAAAAAACTGAAAATATTTAATTTGTTTTATCTATGTCTAATTTCCTGGGACTTATTTATTTTTTTGTTTAGTTTTTTTTTGTATCCATTAAGAAAATAGTCTTACTTATTTTTAATTCATCTTTTCCAACCATCCTGATCACAAATCATTTAATAGTACTTTATAATTTTGCTGGTTTCAAGGCAATAAACTTTATTTGTACCCAGTGCACAGAGATGGGTTCTTTAAGACTTGGGAATTTTTTCTCTCCCTTTTTTATTTGCTACAATCTGTTCAATGTCACTATGTTAAGAACAGCAACATGGCTCCAAAGCTGAAATCTGGGAAGCTGTACATCAGGCACACTTTAGCAGATTTATGTCATCAACTCCCACACAGTATCAATCATTCCCAAGATCATAATTCGCCACCAAAGCAAAAGCTGTACTGAAATCACCAGGACAGACTTCAAACCAAGCCAGTTGCAAGTTTTCAGGAATTAGGAGTGGTGGGTGAGTGATTGAGGTTAAAGAATTCTCAGTAAACTCTCCCAAAAGGGTTAGGGAAGGGAGGGGGAAAAGAGCAATGTTGCCATCAGCACAAATGCAAGATGTCTCTGTTAAAGAAACCAGGATGCATTTTGAGACAAATAAACACAGATTTATCAGTCTGGCTGCAATTTTATGAAGTGCAACATTAGCTCTCTTCTGTCTCTTTCCAATCTAGATCAGATAAACAGATGCATCCAGGACTGTATATGTCAGAGTATATGATCACTAGTAATGGCCAGGACCATTTCAAAGCATTTCAGGTTTCTTTCACTTTATTTTCAGATCAGCATTTTCAGATGTCAAAAAGCCATTGGCACAGCAGCCATGTGATTTTATTATCATACCAATTCTTAAAATATATTTCAACATAAAGAAGGGGAATACAGCATTCTTTTCTAGTTCAAGAAGAAATAAAAATATTCCAATTCATATTTGCTTAGAACATGATAATTTAGTAATAATGAAAGCCCTCATCCTACCATGTTCTTTGTTCTATCAAGCAGGCACACGAACACACAGGCAAGAAGCCAAAATGTGGCGTAATGCCAGTCTGTAGCTTCATCTTCATTTTCAAGAATGCCTTTGGGATAATGTTTATATATCCTATAATTCAACATTCCATTGGTTACCCTACGGTTACCTCAGGAATTATTCTAGAGACAACCTATTTTAGATTTTATACTGTAATATCAAAAATTAATGTCACCCTCTGTATATTAAAGGAAGGATGAGATGTAAAAATCCATGATTTCAATCAAGTTTCAAAATTTGCTATCACGATCATTTTAAAAGAAAAGTGTAACTTCCAGCTCCCATATGAGACTCTTTTCTACTTGTAAATGCAGAAATTTACAGGTGCCAATTCCCACCTGCTGCAAAATGATATCCCATTCTGACAACTTTTATTTACTATAGGAAACCATTTCTCCTTTGGCATTTTAATAATCATGGGACTAATAATTAATTTGGCAAGATTCTGCAGAAAAATGACCACCTAAGGGATCAGGCCCCAAATGCCCCCCCCCAGAATTACACCCCATTCTATATTTTCCAGATCTTAATGACGTATTCTAGTACATATCATTAAGCTCTGGAAAACAAATGGAAGGTATATATGCACATTCATATATGTACAAGTTCTCTCAGAAAAAATGTTTGTAGTTGATTTTTCTTCGTCTTATACATCTTAATGTTTGTTTAAATATTTGGGGGAGTCATTAATCAAATGTAGCTGCCATCAATCTCCCAACTTGTAAAAGTCAACTGAAGGAGGCAGCAATAGTTTAAAAAATGTGTTAAGCTAAGAGAATCATATGGAACTTTTTAAAGGAATGTATCAAGGGAATTTGCAAACTGTAACCTCCTACAACTGCAGGAAAGGCTACTGAAAGTGTGAATTAATTTAACACAGAATTTGTCCTTAGCCATTCTTAAGAAATAACAGACAGTGGAGAAGTGTAGAGAATAGAGTGGCATGCAAAATTATAAATCAACATAAGAGAAGTGGAAGGTGCACTTGAAAAGCTTGGCATCATTTTAAAATACTCTAGACAGGATGATTGATTTTCCATAGGGAAAAGATGTGCAAAGTGGGGGAGGGAAGCAAAGGAAGAGCCTATCATGTTCAAAAGGTCATGAGAAGAAGCAGAGCAGAAGAAAGCATTTGATCAAAAACAAGCTGCCAAATCTGTGTGCTGAGATACTGGCAGTTAAGTAAAAGATGCTTAAGATACCAACACCTACAGTTGCATTGCAATGGAAAATTGGAAATAAATTAATATAAAGTTAATGTCCATTAATTTTACTCCTTTTAGACCACAAAATATATTTTAATTCATTCTGTTTTTTCAGAGTTTTCCATCTACATTTTCTTCTTTGATAGCTTCTCCAATTGTTCACAAAGAAACTCTGCATCTCAGGTACAGGCCTTTAAATGTAATATGTTATGTATATTATTTGCTCTGTAGGTGCATCAGAATAATGCATCATGATGCCATGATCTAAGTGCTCCCTTTCATATTAAAATTATGACATATCGATGAATATCAGCTACAGGGAAAAAAACCAGGATACAAATTCCTTAATTTCTCTCCACAATTTTAGCAAAGAAACTGTTGGCATTTTTGACCAAGCCAAATCCATAAAATGCTAGGGAATTTTTGGAGGCTTGGCATTCTAATAAATCAGCGATCAACAGACACATAGAGATAAATTCCATCCACATACCATTTAAAAGATAGCACCAAAGGTTAAGTAAGAAAACAAACATCACTCCTAGCAGCCAACATCCAAATAAACAATCAGGGAGGAAACTATATCCAAGTAACAATTAAGGAGGAAGAAACTATACTCCAATCAAGACCAGTAAGGCAAGCTAGTAAATATTGTTTAACAATCAGCAAATGTTCCTTTCCTATGAACAGATGACGGTATATAGACTGGTAATGAAATGCCTGCAGAAAAAAAGGCAATCAAGTTGAGAGAACAAGAACTTAATTAACCTAAATAATAGGTTGATGTCTCAACATCATAGATATAAAGCTACTTGGAACAGGTTGGAAAGACTTTATGCAGAATGCCATAAAACTGTGAGAATAATGCTAATGGGTATGGAATGCTGAAGAGAAGCATGCTATGGAACAGCAGAAAAAGAAGAAAAGGAAATAGATATCTAATGCAAATTTTAAAGTATAATTGTTGCCCATGGAATAGCTATGCCACTTACATAATCTGTATCAATACTACATCAATGCCTTATAATAGGAAAAGGTTAGCAAAACTAAAGTGGGATTAATTTGTCAAGGCTGCTGGAAAGATTTTATCCAAGTAGTAATGAATTAAATTTTGGCAAAAGGAGTATTCTTTATACTAGTTAAAGGATAAGGCAAGTTTTTCTTTTTACATTATTTGGAAATCTATGAATATGAGAAAGTTTACTGTACATTTTTTGAATTAAAGAAAGCATATGACAATGTGGATTGGCTTGAATTATTTTGCTATAATGATTCAATTGAAAGTTGGTTGCTAGATGCAGTAAAAGCAATATGACAGAAATCAAGCATGTTTGAGATGAAATAATGTTCAGCCCATCATTTAACATTAAGTAGGTGTGAGATAAGGATGCATTTGTCCCTAGTAGTTTCATGTATTGATGGCTAAGAAATGCTTGTGATGATATCACAAGTAGTTGGAGACAAATGTATATGTACTTTTGTATGGCAATGATTCTATGTTATTACTAGAGAATGTAAATTACTTTCCCCAAATGTTGGATTGTATGCAATGATTTATTATGTATCTGAAAATCAATATATCCAAAAGCAAGAATGACAAGGAAAGTGGGGTGAACAGTGGCAGGTTATAAATAAACACATGGCAAAAAAATAGAGCAAGCAGAACTATGATACTTTGGTATAATGATTACTAAAATTAAGAGAATGGATAGAAGAAGCTAGAAAAAAAGATATGAATGGATGTTGTAAGGAATTTGTTAAAATAATCTAAATTGGCAGTGTGCAAGAGCATATTACTGCCAGTTTTGCTGTACGGAGATAAGAGTTGATATGTTCAGAGAAACATAAACCCTAAGTAAAATACAGGAAAATTGGATGTTTAAGAACTAGGTATGTGATAAAAAGAAGAGATAGGATCCAGAATGAATAGAGGTTAATACATGAGAACTGATTATAAAAGTCAGTGAAGAGTACAGAAGCATATGCATAGTTTGGGCAAATAAAAAAAAAGAATGAGGACCAAATATATGAAAAAGATTAACTGTTCAAAATTAAGAGAAGACTTGCACTTTGTTTAGAACAAGTTGAAATTTTGAGAAATATTTTTATTATGTAAGCATAGGATCTATTATCAATATATAAAACAATACTCCACCCTGTGGTATTATAAAAAAGCAAAATAAAATAGTCTTTAGAAGATTTCAATACACATGGTTTGATATTCTTATATATACTGGGTAATAGGTAGAAATAGTTTGGTGAGGGGGCTCCCCTGTACAAAAATGTTTTGAGAAAGTTTCAAAACAAAATAAATCCTAAAAGCATTTTATAAATTTCAGCCAGAAAAAATATAAGTAAATACAATAAGCTTGCCTACTTCTTGGGGAGGAACCATTCTTCATCAGAATGTCCCACAGAGAGATTTTTGGCATTTCCAGTTCAAGGAATCAAATAAAGAATCTGAAAGAGGCATTTAAAACCATATAGAAATAGTGAGATGAATGGGGAAACATTCAAATATCACAATGAAGCCTATGAACAGGAAACTAAGGTGCATCATGCTGCTCGTGATTTTTTAACATATTGCTACAAAATAATAATTATTGAAATGGCTACATCACACAGATATTTCTAGATTTTCATTTTTTAACAAAGTTTAGTAGCTGCCTCCCAGTATTTGGAAGTATGCCCATCTATCTCCTCCCTCTAGTCTAGGATAGTAGCAAACTGGAGCAGCAAAGAACTTTCTCTTATGAAAAACAGTCATTTTGTGATAGGTCATTCATTGAAAAGAAAATAATTCTCAAAGAATCTCAGAACATGGTCCCAAAATTCAGAATGTTCCTCTTTTTCTGCTCTTATCCTATATAAAACATTATTTACATTGTATATTTCTCTCTTGAGATTTATATATTAAATATTTTTGGTAATTTTAAAAACATATTTTATAGCTGAAAGAAAATTAAGGCTAGAAGATTATGCATGCTTACTGAGATTAAGTATGTCTATTTCACTAATCGGGACTTACTTCTTGATTAAGATAAGCAGAACAATATACTGTATGCTTTTTCTGTAATAAATAGAAACATGCACATCTTAGTTATGGCCAGCAAAGCAAGAACATTCAGTTCTGATGTTTAAAATATATGAATTTGGTTAACTGGAGCATTTAATTGTTTATGACATAGTATTATTTCATAAGTCTGTGGCCTGTTGGGAGACTGGGGGAAAGCTTTATTTGTCCATGTGCAGGATATAGGTTGCGCATATAAAACCATCTCCCCATCACTGCTGCTGGTCTGTGGAGCCAGAAAGATTGAGGACCAGTGTTATAAATTAATGTAATCAAAACTGATGATTAAAGAAACCTAATTGTTTTAAAAATAATAATGTTTTCATCTAGGCCAGAGGGTCCCCAACCTTTTGGGCACCAGGGACCAGTTCTGTGGAGAAAGTTTTTCCACAGACTGGAGAGGGCATGGTTTTGTGTGCTGCCTGCATCCCACGGATGGGGTTTTGCTTGTTTGTGCAGACCCATTGCTGGCATGCCGTGCCTGGTACCGGTCCAGGTTGGGGACCCCTGATCTAGTCTCTAACAGGATAGTATATTAATCCTTACAGAAAAAGCTTCCATACACCAAAGTAATCCCATTTAATTTAATCTTACCTGTACATAAGTGATGGGTTAAATAATTAAATAATGGAACATATAGCAGTTCAATTTGGAACGTGATCCTTCCCAAATTTGTCAACTTTCTTTCTCCTTTTATTCATGTTTTGGACTTGCATTTAAATACTAATACTTAGTAACTTTGACAAGTCTTTATTATTTCCTATTTGTTGTCTGTAACATTCTAGTATTGCTTAATTATCTCTGGAGTTGTTTTCAACCTGTAAAATTCAGATAATTTACAGAGATAATAGTTCCTTGTATGTGTCTCTTCTGGATTTGTGTTCCAAGTTATTTGTGAGGATGGATGGATTTGGAAGATATTGTATAAAAAAGAAAAAGGTTATCTGGCTGTCCACCCTTCCTGATCTGGAGGGGAAAAAATGGTCTTGGAGGACTTTCCACTTGGGATTCAGTGGAATGTGCAGTCAGCAGTACTGCAGACCATTGAACAAAGAAAGTACATCCCCCCCCCCCCGCAATTATATAGTAAGGAAGGTAAAAGTTGGAATTCTATACTTTTCCACTGAGATTGCCAGGTATTTTCCCCTTTAATCACAAATCCCCCTTACATTGTGGAAAGCATCTTCATTAATTTAAAAGCCATTTATTTCACATTAACACCAACCCTCAGTTGAGTTACAATGTTTCTGTCATCAATATTACGTGGAACTGAGAAATCATACTTTCTTTTTTTCCACAATGGACTATAATCTCACAGTTATGGTGAAGATGATATATAGTTCATTCAAGTGTTTTCACAGAGCTTTACTTCCAACTGATTGGATTCTGCTCATTCTGAAGTTTTAAACCCATGGTAACAATAAAAATATAAACTCTGGGCCGTTTTAGATGGCGGCCAACAGCATTCCTTTGGCAGGAAAATGTCTACATTCCATATTTAGTATTGTAATGCACAAATCCCAAATCAAGCCTCTAACTCATGCTTGTGAGCACCCTGTGTTGACAATGTGAAGTAACAGACTAAAATAGTTTTTGGTCTGATACAGCTGAGGTTTTTTTCTTGTGTAAAGAGAACATTCAATATTTATCCTATAGAAAGTATCTATTTTAGACTTTTTAAACATTTTTTAATTCTGCCTATATTATTTTTATAAAGAAGTTAAAACAGTGAAAATACTTTCCTCCTATTTTTCCTAGAACAATCCTGTTGTAGGATTGTTGTGAGTTGGTCTAAGAGTAAGTGACTGGCCCAGTCACCTAGCTGGCATGACTGGTATATACTCTCTTCCTTTTTTTAAGCTTTCTGACCAATTATGAATGTTACATTACATCATACACTAACATGCAAGATTTAACCTGACTTACTTATACACAGACACATGCAGATTGGAAGGAAGGGAATTTTCCTGTCTTTAAACAGTGAATACCTTCCTTGGTATTTTTATTTATATTGAACACTAAGAGACAGTATAAATCTTTGTTCAAAATAGAGTAATTTTTGACTCTGTTTTACCATCCACTTGTTTCCTGGGCTGTCCATGATTCTCAGAACCACTGCTTGCACAATTCTGATATACTGCATAATTACCATCAAAGTGCAATGGCCTATAAATTCAACTCCTGGTAAAGGTTTGGACTGCACAGCTGAATCTATTGTTATGTATACCTGATGAATCTCAAAGGACAAAACTTGTTGCATACAGTCTCCTAGAACAGGTCTTTTTAACTTTTTCACCCATTGTACCACTTTTAGGATATGGCAACATACGAGTACCACCAGTCACCTAGCAAGGTGTCAAAAACTTGATGACTAAAAAATATTAAAAAATAAAAGGAAAAAAACTTATGAAGTACAGGTAGTCCTCGACTTACAATTCACTTCATGACTATTCGAAGTTACAATGGGACTGAAAAAAGTGCCCCCCCCAAGCCACAGCCAAGCAAGACCCCTGCTTGGCGGCGCTCTTCCTCCTGTCCAAAGTTTTCATTATTTTGAGCATTTCTGTTGAGGATTGGCAGTGGGGGTGGGGTGGGGGGTGTTTGGTTTTTATTCCCCCCAACTGCTGGGTGGTTGCAGCAGGTTTTGGTCACTTCACATGACCCTGGGACACTGTGACCGTCATAAATATGAATCAGTTGCCAAGCATCTGAATGTAAATCACAAGACCCTGGAGATGCTGCAACATTCCAGATGATCGGCACTTCTTCTGGGCTCAGAAGCGCCAGGATCAGCGTCAAGCTCCAGCTGGAGCCTGGTGCTGATCTTGGCGCTTCCTCTGAGCCGACAGCCCTAAAGAAGCGCTGATCCTGGTGCTTTCACTGAGCCCTGACAGCCCTGCAGCTCCAGCCATCTCTTGCTCAGGCCTGTGCGGTGCTGCCATTGGTTCAGCTCATTCCCCTTCCCCACCACTTTTCTAGGATGGTCGTGTACTACCTGCCAGGTGCCAATGTACCACAGGTGGTACCCATACCACTGGTTAAAAAGTCCTGTCCTAGAAGTCACCTAAAAGAAGTGAATTCTTTTTTCATTTTTGTATTAAAATGATTCAAAAGCACAATATCCACAGTACAAATATTCCTATGTGTCATAGTATTTTAGGTCCATGGTGCAAGAACTCCTAAATAGCTATATACTCTTTTTTAAACATTTAATGAAGGGATGTCCACTGTCTTCCAAAACACTTGGCAGGAAAGATTTACCCAACATTTAAGTTAAATATATTTTGTTTTTTAAACCCATTAATTAGAGTCCTGTCTTCAAGAATTTAAGAAATGTATACCTTTATCTATCTGGTAATTTATCAAACCATTACAAATTATGTTATTGCCATCAATTATCTTTCCTCAGAACCAGAAACTCAATTCCTTCAATCTTTCACTAGAAACCAGATGGAAATTTCTGTTATTATGAATACTTTTCAAAAGTATTCATAATAACAGAATACTTTTCAAAGACTATTATTATTTCTTTTCAAACTGGTGGCCATATTAGAAAATTGAGAAGTTGTGAGGATCTTCATAAAATAGCAACTGAAATGGCATGACTATCAAAGAACATAACTATCTACAAAATCTCGATTTAACAAGGTTCAAAGTTGCGTCCTTTTAATAGTATAACCATTCAAGGACCCTTCCTATTGTATGAACATAACTTTGTCATTTTCTTGTAGTAATGGAAACTTTTAAACAAGGCCCATGATACAGCCTTCCACTCTTTTTATTTTTAAATAAAGTTATGGATCTATTGAGCCCCAAACCATCCTTGTAGATAAAGATGATACTTGGATCTGGAACTTTGTTTCCAATGTGCCAATTTAGTTGCTTATTTATTCATAAGGTGATGAGAGAACCTAGTGGCATCCAAATGCCCACAGATATGCTGAAGATTAAAGCACCAAATTAGAAACCCCAAGTCTCACTCCTAATGTATATAATTCTTTAATTAAGAGATCAATTTCTCCTTCACCATGTTGGCATAAAAGAAGCCTTGAAAGATACTGAGATCTTAACACAGATTACAAATAAGTTCTCAAATAGTAATTTTTCAGATAGATCTTTTAATATTACTCTGGAAACAGATTCTTAAAACTAAATATATAGCTCAGAGGAAGAACTTAATTTAGGGTTTGTACTTTTTCCCCCTAAACCTTTAAAAGCACTAACAATTGCTAGTTAAAGGCTAGACAAAAACATAAATGTCTTTTCTCATGTTATTTATTATTTTTAGACATTATTGAAGTCCAGCATCTACAATGGAATTTTCAGACATCAATTAGAGATGCTAAAATGCAATAAAAATGTCAAAATATTACTGATGGAAGAGTTCCAAACACAGGTAAGGCATACTGGTATTATTCACTTTCTCACTCTTTTCTCTTCTTTTTAGCTTTAGATTTTGACAAACCAGGGAGTCCATTTTCCTCCTCAAAAAGTTTTCTTTTCTTTTTCTTAGATTTACCATGATCACTATGGTAACCACTTGAGTCACTGGCATGCATTCCCACCTCTGCTCCGTCTTGCCCATTCTCTCTTTCGGGCTTATCATATATATCATTATCATCTTCATCATCACCATTATGCATTTCTCTGTCTTCTATCCCAACACTTGATATATCAACTTCCATCTCCTCTGAGCCATTATGTACATCACAATGTTTTTCATATTTTTTCTTGCACTTTTCCTTCAGCATCTCTTCTCCAAGACTAAAAATAAAAAAATAACTGAGAAAACAACTTTTACAAGTCTAGTAAATACCCGCAGTTATATAGAAGCAAAACACTATACAGTTTATTCAAATTGATTCATACTTGACTGGTTTCAGTTAATAGTATTTTTACATTTATCTTTTAATTGGGTTACCCTGACAAATCCTTTAAATGGAAGACAGAAGTGCTAGCAGAAACAGACATTTTGGAACACAAACCATTATTATTATTGATAGTATTTTTTTCCACATTTATTTTTCAAATTTGAGAGCGCTCACATACTCTTCCATTAAACGTTTGAGAAATAAGTGAGATCTTAAGATTTTAGTGATATGCTATACAATCTCAAGCCTTACAGTCTATAAATCAAGCCACTCTATTCTGTAAAAAATATGTATTACCTGTTTTTACACAGTTTTCCTCGGATGCAGAAAACTCCAGCGGCGTCTGAATCAAAATGCAGCACCTTAAATACCAGCCTATTACCTATTTGAAAACCATAGTTTTTCCAATCTTCTGTTGATATGTGATCTGGTTTGGGTATAGAAGCATTGAAACATTCATGAACCAGACAGCCAATATGGCTAGGTGCCACTTTATTAATTATACCCTGGGGAAGGAAAGGAAAAAAAGAGAAATGTTAGCACCACATCACATTTGGGGTAAAACTATACTGTTGTTTCTGTCAATATTCAGCATAGGTACATACCAAGTACAGTGGTACCGCAGAACTCAATGTTAATTGGTTCTGAGAGCTACGACGGGTACTAAAACATGGTTCACAGATCTCACCCTGCCAGATCCCACGGTTGTCCACACTGCCCTTCTCCTGCAGGATCTTTGTGGTAGAGGGGGCTGATAGCACGGAGGCTCAATAGGGTAGAAGGGCTGAACTGGACACCTAATTTCTGCCTGAAGAGCACAGATTACAGACCCTAGATAAATAATCTGTCCTTGTAGACTAGTGATTTGTTTACAGATAGGACAGTTTCCAAGTTTGAAAAGGGTACTGCGAAAGACAGCTGCAAAACAGGTGTTACACTGAACTAAGCCAGACATGCTGAGTTACAACGAATCTCAGATGCACTTGCCCTGAATGTACCGCTGCTATTTTTGATATTTAGTTATATAAATTCGCACGCCGTTAGGCGCGCGGGCCGCTCCTTGTTTGGTGCTGCCCTTGCAAAACGTACAGCATGGAGCACTTCCCAGCAGCTCTGAAAGTTGAAATTCTGCTGAAAAGCAATGGAGATCCAAGGAGGACCCCAAATGCAGTTCAAATACAATGCAAACCAATCAGGGCTCTAGCTCCTTTTTTGGTGCTGCCCTTGCAAAACTTACAGCATGGAGCACTTTCCAGCAGCTCTGAAAGTTGAAATTCTGCTGAAAAGCAATGGAGATCCAAGGAGGACCCCAAATGCAGTTCAAATACAATGCAAACCAATCAGGGCTCTAGCTCCTTTTTTGGTGCTGCCCTTGCAAAACTTACAGCATGGAGCACTTCCCAGCAGCTCTGAAAGTTGAAATTCTGCTGAAAAGCAATGAGCTTTTCAAGTGCCAAGCAAGTGCCAAGCATACTAGGTGACTTATCACATGACCCTTTGTTTTGGCCATCCCCTTCTTCATTTTGCAACAACCTTCCCAGTATGAATAACTTGTTGTCTGCTCTTTGTGGCTGTCCCCATCTTCTTTTTGCAGCATGTAGAAACTACGAGTACCGGGACAATATTTTCTCATCAAAATGCATTGAGTATCACATTTGATGAGTTTTGAAGCAGTCAAGTACCACTGTATATGGAACTAGGGTGTATTCTTACATATTTTGAATACTAAATATACATAAATAATTTGCTTTTAATTTTTTAGGAGTAAGCTGGTCCAATATCCTTTTATCATGAGTTGGTAAGAATCTAGTTCTGTTTTTGCTCAGTAGATTGGCATTGCAGAAACTTTTCTATAACAGATCAATAGTGGAACTAATTTTTAAAAGTTGCCAACCAGAGTATGTTATAAAAGTTTTGAATAGGGTCATCTGATACTTTTTAAAAACATTTTAAAAGATATTGTTCATATAAAACAATTAATTACAATGTTGGTTTCAGTCCACTACTCCTATGATTAATTAAAGAACCATACTTGAAAATGATCAAAGATTGTAAATATCAACATCATAACTTAATAACCACCAATTATAAAATGTAAACATGCCTAAATATATTCTACTGTAGTAAAAATAAAAAATGTTATAGAAAAATCTAATATACTCTCTCTCTACACACACACAAACACACGCACACTTACAGTAGACTTAAGTTCTTGATCTTTCTTAGATATGAAAGAAAACTGAGTGATTTTGGGCCAGTCCCTTTTTCTTAGCCCAACCCACCTCATATGGTTGCTGTTTTGGGGAAAATTAGGAGAATTGGGTATTTTCACCATCTTGAGGTTTCACTCATTCACGCATACAATCACAGCACACACAAACACACACAGGTAGAATAGAGTAGGGTAGAATAGTAAAAACACTAATGGTATACTGAGGACTGGTCAAATTATTTTTTATATTTTAAATTATACCATGGATGCTTTAATGTTTTCTTGACTGATTGTAAATTACTATTTATTGTTGATGTCATCATTATGGCAGGATAAATCCAATAAATAATTAAATAAGCAAATGAACTTACTATGTAAGTTGAGATGAGAAGGACTGTAAGAACAAAACTACTGAATTATACATACCACAAGTTTTTTCCCTGGCTTAGGCTGAAAGGCAACAAAAGTAGCTTCTACATCCAGATGGATGGCCCCAATGTCATCAATTATATCACCCAGTTCTTTAGTTATTTTAATATCATCATAAGCCACAGGAACACCTTGAAAACTACAAGATAAAATAAATAAAATAAATCATTTAACAATATAAGCTTAAGTGCACCTAAGGTCTAGAAGAAACACTTGTAATTATAATCCTTACCATGACAAAGCAGTTATAAGCAATTCAAATAGAAAGTTACACAGATGCAGATTTTATGATTCTGAGAAAAATGTCAGTTAGGAGGCCCACTAATAGTGTGCAATATAACAGATGACTACAACACCATTTCTTTATGAACTACTTAAAAATGTACTGATTGAAAATAAATTTGTTCTGCAGGTTGCTCACATAATTCTTAAGCTGTTATAGAAATCCCTTAATCAAAATGTTAATTACAAATCATTACAGATTGGAAGGTATCAAGGAGGGCACAATTGAGGTAACTGCTTAAATAAAAGCCACAGGATTAATTTAGCAGAGAGTATAATTCCCTACTTGTGTGAACATGTGTGTTCATTATCTCCTCTGTTAGTTACAAAATAAACTTGGATGGAAATTTCTTTTGTTCCATTTTATAAACTTTAATTGCAAATAAACGATCATTTCCCCCTTATTTACCTCATGTTGGCTACCCAGAGCTTAATCTTTGAAGCTTCTTAAAGTCATAAACCAAGATATCCAATAAAGGCTTAATGGGTATTATTGGAAGATCTTCTTAGCAATGGAATGTTCTTTCTACCCAGAGATTCATACTAGTTACAAATGAGATACCAAAATTGTCACTGTCAAAAATGATTTATTCAATTAATCCTTTAATTTTGGTTTTACATTTCTTAAAAATACATTTGTGGCATGGTTTCTACGTTTCACAGCAATCACTGTTTAGATGTAATGTGAGCAAACACAAACTACAATAACAAAAAGATACAGAAATACAGTGAATGGTGTTTATGCAAGTCAACCCTTTAATTTTTTCTTGGGGGGGGGAGTATTTCTGAATTATCTTCTGTATTCTTTGTAACAGGGGTCTTCAAACTTGGCCCTATTATGACTTGTGGACTTCAATTCCCAGACTTCCTCAGCCAGGAAGTTGAAGTCCACAAGTCATAAAAGGGCCAAGTTTGAAGACCCCTCTTTATAAGATACTACCATGAAAAGAAACAGCACGATGGGCAGGTCTATATTAAAAGACTGATTTTACTTGAAAGGGATGAGACAGCAAGTCTGAGACAGGCTACAAACTTTCTAATATAATGGAAATAGCAGGGGGAAGAGGGGTGGGGCGTAATTTGTAACTGTCTTTTGTGAAGAAAATTTCAGGTTTCCCTAAATATATTTTGAACTAGGATTCTCGAAACCTTTATTCAGTGTTGGAATTGGAGAACAATAAGGCTAAGGGGAAAATATGGAACAACTTCTAGAAAGTTGACCGAACTACTCGCTTTCTCACCAGTTTGTTTTTTAGAGCCTGAAGTATTTAAACGGCATATTTTTAAAGCAATAATGGCACATACCCATCTGAGTAACGGCGCAGTTCAGCATCTAACTGCGCGCAAATCCCGGTCCGTTTGCGATTCAGGAAGCGCGGCGGGAGCGCGATATGCCTCCGATGCGACACCACCACAAGGCAAGAGTAGCGGTTCTCCGCCAGTGCTCGCGCAGTCTCAAAAGAAGGCAGCTCGACGCAGGTGGGAAGGGGCACCGGAGCAGAAGGCGCCGCCGCTGTTGAGGTCACAACAGCCGCCTCGACCTCCGCCACGCCAAAAGACGATCCAGCCGCCATCTCTGCCATGGCACCCCGAAAAGAATGCGTCGCTGTATGTCCCAAGGTCCCCTCTTTCCTTGCTGTCACTTAGTGATGACGTTCTCACCATAAAATTGAATATTTTGCCCGGACCAACCTATCAAATGGCTGGAAGTAGAAAAGGAAAAGGGACTCTTTCCTTTCCGGATGTGGTTTAGCGGCCATTTTGTGTGCGGCTTTGCTTACCTACAATCGCTGTGCCTGTGTTGAGAATAGAGACATCCGGTTCCTGAAGCCCACAGAGTTTCTAAACCTGAGGGTGGCGCTCCAACAGCGGTATTGCGGTATCCTCGTTACGAGTCCGAAAATGAGTCTCAGGCAAAGGCGGCAAGGTGGGAAAGACCGCCGTACGTAACCACTGGTACACGAAGCCAACAATCTAGATGGCTCACAGGATGAGCACTGGAATTTTATTAAAGGTTTTAAAATTTACAACATATAATAATAGAATTTTACATGAAAAGTTATAAAATTTTATATGGAAATTATTGTGCCAAGATTCTTTACTAGAGGGACCGGTGGTCTGGTCTACTGATATATATTACCAGTGCTTAAATTGTTTAAATTCTGGCTGGTTAACAATTGGTTATGTGCCATCAAGTTGTTTTTGACTCTTAGCAGTCACATAGACAGTTTTATTCACCTTTGCCTTTTCAGATACTTTGAAATAAAATAAAAATATTTACATTTGCAGTTGTTTTTCCTTCAGGAGTTCTCGTGGAATTGGGGTGGAACAGAAAATGATGAAAAAGGTATAACATTTCATAAGAGTCCTTTTGGCCATTGTAATAATCTGGATACTTTGAATGTCATCACACTTTACTTAAAACAGCCATTTCATTTAGCCTGTTATAAGCCCATTTCAGATATCCAACAAAAGGAATATCCTGTGCTTCCCAAAACATACTGAGTTTTAACTATTAGTATTCTCAAACAACCAGTACCTATAGCAAAATATTGGGGTTAAAAAGATGTTCAAACAAAAACCATATCAGCATTTTAGGCTTAAAGTTACAGGGTTTGCAAGGACATGAGAATGGATATAAATACAGATAATTTTTAAGGGGCAATATTTACATTGAAATGGAAATGGGCTGGTCACATAGCAAGAAGAACTGATGGCAGATGGACCAAGGCAGTCATAGAATGGATCCCAGTTGATAAAAAGCATCCACAAAAGAGACCTAAAACAAGATGGATCGACGACAGCAGCAAGTATTGCGGGCCCAATTGGGGGGGAAAAAACTCAGGACCATATTAATTGAAAACATACAGGTGATGCCTTCAGAATGCATTGGATGGAGAATGGCTAAAATGATTATGATGATTTACATTAAGTATTTCAACTAAAATTGTTTTTTAAATCAATTCTATCATTCAGATTTTCAAGAACTGGAAGGTGCAAATGACTAGATTCAAATGCACAAGCTCTAATTTATAATTCTCTGATTATATTTATGTAAACTTTAGCATAAATTTAGTATTCATTTACAGATTACTTTTTTATACTCTCCCAATTAAATATTCTTTGCAGATAATTTTTAAGGGGCAATATTTACATTGAAATGGAAATGGGCTGGTCACATAGCAAGCTTAATTGTTTTGAAGCTTCCATTCTTCGACATTTGACCATGGATGAAACAAATACTTCTGTTTCCTTTTTGTAAGAGTGGAATATTTGAATTGGTTCATCTCTTTAATTCAAACTTTCCTACTCTTTTGTGGATAATTAGATAAAATAAAACCTTCATTAAATAAACAGCTGTAATTTAAGAAGATGTCACTGGGCGGCACACTTGAGCCTTGTATGGATATTCAGTTCTTAAAAATCAGTAAACCATTTTCCACCATAATATCAAATTGCTCAATTCTGCAGTTCTGGAGAATATCTACTAAATTCTGGAGCTAAATATCTTCAAATGATTCTAATTAGGGTTTGTAGCCTAGGGTTTTAGAGAACAAAGATTTCTTAAGAAAATTGCGTCACCATCTTATTCACTTGTGTTGATAATAATAGCATTTGGTAAGGCAAAGTTGACATCCTAAAACAACCTTTTAAATATTGTATAGTGGGCAGTCTGCAAACCATTTTCATTAGCATTTGGACACTGAAAGCCTCTGAAATGTTATGCTTACTTATAAATATATTTCATAATCTGCAAGTTATTGTTCTATTTGAAAATGATTCATATTTGTGCTTTCATCAACTCTCAATGTATTTATACTTATCTAATGCACAAAGTTTATGTGTGGAAGAAAACTCCATTGAGTAACTGTTCTTCAAATAAATCTTAATTTATTCAGAAGTTTTGCATTCTTCGTTCTTATCACCATAATATTATTGAGTTTGGATTGTAACAATAATAAAAAATCCACTAAATATTAACAACTTTATACCTATTAAAAACTTTTAAATGGGCATAAATTTTTAAGTTTTAAAGGCACAAGTAAAGATTATCTGTCTAGTCATGACAGGGAGTGGTGCTCTTCTCCATTTCTTAGCCAAGACAGCCAATTGTTCAAAGACACTTCCATGGTCATATGGCCAACATGACTATATTCAACACTGAAGTTGTATCTACCCTGTTTCCCCAAAAGTAAGTCCCAGTCTTTTTTTTTGCCTCCAGAAGAGACAGCACACCTTATTTTCAGAATTGGGGGTGTCTTCCACTCATCTCAGGCACCGACAGCCTCGCCCAGCTGGCCTACTTCTGAGGCTGAAGGAGCAGCTTCATTCTGCAGCTGACAATGGAGCTCCAGCCTGCATTTCACAGTCAAAGGCCTTTCTGGAAGGCCACTGCAGCTGATAACCGAGCTATGGATTTAATCCATAGCTCAGTTCTCAGTTGTAGAGGTTTGCAGAACCAGAGCTATGGATTGAATCCATAGCTTAGTTCTCAGCTGCAGAGGCCTTCCCAAAAGGCCTCTAATTGCAAAATGCAAGCCTGGGGACACCGGAGAAGTGGGCCGGCAAGAAGAGGCCTGGCTACAAGATAAGTGGGTGTTGGCCGTGTGGGGCAGCTCCATTCCCCCACCCTAGCTTGATTTTTAGGTATGTGCCTTGTCCCAAAACCAGAGCTTATTTTTGGGGTAGGGCTTATATTAGGCCCACCCACTCCCCAAATCAAGCTAGGGCTTATTTTCGGGCTAGGTCTTACTTTTGGGAAAGCACAGAATTTGCATTTGCATACTTTAGAATTGGTAGGTGGGTAGGAGCTGAGGCAAGTAATGGGAGCTCATCCTATCTTTAAGCTTTTAAAGTGGGTATAAATCAAACATCAAATTATCACACCTTACTGGAATAAAAGAAATGTTTATGTGTAATGGAAAGCCAAGAAAGAAGAAAATAATGAATCTTCAGTAGCGAGGAGTTTTTTGTGTTAAATATAGTTACGAAGATATTTTTTGTATTCTAGTGAACATGAATGAATGAATCTTTGTTATCAAAGTACAACATGTATACATTGAGACTGACTGAGCCTCCCTTTGTGCCTCCTCCACCACAACTCACAGTGACAACAAATCCACCATCTTGTTACACCATGTGAGCTAATTGCACAACACATCGGCCTTGCAAGTCAATCATACATAAAGTTATTTCCCGTTCAAGAGCCTGACAACCCATGGATAGAAGCTGTTCTTCAGCCTGTTGGTACGGCTGGCTATACTCCTGTATCTCCTACCCGATGGGAAGAGAGTAAAGAGTTACCGACCAGGGTATAAATCGTCCCTGAGAATTTTCCTCACTCTTCCAAGGCAACGAGCCCTGGCGATATCATTCAGTGGTGTCAGGGGATAGCCCACAATGTTTTGTGCTGTGCTCACCACCCTCTGTAATATCTTCCTATCTGCGGCTGTCAGGCCAGCGTGGAGTCTCTGTTGGGCCTTTCTGGCCATGTGGGTTGTATTGATCTTCACAGAGGTAGACTCCCAGGAATTTAAAAGAGGAAACTCTCTCCACACAACCCCCCCAATGTAAAGTGGGGCAGGTCCCTGTCTTTTCCTCCAGAAGTCTAGCACCATCTCCTTTGTCTTGCCAATGTTCAGGTGCAAGTTGTTCTCTAAACACCATAAGGATAGTTTTTGTACCTCCCCCCTGTACGCTGTTTCATCTCCACCTGTAATAAGACCTACCATGGTGGTATCTGCAAACTTAATGATCATGGTGGATGGGTCGGACGATACACAATTGTATGTGTACAGTGAGTACAGGTAGGGGCTAAGCACGCAGCCCTGTGGCGAGCCCGTGCAAAGCTTCAGGGGGGTGGATGAAACAGACCCAACCCTCACTGTTTCTAGCAGGTCCCTTAGAAAGTCTTTAATCCACTCGCAGATGGAGGAAAAATTCCAAGTCAGTCAGCTTTTCAATAAGGACGCTTGGCAGAATAGTGTTGAAAGCCAAGCTCTAGTCAATGAAAAGCATCCTGACATAACTTCCAGGTTTCTCCAGATGGCTTGCTACAGAATGTAGAGCAGTAGCTATGGTTTTGTCTGTCGACCTATTCCCCCTGTAGACAAACTGATGTTTGTCAAAGTCTGGTGGGAGGCATGTCCTAAGATTTTGGAGAACCAGTCTTTTGAAGCATTTAATCACTACAGACGTTAATGCAACAGGTCTGTAGTCATTTAGGCACTCAGTTGCAGTTTTCTTCGGGACTGGGACAATGATAGCTGCTTTCAAGCATGATGGTACACAGGCCGTTTGCAAGGAGATGTCAGGACCCTTGCTAATTGATTGGCACAATTCTTAACCACTATCCCCAGCACCCCATCTGGGCCTGCAGCTTTGCTGGGATTCACAGCCTTCAATACAGCTTTCACTTGATGTTCATATAGGGTGAGTGACTGAGAATCAGAAGGCCAGCCAGCAGAGGCTATGTGGTCTGGTCTTTTCATCTTGTAGCGAGCAAAGAAGACATTCAGCTCCTCAGCTCCTCTGCCAACGAGGCATCAGTATTAACCATGTTCCTCATCTTGCCCTTATGGTTGGTTAGGTGCTGCAGTCTCTGCCACACTTGCTTCGGGTTGTTGTCTGCTAGGTGGTTCTTCACCTTATGTTTATATTGTTGTTTCACCATCCTAATGCTTCTTCTGAGATTTGCCCTGGCATATCTATATCTATATCCACACAGATGAAAAGTAGACCACCCTTGCAAATCTCAAATATTCATTTTATTAAGCCTTCTGTAATTACAGTACTTAAATATCTCATTATAGTATTAGATGAATGTCTAATGTATATAATAAATTCACAATCTTTAACTATAAAATTATAATTTTATATAAATAGCACTAATTGAAGAATATAAAGAAAGAGATTATACAAATTTGGACTGATAATTTCATTATTAAGCAAAGTGGTCACCAAGAGAAACTGACTTGAGTATGATATTACTTCAGCTTTTGTTTGTTTCACAGCAAGGATTGGTTATAAAATTACTTTTCTATCATCATCATAATTGCAAATGCAGTTGCTAAACAAGGATTGCCAGTACTCAAAGCTATGTCTTGATTTAAGTATTGTGGTGGAGTATATAGATGAATCATTTCTGGGCTGAAACTGACCCGACTAGCATCTGGACTGAAGAACTAACTGGAAGACTCTGTGAAAGGGTACCATCTAAATTAGAAGTTGTATTGCCACATGATCAATTCCAGAAGCACCAACAAAGTTTTGTTTTGTTTTGTTTTGTCCTTTAAAGATTTATTTTTTAAGGAACAGAAACAATCATTCCATATCATTGTTGAGAAACTATTATCTGCCTTCCTCTATCATAGATATTTTTCCTGCTGAAGCAAAGTCCATCTAGCAATAGTACTGTAATCAGTCTATTGTAACAAAACATCTAAATTTGTTCTCAGCAAGATTCAGTGAAAAAAATCCATTTTTATTCTTTCCTGAAATGTACCACCTCTAATCCTCTCCAGCCAAAGTGTGCTGATTGGGTGTGATGGGAATTGTAGTGGAATGCACTAAATGCCCATAATATAATCTGCAAAATGAACATATGAATAATATTTCTTTCTCTTCTATGTATCAACACATTTCAACTAGTTTTATTTCTCTTGGCAAATATCATATATTTAGGGCTTTGTTCTGAACTAAAATAAATTTATTGTGACACAGGATGAGATTGTTCCATCACATATCTAGTGTTAGGAACCTCATGGGATTTCTATTCAGTTTAATGGAATAAAGGAAGTTTAACTTTCAGATAAAGAGAAATTTGTTCCAAAGCAGCTTGTGACACATTCTATCCATGTCGATATTTCTCATGTCTTCAGACAAAAAAACTGCAGCCACTTTGTGGAAACAGTTCATAGGAGAAGGATCACAGACTAAATGCTCATATTAAGCTAAACCATGGTTAAAGAAAACTGTGGATTACTGAATAAATCACATCTGAATTGCATACCTTAAAACTATAAGTCATGTACAAATAGCTAGCTGGCTTCACAAAACATATAAAAATAAAGTCACACAATTCCTCTGTTATCTTACAGAGATGTGTAAACAGATCAATCTGACACGAACACCAGGATTTTAAGATAATACAACTGAGGTGTCCGTAGAGTCTAATCAAAAAGTCAAGATAGCAGCCATCACAAATAAAATGCAGATGGAGTTTTGTTCTACTAGTATAACATTCTCTTTTAACTTTTTTTTTACTGCATTCCACATCCAGAGCAGCATTCCACTCCTATGAGAGAGAAGACATTGTTGGCTGCTTTTCTAATCATTGTGGTTTAAGAACATATAAAGTAGTCTTTATTTAACACAACATAGGCCTGAATCAATCAATATATTCTTGGTCTTTTTGCTATATTTTTTTATATTATGTTACTCTGGATGCCAAGATTGTCTGGAACACTACACATCTTCTTCACAACCTGTTTTCCTTGTTACCTTTTGGGAGGAGGCTCCGCTGTATCTGAAGCAGAACATACAGATTCAGTCACAGTTTTCTTCTATATAGTATTAACCTTGTGAACTCCCAAGCTTCCTCCTCCCGTTATGTATTTAAGATGGACAGTGATTAATATCTATATGTTACTTATATGTAAGGCTGTAGGTCTATACATATATTGTGTATAGTATGTTTAAATGTGTATTATGTACATTTATACTTTGAAAGCAAGCAACTAAATTTCATTTTTAATGTGTGCCACAGTAAAAAAAATGACAATAAAGGTTGGTTATCTATCTATCTATCTATCTATCTATCTATCTATCTATCTATCTATCTATCTATCTATCTAATTTAACCCCAATAGGATTTCAGTTTAACATAATATTTATGCACCAGGGATTGTTAGGTATCAGACATTGACAATATTTGTGTAGTTCAGTAAGAATGACACTCAAAAGCAAATTAAAGAGAGCCATCTTAAGTCAAACTATTGCATTTAAACTAAACTGGAAAATATTAATAGGAGTGAAGTAAATGAGGACTACCAAGATGGTGAGGGGGTTGAAAATCAAACTGTATATGAGGAATGATTAAAGGACCAAGCTATGTTTACCCTGCAGAAAGGGTAATGAAGGAGAGAGATGGTAATAATCTTCAGATAAGGACTGTCATGTGGAAGATAGCAGGACTAGAATGAATGAGGTAAAACTAAAAGATAGTGGTTCAGTCTAGATATCAGGAGAAATGATGTACTGTCACCCAGTGGAACAGGCTGCTGCTTAAAGCAGTGAGTCTTTCTTTACTGTAGATCCTCAGAGTCTGGATGGTAATTTGTCTGAGATGTTCTAATGCAGACATGTCAAACAAAAGGCCCGGGGGCCAGATCCGGCCCGCGAAGTGGTTTCCTGCGGCCTGTGAAGCCATCCTGTAAACAGTGAGGGAACAGCCCCCACTGCCTTGGCCCTAGCCCAGAGACCCTCCTTCTGCCAGAGACTCTCAGATCTGTCCCACTCCTGCCCAGGCCCCCATAGGCACCTTTGATGTGAACGATGTAGAGCTGGCCATGCCCACCCAGTAGGCCATATGCACTCTAGCCACACCCACCCAGTAGGCCACGCCCACCCTGGCCATACCCACCCAGCCTCCTGAGGGCAACTGCAGTGCTGATGTGGCCCTCAATGAAATTGAGTTTGACACCCCTGTTCTAATGGGTCCTGCACCGAATAATATGATAGACTCCAACTCTGTTATTCCATATATCAGGGAAATCATCCCATGTATTGTATTTAAAAGTAGAGCACAACTGAGCCCAAAATTTCCACTGCTAAGCAAGACAATTGTTAAGTGAGTTGCTCTCCATTTTGTCACAATTGTTAAGCAAATCATTGCAATTGTTAAGTGAATCATGGTTGTTAAGTGAATCTGACTCTCCCCATTTGCTTGTTGGAAGGTCACTGGGAAGGTTAGAGATGGTGATCACATAACCCCAGGACTGGAGCAGTCATAAATACACATGCAATTGCTAAGTATACAATTTTGATCATGTGATCATGGGGATGGTCATGACTGTGGGGGACAATAAAGTGTGTAAACTGGTCATAACTCACTTTTTTCAGTACCATTGTAACTTCAAATGGTCACTAAAGGAATATTGTGTTGAGGATCACCTGTAGTTATAAGTATACTCTAGTATTAACTGGATTGGGACCACTGCATGAATAACCTGATTTTTTCTCCTAACCCTTTTCCTTCAAATCTTATATCCAATTGTTCATCAGACAAAACCTTGCTTAACTTTTGTCCCCAAAGAAATGACAAAAATAGCTGATAGAAAAAAAGATGTTAATGAAGGAATGACAGATGTGGAGCAAATTATATCTGATTAGATAGCAAAAACTCACAAAAGTAGAATTACAATTGACAGGCCAAGATAATGATTTAAAAGAGAATGCTCTACTGGATATGCAAAAGAAACTGGCTGATTAGCAGTGGGCTAATGCCTCCTTAAGTAACACCAGCTGCCTGCAATTAGTGCAGGTTCGAGTCCCACCAGGCTCAAGGTTGACTCAGCCTTCCATCCTTCCGAGGTAGGTAAAATGAGGACCCAGATTGTTGGGGGCAATAAGCTGACTTTGTAATAATGCCGCTTGGGGTGTGTGTGAAAGCCCTAATAAGCAGGCATATACATAGAATGAAGGCTACTGCTAAGCTTGTAAGCCGCCCTGAGTCTTCGGAGAAGGGCGGGATATAAATGGAATTAAAATAAATAAAAATTAAAATTTAAAAAACCAAGATAAAAACTAATATAAATTAATATAAGGTAAACAAACAAAAAAGAATGTAAAAAGTGCAAGAAAAGAAAAAAGATAAAAAATGGAAAGGAAAGAAAAAAGATACAAAGTATATCACTTTTTTTTTAATCCCATTTATATCTCGCCCTTCTCTGAAGACTCAGGGCGGCTTACAATCTAAGAAGCATAAATCAATGTGCTTAGCAATAGCCTTCATTCTATGTATATGCCTGCTTATTAGGGCTTTCGTCTCACCCCCCCAAGTGGCATTATTACAAAGTCAGTTTATTGCCCCCAACAATCTGGGTCCTCATTTTACCTACCTCGGAAGGATGGAAGGCTGAGTCAACCTTGAGCCTGGTGGGACTCGAACCTGCACTAATTGCAGGCAGCTGGTGTTACTTAAGGAGGCATTAGCCCACTGCTCCACCAAGGCTCTTTTGATATTATTCATATCAATTAGAAATACAATTATATTTTAACCACTCTATATAAAGTTGTATCATAACACTTCTCTTTCTATATTTTATTCTGTCTAATAGTCAAAACCATAAATCACAAGTTCATTTTTTATTTCTATGTAAAAAGTCCAGAAGATATTTCCAATCACCAAAATATGTAGATAATGTCTTAATCAAAGAAGTTAGTTTATAATCTCAGCAATATCTGTGAACTTCACCAACCATTGATCCATAGTGAACAGTGCTGAATCTTTTCCCCTCTGCACACATAATAATCTCACTGTGGTAATCATATATTAAAATTATTTTCCATGGCTCATGGCTTTAATTTTTACCTTTTTTGCATGTTCTACCAAGCACGATAAACTATCCCATCATGTTGTTAATATTTCCAACATATATTTTAAATGTCTTTATATATGTAAATGTAAAGGTTCCCCCGCACATGCGTGCTAGTCGTTTCCAACTCTAGGGGCTGGTGCTCATCTCCGTTTCAAAGCCGAAGAGCCAGTGTTTGTCCAAGTAGAAAAATAGGGACCACTACAGTGGGAAGGTAACAGTGTTCTGTGTGCCTTTGGCGTCTAGTCATATAGATAGATAGATAGATAGATAGATAGATAGATAGATAGATAGATAGATAGATAGACAGACAGACAGACAGACAGACAGACAGATAGACAGACAGACAGACACACACACACACACACACACACACACACAGAAGGGACATGGTGGCTCAGTGGGTTAGGTCACTGAGCTTGTCGATCAGAAGGTCAGCAGTTTGGCAGGTCGAATCCCGAGTACCGCGTAACAGAGTGAGCGCCTGTTACTCATCCCAGCTTCTGCCAACCTAGCAGTTCGAAAGCACGTAAAAATGCAAGTAGAAAAATAGGGACCACTACGGTGGGAAGGTAACAGCGTTCCATGCGCCTTTGACATCTAGTCATACCGGCCACATGACCACGGAGACGTCCTCGGACAAGCGCTGGCTCTTCGGCTTTGAAACAGAGATGAGCACCGGCCCCTTCAGACAAAATCAGATCATTTGCAACATGAGCAAAATGAAAGGGATGAGAAGTTTTCTCGTTTGATTAGAAATGCATTCTCTATGGACGTTCAAATGACATTGTATTTAGGCATAATTTTTTATCAATTTTGGCAGGCTCATTACTTGTAATGAGCTTATGAATCAATAACAATAGATTTATTTGAACTAGTATACTAGTTCAAGAGGGATATGTATTTTAAATAGTATATTATTTTCTTATTTTTCTCTCCCTTTTTTTCTTTTTCTCTCTCTTGTCTTTTTTTTCCTATGTTTTTTCTTACTTACTTTTTAAGACATGAAAATAGATTTAAATGCTTTAAGGTTATTAACTCTGGGAAAATTTTAACCAGTAAGAATGTTTTGAACGTTGTAGGGAAAATAAATTTAAATAAGAATTGTAAAAGGATTCATGACGAGGCAACCAAGGTGACCAGATAGAAAAAAAGCATGATATTGACATGATTATTATTGGTAGAAATTTTAGAAAAATATATTTAATTGTTACCTATCAAATTAATAACAATTGTATTAATTTAAGGTTTCAAAGAGAATATGATTGGAAGAAGAGAAAATCAAGCAAAACTATTATGTGGACTTTGGAATACAGAAACTGACTGTTAGTGATTACTTTGTAAACATAAACCCAGACAACATGCTGTTTACCAAATATTAAGGTGTTTATGTTAAAAAATCAATAAAATATATTTAAAAGAAAAAACAGATTTATTTGAATGTACTAGGCACATTCAGAAAGGACTCTTGCAATTTCAAGTAGTACTTGATTTATAACCATTTGTTTAGTGACCTTTTGAAATTACAACAGCACTTTAAAAATTACTTATGACCATTTTTCACACTTATGATCATTGCAGCATTTTGGTAACATGATCTAAATGGCAGCTTGGCAACTAGTTCATATTTATGATAGTTGCAGTCTCCCAGGATAATATGATTACTCTTCCAACCTTCTGACAGGCAAAGTCAATGGTAACCAGATTCACTTAACAACTGTAGTGAACTATGGCAAAAAAGGTTGTAAAATGGAGCAAAACTCACTTAACAATTGTCTTGCTTATCAACAGAAATGTTGGCTCAATTGTGGTCATAAGTTGAGGACTACTTGATTCTTTAAAGCAGGTCTGAACTTGTATTTGCTTCATAACACCGTATACATGAGAGAGCCATTTTGATGTAATGGTTAAGGCATCAGGCTAGAAACTGAGAGACAGTGAGTTCTAGTCTCACCTTAGGCACAAAGTCTGGGTCAGTTGTTCTCTCTCAGCCCTAGGAAGCAGGCAATGGCAAACTACTTCCAATAAACCTCTCCAAGAAAACTCCAGGGACTAGTCGAGACAGTGGCCAGAAGTCAAGACTGATTTGATGTAGGGGTATGTATATGCATGACCCAGTAACCAAGGCACTCCAAGTAGTGAAAAATATTCTTATGCTAAGTATTCGTATTTCTTCAGTTTAAAAATGTTTGTTTTTTTTCTTCTGAGTTAACAAAAGCATGTGGGTATGTTCCTGTGGGTATAAAGATTCAAATATATTGAAATAATATCCTGTTTCCTGCAATACATTGCCAAAATATACAGTTCAACATTCTACATGTGAAACCTCCAAAAACAAGTTTCCCTATAGTTATTCATAGCATGCTGAGATTAACAATAGAGTAATAGTATATGGCTTTTTGAAGTAATTATTCATTAATAATAGAAGATTAATAATTGGTTAGAAGAATTAATGAAAACTTAAAATAAATTGCAATGAAGTTTGCTGGAAGCAATCCACATCTCCACCTCCACACCACTATCCACATTCTTCATTGCCAGCAAATAAATTTATTCATTTGATGCTCCTAATAAAATAAGTAATCATTTTAAAAAGAAGTTGAAATAAGTAGAAGCTAGTCAAGAAGTGTTATTTTTTTGCTAGCATTTCACCATCTTTCCATAAACCAAGCATTTTGCACCTGGATAAGAAAATAATGGTTATCCTTCCTCATTCTTCTCATTTTATCAGCAAACTAACTAGACTATCTTCTAAATATACATTCTATACACGCAATAGGTCGGTGTCATATATATCACTTGATAGCAATTGTGGTTCCATCCTGTTTTATGGAAGTCAAGCCACACAAAAGGTCAAGGAGGCAGAATGAAACCATAGGACCAGCCCTTGGTTGAGTTACCTTCCCTACCAGAAGAACTGTCTACTACCACCTGGTACCATTTTGTTTGTTTGTCTATAACAGGACTTTTCAACCTTTTCACAGATTATACCACTTTTAGGATATGGCAATATTCGAGTACCATCAGTCGCCTAGCAGGGTGTCAAAAACTTGATGACCCCAAAAAAAGGAAAAAAGTACAGGTAGTCCTTGACTTACAACAGTTCGCTTAGTAACTGTTCAAAGTTACAACAGCACTGGAAAAAGTGACTTATGACCATTTTTCACATTTATGACCACTGCAGCATCCCTACAGTCATGTGATTTACATTTGGATGCTTGGCAATTGATTCATATTTATGATGGTCACATTGTCCCAAGGTCATATGATCCCCTTTTGCAAACTTCTGACAAGCAAAGTCAATGAGGAAACCAGATTTAACAACTGCAGCAATTCACTTAACAAATGTGGCAAGAAAAGTTATAAAATGGGCAAAACTCATTTAAGAAATTTCTCACCCCTCCTTTTATATCCTCTCTTCTCTCCCCCTCCTTCTTTTATATCCTCTCTTCTTCCCCCTTCTTTTATATCCTCTCTTCTCTCCCCTCTTTTTTTATATCCTCTCTTCTCTCCCCCCTCTTTCTTTTATATCCTATCTTCTCCCCCCCTTCTTTTATATCGTCTCCCCCCCTTTCTCTTTGGTGCACCTCCAGCTGACTGCTCTCCTCAAGGCTGCACTTTTACATCTCTCTTTTACCATCCTCTTCTCTTTCCCCTATTGTCTTTTTTTCTCTCCCTTCCACTCCAAAACCTGCTCCTTTTATAGCCTCTCTTCTCTCTTCCCCTCCTCCTTTTCTTTTCCTGGTGTGCTGGAAGCAGAGTCCTGGGGACACCTCGCACAGCTCCAGCTGAACCTCCACCTGAAGACTGTGTGTGGCTGCCTTCTACCCCAAAAACTGCCACCGATCAGCTGGAGATGTGTGCACTGATCTTGGGCTCTCAGCAAAATCCAGGCAACACCTCGTGTAGTTCCAGCTGATTTTCCCAGAAGCCTCTGTGGCATTGCCGCCACTTTACCTCATCCATTGTTATACTTTTTTTACACTTTTTTTAACAGTGCTTTTCAACCCATCGTACATATGTCACCTGCCAGGTGCCAAAGTACCACCAGTGGTATGCATACCACTGGTTGAAAAGCCCTGGTCTACAGAGCTCATACGTACTGTCACTCATCCATAATGCCTACTTTGGTGAAATGGCTTCTCAGAGCAAGGTATAAATAAATGGTTGCCTTTTTTTAGGCTTCTGGTTCCAGTTTTCAGCATGACCAGATGCGTGAGGGAATGCTCCCCACATCGCCTGGATTTCTTCATCGGGGAGCCCCTGTAAAGGGGTCAAAAGTCACCCTGGAGGGGTGACAAGTGGGGGAGAGGTCTCTCCAGTCGGTGGTAGAAGGGCAGCAGCCCTCCTGTCGGCTTGGAGCTACTCTCCAAACCGAAGAAGAAAGGATCGGCCAATCCCATGGCCCATCATTTAGTCATTTCCAGCTGAAGCCAAAATTATAACAAAGCACTTGAAAGCACTTGAAAACTGGGTGAGAATTGCTTTCTTCCTTTCCTAATTGCCTACCTTTTCCTGTCAAAAGCTCCTTGAATTTGCTTTCCCCAGCGAGGAGAGAGGGAAGGGAGATTTCCCCCTCCCCCATCCTCCTTAAGGGTGGCTTTTGATCATGTCAGGAGAAAAAAGAAAACCTTGAACAGAATAATACTACTTAATTCCTTACTTACTTCCATTCTATTTTTGGCAACCCAAAACTCCTATCCTTACAGAAACTGGCTATTCTGTCCATTTGATTAAAAAAAAAGTTACTTAAAAGTTACTTAAAAGTACTCAAAACTGATAAATTTACTCTGTCTGAAAAAGTTTTCAAGTATGCTGGGGACATCTTGTGGCCTTTTTGGCAAATAAAACTGTTTATTTTGGAACTGCCCTTGACATTATCAGCTAAAGATAAAAACCTGAAACAGCTGGAGGTGAACTCAAGGCTTGTGGAGGTGAATATTTACTGACTTTTGTTTAATAATTAGCCTCCACTAAGGACTATTTACCGTTACTTCAAAATGGAGACTGATCAGCCACAATCCTCACTTGACTATAAGCTCATATTAGAAACAATCCATAAAGTTTCTGAGATGTTTATCTCCAGGCTGGAAAATTTAGGTGCCAACTCCAATTTACAATCTGTAACACAGACTTCAACTAAAGAATTCAGAATATAACAAAACTGGAACAAATTACTACTGAGACAGAGGAACACAAGGTACAAGATATTGAAAAAGCTAATACAAAAAAATTGACTCTATCCAAAGAACCGACAATTCTAAAAGTACAAGGAACTATCACTATGGCAAATAACCTTAAGGACCAACAAACAATGGGAAAACTTAATACTCAACTTTTGACTTCATCAAAAGAGCCTATAACTTTAGAAGTATACTATGTGCAAGATAGTGATGCTAACATAGAGGACGTGGAAAATCAACAAAGACAGTTACAGAAATGGATAAGACTCTCTACCTAAAGCAGATGAACTCAGATGGAAGAGGAATCCAGACTGAACTGAAGATAAAGTTTTTAGAGCAAATACAGAGACTAGAACTAACAAGGCAACAACATAATGATTACAAATGGTTTGGTTTTTGTGGATCACTGATGGCTAGATGGCCTCCTTCGATTCAAACAATATGTATTGGAGTGAAGGGAGACCTATCTGGCAATTTAAAGGCCTTGGTCTGGAAACCTGATTGGCAAAAAAACAAAGCCCGAGTTAGATTTAAAATGTGAGTTCTTAGAGAACCATTAAAGGTTACCCTTTTAGTAATCAGTGATCTATCAGGATCTAAAATAGAACATGTTTATCTCTTTACTCTCCTACCATCTGGTAGGAGATATAGGAATATAGCCAGCCGTACCAACAGGTTGAAAAATAGCTTTTATCCGTGGGCTGTTAGGCTTTTAAATGGGACATAATCTCTGTGAATTTATGCAGAATTGACTTGGGAGGCCAGTGTATGGTGTAGTTGGTTCACATGGTGTGGTAGGATGGAGGGTTTGTTGTCACTGTGTGTTGGGGGGAGAGAGCACGGGGGGAGGCTCAGCTAATCTCAATGTACACATGTACTTTGACAATAAAGGTTTATTATGAGATAGAATTAGAATGTGTTTATGTATCTATTAGGCTTATTTTAGACATTATAATTTGTGCACTGACATAATGGAAATTTGGTTTATAGATGCCACGTTTGATGTTAAAAGACGTTTGATTATTCCATTTAAGAATTAAGAATTAACTAAAATTTAAAACAGAATCTGGTTGTGTATAAATAGTTGTAGATTGATAAACATAGGTTGTGGTCCTGTCAGTAACATGTGATGTATTAGGATGTGAAACAGACAATGTTTATTAGGTAGAACATAGCCACTCAGCCACTGTGTACATGTTAGATGCTATAGTTTTTGCTTTAATAGAATAAAGGAAATTTGGGTTGTGAATATTATTCAGGATGTTAACGGCTAAATTTGAGCAATATAATTAAAATCAAAATTAGGTAAAATTTAATAACAGGACATAGATATATCTCAATGAAATTGAATTGACAATTTTTTTAATTGACCATGCTATTTCTAGAGATTTATTAGTTTAAACTGGTTGTATGAAATGTTAAGGGAAATTGAGAAGGACGTTTTGATAATGTAACCTGAATTATGTACAAAAACTCTGTTACTGAATTTCTGATTACCCAGTCAACATGATGCTTTCTAAATATGTACATTTTAATTGAAAAACCAATAAAACTTGTTTTTAAAAAATAAAAAAATAAACGGTTGCCTTTTTAGTTACTTGTTTATCCCTTTGAAAAACAATTCTCATATTATTAGTCATTTTATCCACAGTCACGATGGATAATAAACAATGTTGAGTTTTACTATCAATTATCACTCCTGCTTCCTATCTGTAGGAATCATCTGTGATTCATCCTTCCATTATTTTAATTATTGTTAACCCACTATCATCACTTTGACATCATCATTATTGCTATCATCATTATTCTTTAATCACTATTGTGGAAAAGAAAAAAGTCTGGTTCGTCGATATTGCAAGACAGCTTACAGAAATAAAACCCAACTACAAAAATAAATGAACTCCTACCTCCTGGCAACCACAATCAAATAAACCGATTGATGGCCTCCAGATCACTCAGATCCCCAAGTCCCCTGGCAAAACCACATATCTTCAGGGCCTTTCGAAAGACTATCAAAGTGAGGATTAGTTTTATGTCTGGAGAGATAATGTTCCACAGAAATGGATACATATGTATAATATTAAGCCATGGTTTGTTAAGTAAATCACAAATGGTTTATTTCAAAAGCTTGCCAAATAAGCCACATTAAATGTGAACCATACTTTTAAATAGTGGGCTCTTAGGTGCAGGAATGATGACACGAGGCTGAGTACAGGATAACTCATACTTTATTTCTTGCTAGAACTGTACTGAAACATGGGCTGCCATCAGCTGCTATATATAGTCTAGCCCCTAGGCGGCAGCCATTAGGTTTGAACCAACTCTTGCCACCTGGGGCTAGCCAATTTATTTTATTTATTTATTTATTTATTTATTTGTTTTTATAAACCGCCCTTCTCCCGAGGGACTCGGGGCGGTGTACAGAGTAAGGTAGGTAAAATACAGATAGAACAATAAAAACAATAGTAAAAACCAACTGGGACCCCAATTAAAGCTATCAGGCCAGGCCGGACTGCTGGAACAGGAAGGTTTTTAAGTCGCGCCGGAAGGTGCGGAGGTCGGGGGCCATCCGGATTTCGGTTGGCAAGCAGTTCCAGAGGGCTGGCGCACCCACTGAGAATGCCCTCCCCCTGGGGGCCACCAGCCGACATTCCTTGAGCGGTGGCACCCTGAGGAGGCCCTCCCTGTGGGAGCGCACAGGACGGTGGGGTGCTGACATTGGCAGAAGGTGCTCCCGTAGGTAGTCCGGACCCATGCCATGTAGGGCTTTGTATGTCATTGTTAGCACCTTGAATTTCACACGGAAGGCAACTGGAAGCCAGTGCAGCGTACGGAGGAGAGGTGTGATATGGGAGTATCGGGAGGCTCCCAAGAGTGTCCGTGCCGCTGCACTTTGCACCAGTTGAAGCTTCCGAGTGGATCTCAAGGGCAGCCCCATGTAGAGAGCGTTACAGTAGTCTAGGCGAGAGGTCACAAGGGCATGGGTGACTGTACGTAAGGCATCCAGGTCCAGATAAGGCCGTAGTTGGCGAACTAGTCGAACAATTGCAGGACAGGAAACAGTCTTGGTTGCTGGAGAGCCATTAGCTGCTCCAGCAACCCACATGGTGTATCACCAAAACCCAGTACATGACACCCCTCCCCTCTTAGATCAAACTATGACAACCACAACTAGTCTTGACAGTTGTCAAGACTTGTTAATCAACGCACACACAATAAAGTGAGAAATAATAAAAAAATAAAAAATAATATAATCACTGTGTACTACAATGAGATTAAACAACGTCTCAATGATCAGGCTTCCAATGCAGTAATAGGCAGTTACACAAACAATAGTTTCTGTAGTTTAGTGGCAACACGTTTTACAACAATATACACCACTTTATTTTACAATGTAATCTGTGAGGTACGCAGGAGGCTTGTGTGGCCTAGAGGAAGGTCTTGGAGTTCCCACCACTTTGTGGTCTACCAGCTTACCCAGTGGACTTGGTGTCCCTTTGTGTTCCTAAGTCAAGGGGATTCGAACAGCTCTGGCTGGCCTCCCCAGGTTGGCCCACCCCAGAGTCAGTCTGTTCAGCAGAGTAGGCACAGTGGTTGCTGAAGCTCGGTTGGCTCACTTTGTCAGGGGGTCCATGTTGCACTTCCATGCTCCCCGGTTCTCTCTCTGGTTCCATCTCCGCTGAGAAGAAAAAGTCCTGGTAGTCCAAGTGAGGGCTGGCTTGGCTGCAAGTTTGAGGACCTTGGGAGGGACTTGTGATTTAGTCCTTGCTTAGTGGCCATTCTGGAAACCGTTTCCTGAGCTGATTAATGTGTCTTCTGACAACTCGCCCTCCCTCCAACCCCACTACATAAGATAGGGGTCCAGATGCCTTGGTGTTTTGACCAGGAACCCACAAATTCCCCTGACCATAGTTCTTGGCCCAAACCCAATCGCCCATGTGCAGCCCCCTCAAGGGTTTTGGTCATGAGGCTTCTGCTGCCACTCTGTCTGAATGCAACCTGTCCAGTTTAGTAATCAAACGCCTCCCCCAATGTAGTTCTGCAGGACTTTTACCTGTGGCCGTGCAGGGCATAGAATGATGGCAGAGTAAGAAATCTGCCAATCTGTGATGCCAGTCACCAGTGACAATGCACTTGAGTGCCTCCTTCGTTGTCCTCACCATGCGTTCTGCTTGACCATTAGAAGATGGATGAAATGGTACAGACATTGCATGACTGATGAGATTAGCTCTAAGGAAGGCCTGAAATTCAGCACCAGTAAATTGGGCCCCATTGTCAGAAACTAAGACATCAGGCAACCCATGTGTTGCAAAGAATTTTCTCAGCACCTGGATGGTCCTAGCAGTAGTCATGTTAGGAACTGGAATTACTTCCACCCATTTTGAGTGGCTATCCACTACTATCAGGAAGAGCTGACCCTGAAAAGGCCCAGCGTAGTCTATGTGAATCCTAGACCAGGGAGTGTGTGTTTCCTCCCACCTGTGAACTGGGGCCTGTGGCATTTCAGGCCTAGATTGCTGGTATGTATAACAACCATGGACTTGACCCTCGATGGCCTTATCAAGGCCAGGCCACCAAAGCTAGCTTCTAGCTAAGGCTTTCATTCTGACAATGCCTGGATGGCCTTCATGTAATGAGTGTAAGACCCTGTCTCTTAGGGAAGTGGGAATTATGACTCTGTTTCTCCATAAAATGCACCCCTTATGTGTAGACAATTCATGCCTCCTGACAAAATAACTTTGAAATTCTGAGCCTGGACTTTTTTCCAACCAGCCCGTATATACCCATGACAACATTCTAGTAAGTATTTTATCTGTGGCAGTTTCAGCAGCAATGTCCCCTGCATGGAGGGGAAACTCAGGTATGTCCTGTATGGACAGTATTCTAGCAGCAGGAGCTGGAGCTGGATCCATTAGTGGCAGTGGTAGTCTGCTGAGGCCATCAGCATGGCCCATTTCCTTTCCTGGTTTGTGAATTAATTTAAAATTGTATGCAGACAGAAAAATAGACCATCTCAAAACTCTTGGAGATAGTATGTGGGGGGTTCATTTGTCTGTTGTGAACAGTTCCAACAGAGGTTTGTGGTCAGTGTAGACAGTGAAATCCCTGCCATATAAATAATCATGAATTTTTTTAATTCCAGCAGCTATGGCCAGGGCCTCTTTGTCAATCTGGGCATAGTTGCGCTCAGCAGAGGACAAGTTCCTTGAGTAAAATGCTATGGGAACCTGTTTCCCATTTTTTTTCTATGTGGCTTAAAACTGCCCCCACCCCATATGGAGATGCATCACATGCAAGACATACAGGTTTAGACTTTATGTAATGAGTTACAGTGGACTTTTCTGACAGAAGTGCTTTCAAATCCTGGAAACTTTTTTCGTGTACGTTAGTCCATTTCCAAGGAGCTTTTTTGTCAAGTAGACTGTGGAGGGCTCTGCTATTGCTGCCTTATGAGGTAGGAATGTATGATAAAAATGTAGGAGACCCAAAAATGCTTGCAGCTCTCCTTTTGATTTGGGCCTAGGAGCCATTTTAATGGCCTCCACTTTAGAATCAGCAGGGTGAATGCCATTAGCATCAATGCGGAAACCCAAGAATTCTGTTGATGAAACCCCAATACTACACTTGTTCTTTTTTAATTTGAGGCTTGCTTCACGAAGCCTCTGCAAAACAGCCCTGAGCCTTCTGGCCAACACTTCTGGGGATTCCTCAGCAATAAGAACATCATCAAAATTAGGGCAGATGCCCTGAGTACTCTTAAGTGTACGTTCCATAATCCCTTGGAAAATACCCAGTGCAACACTAACTCCAAACTGTAAGTGTTTAACTTTGAATGCCCTTCTGTGAGTCACGATCTTTCGAGCCACGGCTGTGGCCTCGTCAACCGGCAATTGCTGATAGGCCTGTGCTAAATCAAGTTTAGTGAAAATAGTCCCCCCTTGCAAAGAGGCTAAAATATGGTTAACCACTGGAACCGGATAAGCATGCTGCTTGACGGCCTTATTTAACGTGCATTTATAATCAGCACAAATGCCAATTTCCCCGTTGGCCTTAAGTGGAGTAACAATAGGAGTTTCCCACTTCCCACCATCAACAGGCTGTAACACACCCTGTTCTACGAGCTTATCAATTTCAGAATCTATTTTATGTTTTAAGGCAAAGGGGACCCTGCGAGGTTTAACCCTGATTGGGACAACATTGGGATCTAACTTAAAAGAAATAGGCGGACCTGTGTATGTCCCTAGGGTTGAATCAAAAACATCCATGTATTCTTTGCACACTGACATGAGGTCTGCAGTTTGTGTCCGGTTTATGCCAGTAATCTGAATACCTAAGGTATCAAACCAATCAAGTCCAATGAGACTCGTTCTCTGGCCCCCTACTACTATTACATCCAGGTGCCCCAAAAACCCTTTAAATTTTACCAATACAGTGGCTTTTCCCTTAACTTTAACGTGAGCATTTTGAAAATCCGTTAAAATGATATCTGAGGGTCTTAGTTTGGCCCAATTTTTACTGCACCTACACACGAAGTTGAATGTGTCTTGCGAAATGATTGAGACTGCAGAGCCAGAGTACAACTCCATCTTACATGGAACTCCTTGTAGCTCTACCAAGAACTTAAGTTTGGGTTTGAGAGGGTGTCGAGCCCCGGTGCGGCATACGCTTCTATGGCTTCTGAAGAATCCCACACTAACTGGACCCTGGGCCCCAGTACCTCTCCTAGTCGGTTCCTCCAATTAGTGTTTGGGTGGCCTTGTAACCGTCCTCGTGCTGGTGGCTGTTGCTGTGTTGCGCGTTGGGTTGCTTTTGGAGTCAGTTGATTTCGGGTTCTTCTTCCTCTGACGATTCTCCGGTGCATTTGGCGACCTCAAGATGGACTGATTCTTCGACTTTTGAAGGTTTGGTGGGCTGAACTTTCTGTACTGCACCCCTGGTGGCTTCGTCGATCATCACTTCGTCCTGTGCTTCAGAAAACGTTAAATTGGGTCTAGCAAATAGTCTCTGTTGAAGCGTTCTATCCCAAAGGCCACAGACAAGTTGGTCTCTTAGTCGTTCTTCTAAATTTGAGAACTTGCATAGGCGTGTGGCCAATCTTAGGCCCGCAATGAACTCCAAAGCTCTCTCCCTCGGTAGTTGCACTCTTTGGTCGAATTTGAATCGCCACGCCATCTTCGACATCTTGGGCTGGAAGTGCCCGGTTACCTTCTTTTTTAGATCTGCATAGGAGACCGCTTCGATGGGTGTCGGCACAAAAAGATTCTCGGCCAAATCAAAGTTGCTGGGCTGCACACACAAAGCAGTGTTGCAGCCTTCAGTCCTTCTTCTGCTATCTGATTTGCTCTGAGATAGTTTTCTACTTGCGAAAGGTAAGATGGCCATTCCTCCAGATGTTTCACGTCAAATTCTCTTAATTTGCCGACCTTTGGCATTCTTCACTCTGGTTCCTGCGATCTTCGGATCCTGCTTCAAGGCTCAGGTAATGTGTCCACTGAGCACGAGGCCACTAGTGTAGCTAGTGTGCTAGCCGGCCTTGAGGAGGGGGAAATGCCTCTTCCCTCCGGCATGTGCTGCCTACCCCTAGAGGATTTCAGCTCTTATCAATGAAGCAGGATCCCATCCTCGTCACCAGTGTTAAATAGTGGGCTCTTAGGTGCAGGAATGACGACAGTACAGGATAACTCATACTTTATTTCTTGCTAGAACTTTACTGAAACATGGGCTGCCACCAGTCGCAATATATAGTCTAGCCCAGGGGTCAGCAACCTGAAACAGTGAAAGAGCCACTCGGAACTGGTTCCCTCACAAAAGAAAAAACTGGGAGCTGCAAAAAATGTATGCACATGCGTGTACATGTGCGCATACGCAGAACAGGGTTTGAAGAGTGGAGCCAAGGCGAGATATGCACCTACCCTGCATATTTGAATTGATTGGTTGAACTTTTTTAGTCCCACTTTTTTTTGGGGGGGACTGCACATGGCAGAGGACTGGGAGCCGCAGGAGACGGCTGGAAGAGCTGCATGCGGCTCCGGAGCCGCGGGTTGCAGACCTTTGGTCTAGCCCCTAGGCGGCAGACAATAGGTTTGAACCAACTCTTGCCGCCTGGGGCTAGCCAATTGCAGGACAGGAGACAGTCTGGGTTGCTGGAGAGCCATTAGCTGTGCCAGCAACCCATGTGGTGTATCACCAAAACCCACTACATAGCACATACCTTTACTAGTAGTTCAAGGGACGCGGTGGCTCAGTGGGTTAGGACGCTGAGCTTGTCGATCAGAAGGTCGGCAGTTTGGCGGGTCGAATCCCGAGTGCCGCGTAACAGAGTGAGCGCCTGTTACTCTTCCCAGCTTCTGCCCACCTAGCAGTTCGAAAGCACGTAAAAATGCAAGTAGAAAAATAGGGACCACTATGGTGGGAAGGTAACAGCGTTCCGTGCGCCTTTGGCGTCTAGTCATGCCAGCCACATGACCACGGAGACGTCCTCGGAAAAACGCTGGCTCTTCGGCTATGAAACGGAGATGAGCACCGGCCCCTAGAGTCGGAAACGACTAGCACGCATGTGCGGGGGAACCTTTACCTTTACCTTTATTACTAGTAGTTATTTTGATGAAAAAAATGCATAAGTAAAATAAGTAAATAGAGATGCTGACTATACAGGCAAACTTTATGAATGGAAAGAAATGCACTGATAAAATAAATCTATCGTTTTTCTTAACTTCATGGTACTATTATCTGTATCTTTAGGGAAGCTCTGATTTGACTGCACTTATGGATCTAAACTCCACTGCAAGCTTCTAATATGTTTCTTCCATTTTGTAAACAGGAAGAAGTTCTTTGTCAGAATAGGACCTAGAAAAGTGAAAATGGTCAAACTGAATCTGAAATTGATATAAAGCTTTTCTTTACACTGTGTTCTCGAAAGGAAAACAATAGAATCTCCTTTTAACAATGGATCTTTAGCTGGGATAAGTAGGTGAAAGCAGCCTCTAATGGAAAATGAGTTATCCAGAGGCCTGGAATTTTCCTTAAAAATCTTTGTAATAGCCATGTAATTTATTTTGCAATAAGTCAGAAATATCACAAAATAAATTCTGTTTAAAGTCCCATCTGTCCTATGATGATACAACTATTAGGGAAACAATAGTTAAAATGTGTCATCTAAAAATTGAAAACTTGCCCAACCAAGATATTATAAAATGTGTTAGTCAGCATCCAATTGCATTTCAATTCTTGATAGTTTGACAGCTCAGAAATAACTTCTTAAAGAAAAATCGAAGCCTCTGAAGGTACATACTATAGGTATAAATTAATGAACTGCTTTGTGAAAATCATGTCCTGAGCTAGTTTCTGCTAATTCATCTTAATGCCATAAATATGTATTCAGGACATGGCAATGTAAAATTTTAAGCATAAATCACATACACCAATTTGTTCCTCATAATCTGAAACTTTCTGTTCTGATTGTTAAAATTTAAACCATCTTGCCTCGTGAAAATACATAACTCATTTTCCATCAGGCATAAATATTCTATAGCTTGTCTAAATGTTAATGTACACCAGGATGAGAATTTTTAAGATCATTCTGACACATTGAAACTTATTTGATTAAGCCTTTTGTAGACTACCTGTGACTAGAATAGTAATCAACATTTTAAGTCTAATCCACACAATGAAAAATTAACTTTATAGCCTTTTTAAAATTATATAAAGTCTTTTTATCCAGCTTCTTCCAGTTTTGAGTGCTTCACAAAATTGTCAAATATCACATATTTTTTAAAATTCAGTAATCATTAAAGCATAAGAATCATGCGGGATCCTGTTGTAATCTTTCTCAATAACATCTCACAATGAGCCAACCAGGGTACCTCACATGTGTGGCCCTGCAGTTAAAGCAATGTCCATCTTGGGCAGCAAGTTTTGGGAAAGAGTAGCTATAGATGAATTATTTACTTTCTTATCCTCCTTGGTTCAGGGTTGGGAGGTGCTTGTGGGAATTTCTGACTTATATGCAAAATAAATTGCATTGCTATTACAAAGATCTTTCTATTAGTTTTATTCATTTAGATTTATGTGGGATTTTCTATCTCATATGCAAAATAATCAGATCTTCCTATTCAAAACTGTTATTAAAGCTTAAGAGTGAAACCAATTATCCAGAAAGTAGTGCCCCAAGCAGACCAGAAGGGAAATAGCTGTGCTGTTATTTGTTCTATTTTAACATCCTTGATGGGTTTTGCTTGAGTAAATACAGCAAATGAGGTCAAATTCACCATTGCTTTGTAGGCATCCCAGGGTGACAGGTATTGTACAGGTCATTCTAACAGTGGTGACTTCATGGCTGGACCTCAGGGTCAAAGTCTAGGGCTCTGGAACCAAGAATATCTCAGATGATTACTCTAAGAGGCCAGTGTCAATGTTGACTCAACCACAAGTTAACAATGATTGATGCAACACCCTTACTTCTTGATAAACCTTGAGTTAGGAGTGTGCTGGGCATATTCATCAGTATAATTTGCTAATTATAGATGTTCATATAACTATTTATGCTTAAACACATTTTTTAAATTTCTACCACAAAACAGCATCTGTACAGAGATACTACCTAAGACAATTAAGTCCAGCATTTAACATTAACTAGTTATATTCCACTTCCTTCTGATTGCCCAAATTCCAGGAGGGAGAGCTGGAAGAGTGTACAGTGTAAAGTGAAGCTGCAGAGGAATCAGTCAATTTAAAAAACAGAAATTGGAAAAGAAAATCAGACAGACAATGGCAGAAAGGAGAAAAGAAACTGAGGAACTGTGTTGAGTGAAAAAAAATTACACAAAGGACTCGATGGACTGAAGTAATTTTATTATTTTGACTAGAACTTAGTCAAAGTAGAGAAGAATCTAAATAAAAGTTAGATTAAAGGTATGAAACGTTTGTGCCATCTCTACAGTTTGCTGAATTATGTATCATTTAATTTAATTTAAATTAATTTAAATTAAATTAATATTAGCCTTAAAGTTTATAATAGCTTTAAGGAGTGACACTGAAAGTATGTAAACAAAACATTTGTGGTTTAACATAATACTTTGATTTTTTAAAAAAACTCTAAAGTGAGAGAAGGAATTTATTTGATCAAGAGTTTTAAATAAGTTATTTTCAAAATTTATTGCTCAGATTGCAAAATTCAGGTAAATGCCCAATGTAGTCAATTCCAAAAATGTATAAAAGATGTTTTTATTTGGTTGCATATGAAAAGGCATGCATCACAAAAAGCTACATATAGAAAAAGAGGCAACTTGTTCTGCAGCAAAGAGATTGCTTACTCTTTTTTTAATTAAAGCATGACCAATACGGAGAAGAAATTGCATGAGATCCATTCCTGTTTTCACTTCATGCCTTATTGATAAGAAGTGGAGAAAGTCTATAGAGGATACCAACAAATGATAAAGGCATATTTCAGTTGATACAAGTTGGAAAAACAGTAACAAGCACAGAGACCATTGAAGGGAAAATGAAAACAAGGAACTTGGTTAGTCGGTTTTCTTGCTTCCCTTTACCATCACAGTTTAGATTATACTTACCATGTCACTAAAATATGCTTAGTATTTCTAATAAAGGAGACAATAATATTATGTTTCTAGGCATGGGGAAGATACTCAATACAATTTCAACGATATACTTATGAAACACTGACATCTAAATTTAATGAAAGAGTGTCACATGAACATTATTTTTGGCAGCTTCTAATTTAGCATTTCCAAAAGTCTCTATGCTAAACCCAGATGAATTACAAAGTTCTTTGCCTACTTATCTATATTCTATGATCTTGGCAGCAATGTTTGAAAAAGTAATTTAATTATACTAAGTTTATTGTCCTTGGCCCTTATCCTGTTTCTACAAACATATACATAGTAAGATTTGTGTGTCCCCAAAAGTAACAGCTATCATGCCATTGCAATTCACAAACTGCATGTAGGACAGATCATCTTCTTTCCATAAGCAATTTCAAGTATTCCAGGTATTGTTTATAGGACAATAGTTCCCCAATGTAGCAGCAGTGATGCTTGGATAGGAAGCCTCTCCAGGAACTAAGCTGGAAAGATGACAGAACTCCATAAAACTGGATGACGTCTGACCCAACCAGCAGAAAAATGGAAGAAATCCTGGATCTTTGCAGTTTGGGGCATGGAGGCCAGGTTTGGATTCTGGAGCAATTGCCTATGAGAAATATGGAGGATTTTTCTAATTTAGAACATTATGCGGTCTCTGAAAACTGCAAAAGCATGCACATTCTCATTTGATTTTCAGAAGCTCCAGAGGCTACACAAAAATGACTTCCAGAGAATTCAGAGGCCACAACTCATCCTCAGGTGCTTCTATAACCACCAAAAATCACATGAGAATAGAGCATGTTTTGAAGAGTAGTTGTTGGGTATTGGTGGATGCTGAAGTGTCACCCAAAATGTTGTGGTGTGTCATCTTTCACAAGCATTTCATAGCTTCATAATTACAGTTGATAATTTCTCTAGTTGGCATCTTGAACAGTCTTACCATTGAGCTGACATTCAGGGTTTATATCGTCCTCCTTCTGCATATTTGTGTCAACACTGTTAGTAAGGTAAATATATCTAGTTATTTATGTAAAGACATATTTGCTTCTTATATTATTTCTTAATGCAATGTATGTGTGGATGTTAGATTTTAAAAGAAGAAAAATTATTTGAATTGTATATATTTATAAGAACATATGTACATTAAAAAGTTCCATACTTTTTTTTGAATCTGCTCTTTGTATGACTATGTGATTGATGAGTATCTCAGTGAATTATGGGAGAGAGAATAGTACTTTATAGTGCTATTAGTATTATGATTATATAATAATAATAGACTATATTATATTTATTTCTAATGCATTATACTGGTGACAAACTTTCATCTGCTAAGAGATACAAATACAGTAAAGCAACAGTAATATATGAACTGTAGTTAAATAAAGAGGGTCTGAAAGTTTTCTGAATGCTTGCCTTAAACTTGTTTGAGAATTACAACTCACCCTTGTTTCTCACTTGGATTTGTAGATCATTGTAAAAATCGTTAGGATGATTAAAAAAATAATCCCATTCCTATGTTTCATTTTATTTCACATCTTTTGTGAACAAATTAGGAAATATACCTCAAAAATTGGAAAAATGATTTTTTTTATAGCAAAGCATTCTTTGACCTCATAGCATCCTTAAAACCTCCCATTTTTCAAAACGCAGACAGCAGTGCGGAGAGCAACATGCTCACAATTCATTCATTATACTCTGCATAGAAAAGACCACACTTTCATGTCCAAATTCTTTTCATGTTGGTGTGCAATTCAGTATTTAAACCTCCTTATTTTTATAGCAGTGGGATTTTTTTCAAATCAAAATGTAATTCCTAAAAAAAATCTGAGTAAAATCTGAAAAGTCTGTTTCATATATTATCACAGCCATTAAAAATACTCAGACAAAAAAAATCAAATGTGATAATACTTATCTTCAAAATGTGCAATTATGTATCTTCAGTTAATGGGAATCAAAGCAAATCTCTGAAAGAAAATGTGACTGTGCTGTTGTTGTTTTGAAGTTGTAAAATTATTGCAAGTTAGAGCCATAATGTTTTAGGACCTTATCTCCAAGCTATTGGCTTCTGCATTTTCTCTTGAAGAAAATCCTACATATAGTTGTTCTTTAAACATTGTAAATATTTCAGTATGTTCCTCCATTATAAATTAGATGTGGTCCTCCGTTACATATGTTATCTGTCATTTCCTGCGAGAATTGAAATGGGTAGTCAAAATCAGTTATACTGCAATACACTAGCACAAATTTAAAAGTGCACCTTTGTAGCTAACATCTGGCCCACACAAACACTACTTTCAAGGATCATTTTCCATGAAAGAATGAGTCTATAAGTAAACTGATGCACAATGTGATAAATTGGGTTTAGTTGTATCATGAGGAAAGCTTTGGCCTTATTCAATCCAAAAGTCTCAGACTGCTTACAGTGGCCACTATTGAGCTAGTTATAGCTTTCATATCTATAATATGATGTGACATAGCAAACATATGAGAGATTAATGACAGCCATGCTTCAGCCAGAAAATTATAAAGTATGCACAGAGCACAATCTTTTTCACAAACTGACCTTAGCCATTCTAGCACATATACAAAATATTAAAATGAAGGCATCCTTGTTTGCCTGAAAGAGACATTCAAGTAAAATAGGCTTAATGATCTTCAAACTCATCCATCAACTGTGGCATTTATATTTCTTTTTAATCTTGGGTTACGTCTCACTTTAGCTTATATTTATATTCCATCTTCTTTTCAAAGTGATCCCAACCAGATCTAGATCTTTAATCCTTGCTGGAGTGATCCCTGTTCTGGCTGTATTACACTTGTCCACAACTGTTATTCATATACCAACGTATATTCCTAAGTAGTAGCACATGTAGAGAAATCTTTTTTTCTATGAGAAGCAGTATCTAAAATGGTTGCCATAAACTATTTTTCCTGTATGTTTATCCCATCTCCACCTTTATCTCAACCTAAGAAAATGAACCACATGTTCACTGACAAACGTGATGATAATCATACCTTGGACTCAGCTGGGATTTCCAGATAAGGTGCTAGGTAATGTTGATTGAGGCGGGGGTGTGGTGATGTAGAGACCTGTCTCCTGGGAAACAGAGTGAGATGCATAAATTCACATTCTTTAGCTTTGAAAGAATGGATGGAGGTAATGCAAGTTGGTCTCATAAAATAAATTGAGCTTTGAAAGAGAGTTCCAGATTCACCCAAGTCACTGTGTCAATATATAAACAGGGAAACATGGTGCTTGTTTACTTGAAGAGTATTAGCCTTACAAGGCAGTCCAAACTAAGAAACAAATGCCTTTTAGGTTGGTTCAGGACTATTTTATTATAACAACTATAGTAACAAAACTTTCAAGTCTGAATATGCTTCCCCCTTCCTCCCTTTATCTTTGCGTGAATTAGGAAGAGGTTACAGTATTTGAGACATTTTCCCAGGTTACTTTATTGGTCTGGGCCTGAACCATTTTTATGTAACCTTTGCGTTTTGGCAGTGGCTCTTCCTCCTATCTTCAAGACCATTCCCTTTTCCCTTTTATGATTTCCTTCTATCTAAAATATATCTGCCTCTATATGTGTATGTGTGTGTGCAAATAAATAAATAAGCTGGGTGACCTTGGACTAGTTCACAGGTCTGCAACCCGTGGCTCCGGAGCCGCATGCGGCTCTTTCAGCCATCTCCTGCGGCTCCCAGTCCTCTGCCATGTGCAGTCCCCAAAAAAACAAAAGTGGGACTAAAAAAGTTCAACCAATCAATTCAAATATGCAGGGTAGGTGCATATCTCGCCTTGGCTCCACTCTTCAGTCAAACCCTTTTCTGCGCATGGGCGCATGTATGCGCATGTGCACACATTTTTTGCGGCTCCCAGTTTTTCCTTTTGTGAGGGAACCGGTTCCGAGTGGCTCTTTCACTGTTTCAGGTTGCTGACCCCTGGACTAGTTGAACAGCAGGGACAGAGTTATATAGTCTAAGTGTAAAATGGGATAATTGAAAAAGTATAATAACTATGTAAGCAAATAACCTACTTCATAGTGGTAATTTTATAATTTTTATCTACTAGCAATCAAGCCCTAGCTTTTTTCATTGATTACTTGCCTACAGTTTATTTAATTTGTGTATTTACACCCAAATCATTATTATTACTGACCACTGAACACCAATTCTTTAACAATTTTTCCTGCTTATGAAATTGTTATAGCAATTATGTGTGCAAAGTGTATGAAGCTAAGACAAATGGGTTGATTAGAAAAGTAATATATGTAGAGAGTATACAGTAAATATATGTGTTTGCATATGTATAAACAAGCTATTTGTATATTCAATATATTGAGTGACACGCCACCAACTCCAGCATTTTTCTAAATGATTTTAATAAAGTCTTTCCTATAATATGGATGAAGATTTCTGGGAATCTAAGTTAAGAATTTTCTTAAAAAGCTCAAGGTAAGATTGGTTTATGCATTTCTCTCAAAAGCAACATTTCTAATTCATCACAATTCCCTAGAATTCAGCATACCTTGGAGGTAACTCTGGTGTTGGGGGTATCACTGGGCAGCTGGGCAGTTCGATTATTTCAATACCCCTTAATCTCTAATACAAAATAAATTATAAATAAAGCACAATCATTTGCATATGTTTTGGTGCATATCAGTATTAGACAAAGTTGTATTTCCTGTTCAACACAATACTTTCCAGCTTCCAAATTAACATGCCAAGAAAAAAAGGCTTGGATAAAATCTTTCCTGAGTAAGATAAGGATGGGTAGTACACAATCTGCACACAGCCTCAGACATTCTTCAGATAATTTTTCTGAGATTCAGCAGCAAAATGTAGGTATTTAGTAATTTGAATGTTTCAGTTCTTATACAGACACTACTTTCTAATAAAAACATGAGAAAAAATAAGTTTCTGAAATATCTGCTGAGCTTAACAGTTGCAAAATTTGGTACCACCTTATTTTTTTTTTACAAAATTGCTTTTTATTCTTAGCTATACTAAAGATAGATTACCCAATCCTGCCCCAAAGACTAATCAGGAGACACATAATCATTTGCTCTCCCATCAGCAATCTAAAGTGGTACAATCCAATGATATGTTCATTGTATGTAGCTGCAGATTGCGTTGCTTGTCCACCTACATGATCTTAATCTTTGGTAAGACCCAGCTGTAGTATAAAATATATTTTCATGCAGGAAGTGAAACAGATATACAATTATGCAGCTATTAGCTTATTTAGGCCAAGGAGCTCTATATTTAGTGCAAAGCACTATAGTTATACAAGGAAGCTATGTAGTTAGTGGATGCATTTTATTGAAATGAGTACTGGAAAAGCTAGAATATCTAAACATGACTTTTTAAATTGTAATATAGTTGATACTACCAGTGACTTACAAATTGATCAGAGAATTTTCTTGTATAGTTGACTGTATATATTAGGAAAAAATATAAAATAACCCAGCATAACAAATAAAAAAGCATGCCAACTTACTTTTTCAGCCATTTCGTGAGAATGATGTAATGAATGTTCTCTTTCTGAAAACATTCTTCTTTGTTCATAGCTGGCTAGTCGGCAAGTAAGCCATGAAGAAAGAGTACAGCCACCAATTCCAATGCATGCAAGAGACATGGAGGTAAGGTGCAAAGGATAGAGAGCTGAGGATTTCTTTGTTAGAGCTCGAAGAAACTGAAAGTTTAATATTCCTCCAATTAGCCCACAGATACAGCAAGCAGAGAAAAGTATCATCTGATAGGAAACAAAAATACACATTACTGTGAGATGATAAGATGGAGAAAGCAACTGAGTTACATATTCATTTGAACTCCACCACACCCCAAAAAAAATCAAACATGTTGATAAAAATACATTTGAACAATGAGAGTAGTAGCTGTAAACTTTTCAATGTCTACTCTACTTTACTTCAGTTTACTATATTTCTTTTGTTTAAAATTGAGTGTCACCATTTTAACACTGGCCTAAGAAATATGGATTGATTAAAACATGCCCTTCTCATTATGGCAAATATGTATGTATGTATGTATGTATGTATGTATGTATATTTTCTATTCTGAGCTACCTGAAAAGGAAGAAGATAAGAAAAGTGAAAGTGTGGCATATATATAAAATCTGGCTTCTTCTACCACTTCGTGTCTTTAATGATTGCTTAAATTTTATTAGTAGCATTGGCTGGCCATATGGAACTGTAATGATTAAATATGGATTAATCAGAGAAGCTGAATAAATCTACTACTATTAGATGCTTGCTAAAATCTCTTTGTAATATTTGGGCTTTGTTCTACTAAAGTGTATCATGTGGGTTTGATTGCTGGAAGGTTGCTTAAGCAGGGAAGCTGGCTAAGGGCTCCCAGCTCCTCAGACAGCCCGTCTCCAGTGCCACCATTGGCTGCTTCTAGGGCAGCAATAGGTTGGGACGCGGTGGCTCAGTGGGTTAGGACGCTCAGCTTGTCGATCGGAAGGTCGGCAGTTTGGCGGGTCGAATCCCGAGTGCCGCGTAGCAGAGTGAGCGCCTGTTACTCGTCCCAGCTTCTGCCCACCTAGCAGTTCGAAAGCACGTAAAAATGCAAGTAGAAAAATAGGGACCACTACGGTGGGAAGGTAACAGCGTTCCGTGCGCCTTTGGCGTCTAGTCATGCCGGCCACATGACCACGGAGATGTCCTCGGACAAGCGCTGGCTCTTCGGCTATGAAACGGAGATGAGCACCGGCCCCTAGAGTCGGAAACGACTAGCACACATGTGCGGGGGAACCTTTACCTTTACCTTTACCTTTACCTTTACAGTGGGAAGGTAACAGCGTTCCATGCACCTTTGGCGTCTAGTCATGCCGGCCACATGACCACGGAGATGTCCTCGGACAAGCGCTGGCTCTTCGGCTATGAAACGGAGATGAGCACCGGCCCCTAGAGTCGGAAACGACTAGCACGCATGTGCGGGGGAACCTTTACTTTTACCTTTACCTTTAAACCTATTGGCCACCACCTAGAGGCTTGGGTATAAATAGCTACATTCGCAGTCCTGTTCCCCAGTTTGGTTCCTGCAAGCAAATAAAGAATGTTTCTGACTGAACTCACTCGTCTTGTCTCTTTGCTCAAGCAAAGAACCCAGTATACAACACTGGCAACGAAGGTAGGATCCTGCTTCTCCAACAGAGCTGAGAGTCACTAAGGGAGAGGCCGGAATGCGCCTGGCAGGAAAGCAATTTCCCCCCCCTCTATGGTCGGCCTAGCACAGCCACGCTAGTAACCTCATGCCCAGAGGATCAGTCCCTGGGCATTCGGAAGAGCAGGATAAGAAGACGACGAGCCACAGCTGCGAAGACCAACCGAGATGGGGAAGGTCGGAAAGCTGGAAGAATTTGACATAGCTCACCCGGAAAGATGGTCTTCGTACCTATCCAGGGTCGAGAACTACCTCTGCACCAATCAAGTCACCAAGGATGGCCTGAAGGCCGCTACACTCCTGTGTGTTTGCGGCCCAGCCATGTTCGACATCATGGAGAACTTGTTTGCACTGATGCCATTGAAGTCCGTAATGTTCACGGACTTGAAGAAATGGCTCGGCAACCATTTCCAGCCCAAGCCGTTGGTAATTGCTTGGTACCATGCATTCGAACAGAGGGTTCAACAGCAGGGTGAAACAGCATCTGAATTCATCGCAGCTTTGAGGTAGGCTGCATGCCTGTGCCAGTTCTCTGACATAGAAGAGAGGCTCTGGGACTGACTCGTCTGCAGCCTCCGGAATTGAGAGCTGCAACAAAAATTCATCGCCAAAGAGACTCTGTCATTTCCAGATGCACTGAAAGAGATCATGGCGGACAAAGCCACCAGCGGGGCCGTACGAGCCATGCGGCCCACCAAAACAGCACAGCATGAGACCATCCACCATGAGGATACCAAACACGCTGAAGACTCCGACGACAACACAGAAGTTGACAAGCTCCAAAGGCTCGATGACCAACAATGTCGCAGTGACAAGCAACAAGGGACTACTTACAAGGCAGATCCCTTCATTAGGTGCCCAGGGTGTGGTGGCCATCACCAACACATGGACTGTAGGTTCTGGATAGCCACGTGCCAGGCCTGCAAAAAGACTGGCCATGTCGCATCCATCTGCAGAGGGCACCAGAGGGACCAGCAATCAAATCACCAATCGGACATTCCAATCAGGAGAGGTACCGGGGCCCTGGGGCAGTTTAGTGTAGGGTTTTGCTCCAGCCGCAGAAGCATTTGCCACACCGGAGCTCGCCACCCCATTAAGCCAAAGTTTCGGCTTCAGGTTGAGGTGCAAGGGGTCCCTTGCAAGATGGAGCTGGACATGGGCTCAGCCGTGTCCATTATATCACTTGAGACATTTAACTTCATCTGCAATCACAGCAGAATGCCAGAGTCGCAGTCAAGGGCGAGGCCACACTGGTGGTCAAATTTAAGGGGTTTTCTGGGCACCTGGACGTTGTTGTAGTAGAGGTTCAGTGAACGAGCCTGATAGGGCTCGATTGGTTGATGCATTAGGCATCCAGGTAACCAGTATTAACCAGACGCAAGTCACAAGTCCAGTGACAGTATGCGAGGAGTTCACAGATGTGTTTGACTTAGGTCTAGGGACTTACACGGGCCCATTTAAACTAGATCCTACTGTAATGCCGGTTAGGATTAAACCTCATAGAGTGCCATTTGCTCTTAAACACAAGATAGACGCTGAATTAGATAAGCTTGTAGAACAGGAGGTACTACAGTCCGTAGATGGGGGTGAATGAGAAACCCCAATCATCACACCACTAAAAGCCAACAGAGAGGTCAGAATTTGCACTGATTACAAGTGCACAATTAATCGTGCACTCAAACAGCATGCGTACCCAGTGCCAATAGTGAGCCACATCCTGGCATCTCTGCAAGGGGGTACAATTTTCACAAAGTTAGATTTGGCTCAGGCCTACCAACAGCTTCCTGTGGACGAGGCCACAGCCATGGCACAGACTATTGTAACCCACAGAGGGGCATTTAAAGTAAAACGCCTGCAATTCAGGGTTAGTGTAGCCCCTGGCATTTTTCAAGGCACAATGGAGCACATGCTCAAGGGCATTCCGGGGGTTTGCCCCTATTTCGATGATATACTCATCACTGGTGAGTCCACTGAGGTGCTTGCAAGGAGGCTCAGAGCCGTCCTTCAATAGCTGTGCGAAATGGGCCTTAAACTTAAGAAAAACAAGTGTAGCATTGGAGTCCCTTCAACTGAGTTCTTGGGTTTCCATATCGATGCCGATGGCATCCACCTTGCTGAGTTGAAATTGAAAGCCATTCAGATGGCACTCTCATACGAAGTGGTCCTAGATGGCGAGCGAGTCATTTGCCCCCATATTGATCAGCTGAGGAACTGGTTTCCAGAATGCTCACAAAATGAGGACTTCATCCCAGGTCCAATCAATGGACCTCAAACTGGCAGCCAGGCCGAACAATTCACATGCTTTGAGGACCCTAGCAGTCAGAGCAATGGGGAGGTGTTCATAGTGGGGCAAAGCCCAGGAGATCAACATGGGTCCCCTGATGGGGAAAGTCAACCCGAACAATACACCCACTGTGCTAACTCTGTGCAACCAATAGACTCTGGGGTGGGCCAACCTGGAAGGGCCAGCCAGAGAAATCCAAGTCAGCCAGACTCTCTTGGACTCAGGGACCCTGGTCTACCCAGCCAGGTGGGCAAGCTGGTAGACCGGGTTCTGCCGGGATCTCCCAGGTGATCTACAAGGGTTTGCAAGCCTCCTGCATACTTACAGGATTTTGTCCTTAAATAATTGTGCTTTAATGTTGTGTTGTCACTGAATGGCTGATAGTCAGGAAAGCCTCTGTATTAGCGAGATATGGAACAATGTGTACTCATGCATACCACTATTTTGTATTCTTGTAAAACTCTGTAATTGCTGTAATTATTTCTTTTGTTGCTATAATGTGTGTACATTCTAGGGGGGAGGGGTGTAATGTATTGGGCTTTGTTCTACTAAAGTGTATCACGTGGGTTTGATTGCTGGAAGGTTGCTTAAGCAGGGAAGCTGGCTAATGGCTCCCAGCTCCTCAGACAATCCGTCTCCAGCGCCGCCATTGGCTGCTTCTAGGGCAGCAATAGGTTGCTTTAAACCTATTGGATACCACCTAGAGGCTTGGGTATAAATAGCTGCATTCGCAGCCCTGTTCCCCAGTTCAGTTCCTGCAAGCAAATAAAGAATGTTTCTGACTGAACTCACTCGCCTTGTCTCTTTGCTCAAGCAAAGAACCCGGTATACAACACTCTTACTTAGGCCTTCATTAACAACCCTTTTGAAAGATCTGCTGTTTTATTAGCCAGCAGTGGAAACCGGCAGGGTGCTGAATAAGGGACAAAGGAGGGCACAAATCCCCTTTTGTACCTCTCCCCCAATTAACATCAATATTGAATTATTGTGTTTCTTTCCTATATACTGTTTATGTCCAATTTCAACTACAATGTAGTTGCCATGAGTATATAATATACAGGTAAAAAGGTAAAGGTAAAGGTTCCCCCGCACATGCATGCTAGTCATTTCCGACTCTAGGGGGCGGTGCTCATCTCCGTTTCAAAGCCGAAGAGCCAGCGTTTGTCCGAGGATGTCTCCGTGGTCATGTGGCCGGCATGCTTTAGTGACCACTTGAAGTTATGATGGGCCTCCACAGAGCTACATGACCTGTTTTAGAAGTTCCATTGTGACCTCAGTCATCTGATGGTATTTTGAGCACTTGGCAATTGGCTCATATTTATGGCTGTTTGCAACACCCCACAATCAAAGCTTTTTTTTTAATGCTTTCTGGAGTTTACTTCCATTTTTCAGCAAAAAAAAACACAAAACCATGGGGGAAAACAGGCTCACTTAATGATTGCTATGTTCATTTAATGACTACCACATTTTTTTAATGGCCACTGCAAAAAAAAAAAATCAGCTGCAGTCATGTAGTGATCCATTTAATTTAAGACTATAAATCCATGCTCAGTTTCTGTTGTAATTAGAGGACTACCTGTAAGCACTTTTACTTACTCAGAAAATTCCACAGCCTCAATGTCCATCTTTGCCCCTGAGAAATTTATAAGATATCTGAGTATCTTACAGTTGAGAAACACTAAACGATTCAGTCCAGGGTTTGCTATCAATTCAAAGCTGAAACAACGTCAAGAACAGTATAGACTGAGTACTTTGTTTTATCTAATATATATAACTACTGCACCCATTTCATTAGATGACATATCTAATTTCTGTGTGAATTCTTTTTGAGTCTCATGGCAGAAATGAAGAAATATTATAGAGTCCAAGATATGTATAGCTTACATTTCACTTACGAATACTTATGAAAAGTTTAGTAAAACACTTACAATAAGTCCTGACTTTTTTTTGGCACAGAATATTCCACATACTCCACAAAGCAAAAACTGAAAGGGAAAGAAAGGCATATTTGATATTTTTATGGTCTAGGACAAGAGCTGAGGCATTGCTATATTTTAAGTACATAAATAGTTACAGAATATCCTTATTCCAACCGAGTAATATAAAGATTATAATTTCTCTCTGTCGAGATTCAATTTATCCAAACCACTGTATATTTAGTGGTATTATTTCTAATGTTATTTTCAAGTTCAAATATTGCATGCTTGTGAGCAGGATCTCTCTTAACTATATGCTACGGTATGTATAGTAGGTATATTATCCAGAATTTGTTTTTTATTTCTGTAAAATAATTTGCAACCCTTCTTGATTATTATTAAAACACTAATGTAATGCACTCTTTTCTCTTATCAATTAAAACTTAGCCAAATAATCTAGTATTAAGAATATGCAACAAAGCAAAGCAAACACAAGAAGGTAGGAGTGTCTGCAGGATATAATCAAAAGTCAAGAGATGCAATCAAAGTTCCAAACAAAATTTGATTAATAGTTATTCATTCCTCAAAAAAAAATATCACGGAGTTTAGGGGATTTCTGAAATTGTACAACATGGCTGAGGAATCTCTTTAAATCTTGTTTAAACTTTTTTTTAAAAAAGCTATATCCCAAAATAATTATGCTAAAGTATGTGGTAAATTAAAGCAGATTTTTGAGAATACGCACATGCCAATACTTAAGTAAATGAACATAAATATCCACTCTTTGGCAGCTCATGAATATATTTAAAAATATCTATTTTTATTCCTGTCTTTCCAACAAAATATAGTTTGTTGTGTTGGCAAATTTCATTCATCCCAGCCTCTTTTTGATAATTATCTGTTTAGTTTTTACATATTTCAGCTACATTCATGGATGCTAGTCAGCAATTCACAGCATTCACAGCAATTCATTAAGCAACACTATAATTTATTAATATAAATTATTTGACAATGAAATAAAGGTGTATAGTGGAATGCATTATTAATTCTGGCTTATTGATAAATGTTTGAAGACTACTCTCAATCACATGATCTGTTATGATCTACTAAACATGATAATTGTTATTCTCATATGGCCCTGAAAAAAAATGTTTCATGACAAATTCTCTTTCTCCTATGTTTGAAAGTTTGTATGTATATACATAATTTATATATCTCACTGAAAAATATCTAAATAAAAATACTATTGTCTTGGCTTTTGCTTCCAAATGTTAAATATCCTAGCTCTTGTCTTGTTGATGAATTTAAGAAATGTATTCACAATTAATTATCAGGTGAATTTAAATCCAGTGGGATGTGTACATTTTAAATCTGAACAGTTGTATAATATTTTATATAGGTTCTGGAAATATTCCAAGCGTAAAACTACTCATTTTATGTTAAAAACCCTATTTCTTTTGAAATAGAGCTGCTTAAATTTTAAAGCACTTCCAGATTGATTTTTAAAAAATTCAGACAAAAACCATATATTTTGAGCTCGAATACTGTGATCTCAAATAAACTTTAGTATTGTGCCATCTTTATGGAACATGAAAAAACTGTAACAATAATATAGCATGGATTGGTCATTTCATTTATTATATGGAGTTGACTACTAACACCATGAAACATTACTCCTTAGTTACATTCAAAAATGTTGAAATGACATAGAATCTAAGTCCATGTCTGCCTGACCTTTTTCCCCATGAATTTTCCCATCAGTACAACTTAGAGGCTGTTGATGATAATGATATCACAATTAAAATTTCACCTGTAGTGTATGAAATTTGCCCTATCAAATACTGTAAAAGAATCCCACTCTCTAAAGTTGAAATTCTAGTTTTGGGGAGAAGAGGTGTTACAAAGTGAGACTCTTACCAAGAAAGAACTGCTGTCCTCCATCGAATATCTCTTGGATAGTGGGTGAATACAGTGACACCCAGGCATGCATACACACACAGAGACACACACAGAGACACACACATTGCTGAAATGTATTGAGTGTATATATTGAATCTTTAAGTCAGTATTGACTCCTGGTAATTTCCTGGCTGGGCAGATTCTACCTGGTGCCACAGATTGTGCCACATATAATGAGCATCTGGACTTTTATGTAACTATTATCTCTTTGAATTAGTCCCAAAACCCTAACAGTAATTAGTGTTATCCCTCAATACAGATGTTAATTTGCTAAACCAGCATACAACTACATTCTTAGCCATTTATAACTTCCAAGTCAACTTCAAGGCTGTGCTATGTCTTCCTACTCTGTGTCATTTCTCTCGTTTCTCCCAACTTTTGTTCCTAGCATTCTTCCTAGTAGGCTTCAAGGAGTCTTTTTGTCTATCTGGGAGCAACTTCAGCAGAATGACGTTAAGTCACCCCTTCTACCCACCTTTACTCATATGCACTTTGAATCCCAGTTTCCATGTGCTGTTACTTCAGAAAGCTAGGACTTTTTTTTTCATTCATCAGAATGAGTACTAATATAAAAAAATGGCATGGTACCAAATAATTTAAAGAAAATGATACAGAAAATAGAACAATTGTTTTAATCATGAGATGCATAGTTTAAAGATGGAGATTTAAATTTTAAGATGGAGATTGCAGACTAAATGCATTAATCAGTAAAGGGTGTTGCAACCAGGTATACAGATATGCATTTAATTGTGAGTTTGAAAAAAAATACTGAATCTTAATGTGAGAGTCAACATAAGAATGGAAATCCAAGATCTCTTCTAAATATAATTACAGAATCATAGACTTTGAGGAAATAATTTGGCTATTAGGTGCCATCCCCTTCTCAGTACATGAATCCAAATTAAAGAACTTCCAATAGGTAGCAAGTTAAATTTATATATGAGTACATTCAGTGAAAAATAAAAGACCATGGTTTCTCTGAACATTTGGTTCTTTTTCTAAATTGCTGTTACTGTTGTTTTTCAACATTCAATCAGAAATTACTTTTCTGTGGGTTAAATACATTATAACATGTCCTACACTCTGGGCTGCCAGAGAACAGTTTATTTATTTATTTGTTTCGATTTATATACCGCCCTTTTCCCGAAGGACTCCGGGCGGTTTACAGGGCAAATTAAAACAGTGCAATGTACAAATTAAAATAAAATAAAATTAATAGCCCCAAAACAGTTTAAAATTTAAAATTAAAACCTTAAAACCCCTCAGTCCAGGCCGGCTAAGTCAAATAGCCAGGTTTCTCGATGTTCTTCTCCTTTCAAATATTTGAAGTCTATATCATAACCTATCTCTGGTCTTCTCTGGTGTAAACAAACCCAAGTCTTTTAATAAATCTCATTACTACTCCCTGATCATCTTCTTTCCCCTCTCTTAATCTAAACCATTCTTAAAGGATAGGAATAGGATCCAGAACTGAACACAATATTCAGGCATCAGCTCATCAGCATAATGGGAACCTCACTTCCTTTCAAAACTTTGTTCTGTTGATGCAATCTAAAATTACATTTGTTTTTGGCAGCCACATCAAACTGCTGACTCATATTCAGTTTGTAATCAGCCACTATTCCAGTATCTTTTCCATAAATATTCTTAAGAAGCTAGGAATCCCACATCCTGTACTGAAGGTCAGCCCTAATTAAATAAAACAAAGAATAGCATACATAAAACAGCTTCCAAACCTACAAAGTAATTACAGTATCTATATTAAACTAGAAAATTGTCCTATAGAGCCTAAGAATTTATGTGTGGAAAATTAAATACAAGAAAAATAAACATATTTAACTAGGATTATGTCATAAGTTCATTTCTAGTTGGCTGTTGCAGTTCAGGCATGTTTAGCAAAAGTATTCTTTATTTTTTATTAATCTTTGTTTCAGGGTGGGTATGTTGTGATCTTAACAGTGAATGTCTCAGTATTACACACACTCTGGTGATTGGTTGTGCTGTTTCTATGGAGAAGTAACTCTTTGTCTGGTGGTTTCAAAAATTTAGAAGTATTTGTATTCCACTCAAGAGACCAATTATGGATCACATTGTATGGCTACAACAAGAAAATAAGGTATTTAGAAGCAAAGAGCAAAGATGATAACATTCCCAAATACCTGAGAGTTCCATATTTTGATATTTATGTGAGAGAGCAGGGACTGATAATGCTTTTCGTATAGATTTGATTAATGGAATGATTGATCTTAATTGCCTTACGATTAAATTCTTTTTTCTATAAACCATTAGAATCATCTTAAAGTTGGGCTTTATAAAATTAGTTGTCTAAGTGTTTTCTAAGATAATAAACCTCTCTTTCCCTCTCCTTGATATATTAATAATCAGAAGAGTTCCACAAAACTAAAGAAATGCTTCATTTAGTTGATTTATGCAAAGTTTCTCCTTGAAGCTTCTCCACAAAACATTGTTTCCTCCCCACCCCCGAAAACTATTGTGAATTATTAGGCCTCATCTGGAAACCCCAATCACCTTATTCAACATTTCCAACTATTTCTTTGCAACACATGAGCAGAAACCTCTTTTTGCTACTACAGCTGCTGCATGTCAGAACTCCTATAGACAGATCATGTCATCTTCACATCCTGAGGTGAATCACATTGCTTGTGCAGTGCAAAATGCTTTATCGAAGCACAAGAATTTACAGTATCCTGCATATCTTATAATAACTGAATATTTGGAATTCAATTTCAAAATAAATGTAAACATATACTATAATATATAATATAGTTAGATATATTTTGAGATATTAGATTGTTCTGACTCATAATCTCCATAAATTTATCTGAATTTGATCTTTTAGTGCAATATCCAGAATTCATTTTAATGGAGTTTTGTTCAATCTTTTAAGACAGCAGAAAATTTATACTCTAATAGATATAATTAAAAATCATCTGAGAAATACATAATGGAATGCAAGTAGCAAATACCAAATTCTTCATTTAAGAAAAGGAAAACAAATGTACAGGTATAGAATGGGGTAAACCTGGCCTCCAATAATGTTTGAAGAAAACATCTCAGAGGAGTTGATATAAATTGAGTATGAGTCAGCAATGTGTCAAGGCTGCCAAAATGCAAATGGAAGTGTAGGCTGTGTCAACAAAAGAAGAGTTTCCAAACCACAGGAAATCATTATTTCATTCTATTCTGCTCTGCTAAAACTCCTAAATGGTGTTTCAAGGACCATATCAAACTGAAGAAAGTTCCTACACAGGCAATAAAGAAGTTCAAATGATCTAATTCCTATGAAAGGAAATGGAAGGAACCAACATGTATATTTTGAGAGGACTGAGAGAGGAGTCTTCAAATATCTAAAAAGAAACCACACAGAGAAAATAATCTAGCCTTGTTTCAGTCCACAGTAGAGGACATAATTAGTGAAGACAACTTACAGAAAGGAAAGGCAGTTGTAAACTTTATTATAAATTCTTTATAATAAAGCAATTCTGAAAAGTTTCTTGGGATTTCCTTCATTGAATATGTTCAAACACAGGTTGATTGTGGATGCTTTAGTTTGGATTCCAGCAGTGAGCGGTTGTACCCAAAAATGTAATGTCCTTTTCAATTTTATGATTCTTTACACATGTAAAGAAACCTTTATACTCATGGGCAATGGCTCCTATCTGACAATACAGAATATATTTTGACATAATACTTATGAACATTATGTGGTTCAATTATCACAATATACAAACATATAAATAAATATGATTCTATTTATTGATAACAAAACCCTTGGTTCTTTTGCTTTTAGAATTAAGATTTCTAAACAGTCGAGTTATATCCCTATTGTCAGAGATTGTTCTATCCAGTAGTTTGAATATTTGTAGTCTAATAAGTTATCCACATTTGTTAAGACTTTGTATGCCATTAGTTTTTGTGCATAATTAAACAGTTTCATTAATTTCTATTTAAGAATATTAATTATTTGAAAAATAGTTCTTCAGAACTGAGATATCAAAATTAATTAATGAAGGGTTTGAAAACATCAGTATAACACTGAGAATTGGAATACCTTCATGCTATATGGTTGCTTTTGTCTATCCTGTTGCTATTATTGCTAAAAATCATCTTTATAATAGTAAGTAAGGACCATGCTTGGTGTGCTGTGGTCCATGGTTTGTGACATGACTTAGTGACTGAACAACAAGGACCATGCTAAAAAAAACCCTCTCTTTCCACCTTGATTTATCTCTCTTTGTCATTTCTGAAATATTTCTTTAATTCACATTTAGTGAAGTGGATTTAGATTTCATGTTAACAATTCTAAAGTGAGCCCTTTAACATTTACAGGCTGTCTTCGTTTATTAAATTGTTATTTAGTATTTTATAATTCTCTTCTGGGTCTTTGGATTATATCACATGGAGTTTGCTAAAGCAATTTGTAAGACTTGGTAAGGAAGATGTAATGCAGATAAATAAGAAAACATTTAATATGATAGTTTCAGAGGATCGTTGTAGTTTGTAAGGCAGTACATGAAATTGAGATATGGATTATTTTCATCTATGTAAAATAGGGTATTCAGAGTTAAGGTTTCCATAGTAACCTTCCCACTAGCCCCTTAGGTGTGAAACTGGGCTTCCATCTAGCTGTAGCTATTTGAAAACTGAAGTGGGTCAAAGGTCTTTGCATTTTCATGTTATGTTATTTTTAGAAAATGAGTGGATGCAAATTAACTTTGCCATAATACTGATGCCTCAGAAGTTACTCATTTTTGGATTTTTGCTTCATCCTACTTTTGTTACCTGAGTCTATCATAGTTGAAATCCTAGCACTGGCTATCAAGCCTATTATTTGAATCAAGCTTTGACCAATCAGATTAATGAACTAAATTCCTAGACTATAGACAGTGGATTAAGATCAGAATTGCCTATTGTTTGAACCTAGTCATTTCTGTTTACAAATTAGGGGTTATGGCTTAGTATATTATATGAAATCATAATATAAGGATGCCTTACACGTGAAATTATAAAAACTAAATTACAAGTTACAGTGTAATATGAAGCTAGTTATAAAATCATTGGCTTTATACTAGGATCACAAAAAGTCAGACTAATGATTTGATTCTCACTAGCCATTAATATGAATGAGTTACATTAACCAGTCTTTTGGAAGCCAGAGATTAGGGGACATCTAATTATGTAAACAAGTTCAGCATCCTTTCTTGTCCCAAGCAACTATTGGAGTTTTACCTCTGCAGCAATGCTAAGAACACTTTAGTACAATATAGACAGTGGCAATTTCCTAAACTCCTTGAAAATGACAGTTTAGAAGATAAAAGCTGGAGATCCATAAGAACACCAGCTTTGGTGAAAATGCTAAATTTACAGGCCATCCCTTATTAAGAATACAGTATTCATAGAGAAGGATATATACAGGTCATTAACAAAAAACCATTTTGCAGTGGAAATGAATATGGTTTAACAATACACATGCTGCTCATATATGAGACACACAATTCTGAACACATGTGTATGCATAGAATAAATGTAGAGAGGAAAAAAAGTGGAATATCTTTCTTAAACTATACAGTAGAATAATAGATGCAGGACTAAATCTAAAACCTACAAATTCAAAAGAACAGTATTAATAGGACAATATTAATTTGTGCCCAAAGTGGGGAAACTTAAAAAAGTAAAAAGGGTGGGATTGGTACAAACCCAACAGTCACCTTGCATGTGGCCTGAACACTTCCCAGTATAGCTGCACAAAAATACTTGATACAATCTAAAAATATGAAGATGTGAGTCCTAGTGATCACAACTATCTTTAGATACTTTTATTGCTCCACAAAATTAATCTGTATGTTACTATTTTCCATTATTATAAGCATCACTAATTGTATGGAGGTATACAAAAGTGCACATTTAAATAAAACAAAACTACACAGAAATTTTCAGTTTAAAATAAGAGAATATATGCACCCATAAACATTGCTGCATTATTTTTCATTCTATCAAAGAAGTAGAAATTTAACAAATAAATTTGCATTTATTTCCATTTTGGTTGACTTTAAAAAAACAGTTCAGATTATGAAACCATCATATCTCTTTTTATTTTGTTCTAGCAAATTAAAACTACAATTGTGAATTTCATGTTATGATTTACAGGAAATAGAACTGGGAAGTAAATTCTTCAATCAGCTTATCCCTCCCCTTCCAGATAAAAGTTCCACTGAAGTTTCAATGAGAATGTTTAATGATTATTGCCATCACTGTTACTTTAAGCAGTACTGAGCACTATCTAGAAAATTAAACATATTTAAATCTTACTTTATCCACATGGTTTTTAGTATTTTAGTAATTGAGTACTAAATTAAATTTAAATCATCAGTAATATCTATGGAAATTTAATATTCTTTGCTTATACTGAGATAAAAACCATTGGAATATATAGATTACTTTACTCCTTACGGAAGGAATTTAAGACCATGGTTACCAAAGATTAAGCTGTAAGGGTTCAGCTCATGAAACTGAATACAATGAAACTGAATACAATGTAAACATCAGCATTTTATTTGCTTTTCTTATCAAGAAATCGATCAACAATATAAGATGCCAGAATGAAAAATGAATTCTCCCAAATGTAAAGTTGCCTGTTGAATTGCTAGTGAAACCTTAAGTAGAAGATATAGGAGTTCTGCCCCAGCACAAGCATATAATGCAATGCTTCAAAACTCTCAGATCTTCCAGTTTTTCAAAAATGTATACTTTTCACATAGGCGTTTATTTACACTAACGTGAAACTGTTAGATGTTTGAAACAGGGTTATCTTATTCTGTCAGCATAGAGTGTGCTTGGAGAGAGCAGAGTTTGGCATCCCCAATTTTCTGGCCCTGCAGTATGTGGGCCCCAGTGTTCTGTGGCTTTGAAGAGAGGGGACAATAGCTTTCTGTTGGCTTACTCAAATAAAGTTCAGGTTTTGTTCTAAAATGCACCAAAGGAATTAGAGATGCAGCTTCTACACTTGGATCATGCAGGTCAAAACCACACAAAGCATGCAAGCTAAAAAAAAAAAAAGCAAGGGAGAGGAAAGAAAGAAGAGCTGCACAAAACAAGGAGGATTCGAGACCAGACTGCAAATTAGCATTCACCATCAAGAGTTAAAGAGAGTGAAATAGCTAACGTACACACACCCCGCTCCATACCGGAGAAGAGTCTCCCAGCTGAGTTGAACGCTCAGAACCAGCAAGGACGAGGCTGAAGCTGACTGCCCCCACGGCCACGCTAGAGACTCCCAGTCCTATCTCCAGCATGGATAGCACCAGGAGGCTCCCGATGATCTGGCTGCTGGTACACATCCTCTCTCGGTCATCATTCCTACCAGTTCAGCTACTAAAACCAGACATTCGCCTTCTCTGAGGTGGGGAGACAAGGAATGCTCTCCCCCCACCTCCGCTGAAACTTTTCTTTGTTCTTTAGCAGCCAGAGATATCCACAGTCCACAAGGCCACGCGCCCCAGGACAGGGCGTGCTTTTCGTCTCAGTTGGAGATCCAATAAAGGAGGTTCTTTGCTTTGCGGTACCGACTTGGACGCTTGATGCGCGTGGTCTAGATGATGTATGCAGCAGCCTGCATCTGGACGTATTCCACGCACCACCACCTTTTTTTTTCGTCCCGGGAAGAGAGCGGAGACGGGAAAACGAAGCAGTGCTGCTGCTTCGCAGATTCAAGGCTAATGAGGGCTCCGTGGGGAGCTGTCCGCGGTACTGATCCCTCCTTCTCGAGCTTTCGCAATGAGCGTCCTCTTCAGGCCCTTGTGATTACAGGGATCTTTCAAGCTCGATCTCTTGAATGCACGTGTACTTTTTTTTCCCTGCTGACGTCCTAATAAAGTCACGTTTTTATGATATGGCTAATCATATAAATAGGTTACATGAATGAATGAGTGAGTGAGTGAGTGAGTGAGTGAATGAACGAATAATAAGCAAGCAAGCTCTGGCAGATGCAGATTAAATTCAGCACCAGTTCTCTTTAGCACACACAAAAGAGAGATAGGGAGAGATGTCAACCTTGTTTGATCACCTCCTGCTTTGTTCTCATTGGAATGACCTCGCAAAGAGTTGACTGTAGGGAGGAAAGATTGAAATAGAAAGTCCAGCCCCTAGAAGAGTTAGGCACCACAAAGATGTACACAGCAATCCCATCACAGGCACAAGAAATGTGTGAAGCAACCCTAGTTCAAGCATGTGCATTTATGTTACTGTCAAATCTAGAATGTTCAAACTGAAAATCCCTTCCACACACAAGAGCAATTGTTTCTCCTCACCCCCATCATTTATCTTGATCTCAGCACAGACTTAATGACTTCTTTAAAAATAGTGTAATTTGCAGAGTTACATAACATTTCTTCATGCTATTAACTGTCCACATTAAGAAACAAGTGGTAGTAGCAACATTAACAAATTGGAAAAGAGAAAATGTTATGGCTGCAGTTGTGGCCTTCATCTACATTGTATAAAAGAAGTGGAAATATTTAAGTAAGATTAAAATTCACACATTTTTGCATGTGCCAAGTGTACTAAATTACTGAATTGACAATCTGCAAGTTATATATCAGTTCAATATCCTTTGAAGCTTTTTGAAAAAAATATTTTTGAAATAGAAAAATGTCTTTAAAATGTAAATGAGCAAATGAAATCAAGAATTTGATTTGATAATGTGATTTTCCATATCTCATTTCCTTGGGCAATATTATCATTTTATGTTTTATTTTATTGCTTAATGTATTTTTTCCCCATAAATGTAGCTACATAAGCCTCGGAGCATATTCTGAAAGGAAGGGTAGGGTTACTGAAGGATTGTTGAAACTAAGTTTGGCTGGATGTGATTAGTATGGACATGGGTGATCCTTTAAGAACCTTATATATCTCCTTAACTTCCATGAAGAAAGTTGCTAGATACAGCCATCATTCCTGCAGAATTTCCCACAAGATCTGTTCTGCTATTGTCAGGGTCATATTTTCTTAGCCAGAATTCCATTTCAAAATCAGACTGACTCATAAGTAACCCAAGGCCTTGTTTGAATTATTGCATTTGTCCTGCCTTGTTTCTCTGGTGATTTATATAGGTATATATTAGTAAGAGACATCGAACAGCAAGGGATATCCAAATAAAGGGTAAATCAAAGGGGAAAAGTGGGGAATGACATTAGTTGATGCTACAGATGTTTCCTAACTTATCAAATACCTGCCATCTATCACCAAATTAAAACATGCTATATATCACAAACTGGAAAATACCATATCACACAGTAGGAAGAAGACTTGAAAAATATAGCGCTCTCTGTATGGAAAAATGTTTTCACTGATAAGAGTCATAAAGAATGGTTCATTTAACTTAATTTTCTCACTGATATTTTATATTATATGCAGAAAGACTGAAGTGCTATAGCTTTAATTTAATCAGAATGAAAATTGAGGCTTTATACAAATAGGTCTGTAGTTTGCTATATTTGCTCTTTTTTCAGATAAAGTTGAAGAGTACAGAACAATGCTCAGGAACTCATAGGAAAATTCGTATGGAAATGCATTTAGTCTCCATTACCAACCCACTACTGAATGAAGTTTCTGAGTGGGCATAAGTAATTTTTTTACTGTTTCTTTTTAATTTCAATTGTTGTTTTGAGAGATTGGGTACAGAGAATTTAGTGACATTTGACATTAAATCAGTGCCTAGAGTTATATCATTTGGCAGAAAAATACTATAAACTTCCAAATAGAGTTATTTTTGTGGTTTTTATTGACTTAAAGACAGTTTTTTATTCCATTCCCCAAGAAAAACTTTGGAGGAAACAAGCTAACACATTGATTGATTGTTGTCTATTTAATTTAATTATCTAATTACACTTTGATTCCATTCTGCAGATTAAAGGCACTGATTTTGGTGGTAATGGAGCCTATCGATACTCAAAAGTGGGTTAAGCAAGGGTGCAAACTATTTCTCCTATAGTTTAACCTTTACATTAACAAAGTTGTAGTTTTTACCAATCCAGGCTTCCATCTTTCATTTCTCACCATCATCCAATTTTTATGTATGAAGAATTCAAAACGAATTTGAGACTGTACATGGTTAGTTCAGATTTGAATATTTTCAAATTTGAATTGTTTCCAAAATTTTTAAGAACTGACATTTTCCTTAATATTTTTATTTTTTTAAATCTGCAGTTAATATACATAACTTGCATGGCTCTAGGTTAGTTGTAATGATCAGAATGCATGTAACAACTTTACAAAAGGAAAGCAAACCTGGGCTAGGATGGATGATCCTATTTAGTTTCACTGAAATTTGGATAGAAATAAATTAATATAATATATATTTATTTTCTAGTAGTGGTTTCTTTAAAATGCCAATGGTATGCTGAGTATAAAGAACAGTAAAAGCAAAACAAAAATTACAAGATTACAAGAACAACCAAAATACATGGTAAGGAACATGCTACTATTTCTGATCAGGTTTCCCTATACATTTCTCCAATGATTTGGTAATAATTTGATATGAAAATGTGAATGCTATAAACCATTTCTAATTCATTAGTGCTTGCAAGGTTTCATTATTTGAAATCCTTTTGCTAATTATCAGAAATAAGCATGGAGGGAGAATGCTGGCCAGGTTTAACAATATTCACTTTTATAACATGCAATTGAACATTGCTAGCCTACACTTTAGAAGGCCAGATCCTGAAGCTAAAACTCAAATACTTTGGCCACCTAATGAGAAGGAAGGACTCACTGGAGAAGAGCCTAATGCTGGGAAAGGTTGAGGGCAAGAGAAGAAGGGGACGACAGAGAATGAAGTGGCTGGATGGAGTCACTGAAGCAGTAGGCGTGAGCTTAAATGGACTCCAGAAGATGGTAGAGGACAGGAAGGCCTGGAGGAACTTTGTCCATAGGGTCGCGATGGGTCGGACACGACTTCGCAACTAACAACAACAACAACAAAGCCTACACTTGCTTTTCATCAATTAGAATAACCTGGCTAGTGCTATGAGATTCGTAGTAAGCTTGTTGAGATTTCATAGTAAACTTGCTAGCTAAAGGTGAAAAAGACAAAAGCTGCATTTCCCCCCCTCTACCTTCTAAAATTTTGTCTTTATATATCAAAGCAAGAGATGAGAAAGAATTGGTTAGAAAAGGATTTTTTTAAAATTGAAAGTATTTCTCTTCTGTTCTGTCCAATCGAATTCCATTGTTTTTGTAACATAATGCATAGATACTTGGATGTAAATGAAAAAGACATTCTGCAAACTTAGATTTTTCCATATTTTTTAGGGTCTGGCTATAACCTGTTGTGTACAATAATATTTAATAGGGTGAGGCTTACAACAGATCTAACATTCCTATTTCAATAAATATAAGTTGAAGTTTCCATAGATTTTAATTTTCAATTTTCTTTACAGGATTGTTTAAAATTCTCTAATATCCTTTTCCCCCTTTTCTTAACTTTCCATATTTTTCTTTCTGACATTCCCAAACATCCAATTATTTCAATGGTATGAACAGTTAACTATAAATCAATGTCTCTTGATATGAACTTTGAACTTAAGCCAAGAACCACAAGGAATGAGCCAAAGGCCTTCTGCATGCCATCCTAGGACTATATGTTGCTCATCCTTGCTGTAGACTGGCCATTTGGGATACAGAAAATTATACTTAGATTTTAGAAATCCTTTGTGAGGAAGGACCAACTTGTTCCTTCATTTATGGTTTTCCACTGCATGGAAAATTCCATCCTTTTGAGGAAAATTGAACATTCTCAAAACAATGTTAAAAATATTCTTTTATTACAGAAGTGGCTCTGGTTTCTTCTTTTAAGAGGCTAATGTCTTTAAAAACATACCTTTTATGTTGCAGCTAAGTGAAAACAGTCAATGAAGATTTTCATTCATTTAAATGAATAAAAAAATACTTTTGCTAAGTATTTTTTCTCCTCATATTAATTCCTATCCATCCCCTACATAGAAATAAGGACATTCATTAATTCAGTCCATTTCTATCCCTCCAAATCTCTAAATACATTATTGCTAAGCAGCAGCAAAGCTGACAGATGGTTTGCTTACACCCTAATGGCTGTATTCCTGCTCCAATACTACACTACTTATACTTCATGTACAATATTAACAGGTTCCTCTTGCTCTTTCCACTCAAAAGATAAACAACAGACATTGAAAATATGATACAAGTAATTTGGAAGGAGAAAAAAGCTTTCTAGTATTCCCAATAGTTGAATTATTATTGCAATAAGGTTCTTAAAATTCAAAGGGTATATAAGAATCATGTGCTCATGTATGAATGGAAATCTAAGTGAGTCTGCTCTGCATCGACCCATTATGAACTGGTAAATTAACAATAAATGTCAGGAAGCCATCTTTTAGTGAGTAGGAACAAACATTGTCTGTAGTAGCTCTCTAGGGTTTATAAAAGGAAGATTTCCAACATTATCCGAAGGTATCTGTCAACCGTTCCAACTTGGTCAGTTAGAAAAGAAAGGCTCTTGAATGCATTATTAGCAAAACTATACTTTAAAGCTAAGTAGTTACAGAGACTGGATCTGAGATTTTTGTGGCCAAAGCATATAGTTCACTTTTTCCTTTCTCCCACCTTCCCCCTTAGTTATTTCTAAATGTCCAATTGGATTCAAATATATTTTGGGTAACAATCCCTGTCTTCACAGGCTGGATGGAGCTGCATTCCATAGTGTGACCTTGGAACTGCCAATGTCTCTCATGAGCAGTGCTTTTTTTGTATAAGAAAAAGGTGCCAGAACTCACACATGTCATACAACCCGCCTTGCCTATCCTACAAGGTTCCATCCAAAAAAGGTGCCAGAACTCCATTCTGAACGTTCTATGAGACAAAAAGCCCTGCTCATGAGATGGCATAATGCTTAATTTCAATTCCTCTTCTACTAACTTACTGCCTTATTCCACCCCACAGTTTCTTTTCCCCACCCCTGAGAATGCCAGACTGGCAGCAAGCAAAGCATGGTGGTGTGTGTGTGTGTGTGTGTGTGTGTGTGTGTGTGTGTGTCTGTTAGTCCTGACAATGCCAAGGACTGAACTAGGATTTTTCCTTAACCCTGAGCTATGACAGGCTTATACACTTCTTTCTATGGATAAGCACATTAGAAGTATTCAGGAGTACATTATCCTCAACTTTACCATATTTTGTTTTTGGGTAAGAAGAGGTAGTCTTAGAAAAAGAAAAAATAACTACATAATTTTTTCATCTAGATCGGCTTGGAGTTACAGTGGATGTTGTTAACTTCTTGATTTTGCTTTATTTATAATATTTGTTATATTTATTTAGCAGTCTCCCTTTATGATCTCAAGACAAACTATTTTGTATGCCTCTCTAGTTTTATGCTTACAACAAGCATAAGGTAGTTTTAGACAGAGAAATACTGATTGGCCAAAGACTCTCAGAAAGTTTTTTGCCTCGACAGGGTTTCAAACATTATCCTCTCCAGCCCTAATTCAACAGTCACATTGGTTTAAGCATTTCTTTCATGCTGAAGATAATAGGAGCTGTATACCTGGAAGGTCAGAGGCTGAGGAAGGAGAACATAAAAAATGCCTGAAGCTTGGCATCCATGAATGATAGAAAAACTTTTAAAAATTTTCCTATTAAAACCAGTAGCATACAAATATTTGCTTTCTCTGTTGTACATTCTCTAAATGACTGATAGTTCAGCAAAACTGAGTAAAAAGGAGAACCATTGAATTAACCCAGCTCTAATAAAATGTATTCAAGGCTCTCCACTTTCAAATGCAATACAGTGCATTTTGCATGAGATAACATTTCTCTCTGTTCTACTCTCAGGGGAATCAGCTTCTACTCCATTAAAAAAAACATGGTAATAATCAGGCCACTTTGTGCACCTTGGCAGTCTCTTCTGAGAGTCACCTTAAACCAGCGTTAGTTTTACACAAGTCCTTACATGCTCTGGAAAGTGTCAAAGCATGAAAGGAGTTATGTAAGATGAATCAATGGCAGTGGAGTGACAACAATTACCCTATATGCCTATTCTCAAATATACTTTTTCAAGGCATTTACTATGCCTAGAAGGGAGAAATAAAGAATCAGATTAAAATACAGCATCATGTCTCTGGGCAGAAAAATGGGTGGGATAAATTAATTTGCAAGGTTTTTTTTCTTCATCATTTTATCTTCCAACATCAACAATAATATAGGAGGAAAAGTGAAATAAACAGAAACATGGTAGTTTTTGCATTATACTAACTTATAACTTGGAGAGAGATTGGGAAGGATTCAATGGATGAGAATCCTCAAGGGGAAAACAACTCAAGAAGCTTGGGAAATTTTGAAAAGTGATATTATAAAAGCCCAGTCTAGCACAATACCAATGAAGAAAAAAATAACAGCTCTCAAAAGAAACCAGCATAGCTGCATAAAGAACTCTCTGATGAATTGAAAGACAAAATAGACAAGTATAAAAAGTGGAAAGAGGGGCACATAACAAAGGCAGAATGTCAGCAAATAGCCCGAGCCTGCAAAGATGAAGTGAGGAAAGCTAAGGCTCAAAATAAACTAAGGCTTGCAACAGAAGTCAAAAATAACAAAACAAGCTTCTTTCAACATGTAAAAAACAAGAAAAAGTCAAAGAAATAATTGGTCCATTGATGGAAGAAAGGGGTAAGAAGCTGACAAGCAACAGGGAGAAAACAGAACTACTTAACTCATTTTCTCCATCCATATTTACACAAAGGGGGAAAAAGTCCAATTTATCAAAAACAGTACCATAAAAATCAGATTAGAAACACAAGTTAAGATAGGCATGAAAATGGTAAATGAGCACCTGTCCACCCAAGATGAATTCAAATCACCAGGACCAGATGGACTACATCAAGGAACTGGCAGATGTGATCTCAGAACCACTGAACTATATCTTTCAAAGATCCTGGAGCACTGGGGAACTACCAGAGGACTGAAAAAGAGATGATGTAGTTCCCATCTTCAAAAAAGGAAAAAAATGGATCCAGGAAACTACAGATCTATCAGCCGGACCTCAATACCTGGGAAGATCTTGGAAAAGATAATCAAACAATGAATCAGTGAACATCTAGAGGCAAACAAAGTCATTACCAAAAGCCAGCATGAGTTTGTCAAAAACAGGTCATGCCAGACAAATCTTATTGCAGTCTTTGAACAAGTGATAAAATTAGTGGACCAGACGAATGCTGTGGATATAATTTATTTGGACTTCAGTAAGGCATTTGATAAAGTAGATCACAACCTACTACTTGATAAGATAGAAAATTGTGGGTTAGATAGCATCACCACCAGATGGATTCGTAGCTGGCTGACAGGCCATACTCAGCGTGTGGTCCTCAATGGAACTGCATCTACATGGAAGGAAGTGTGTAGTGGGGTGCCCCAGGGCTCTGTTCTGGGCCCAATGCTCTTCAACATCTTCATCAATGATTTGTATGAGGGGATAGATGGGGAACTCATCAAATTTGCAGATGACATCAAGCTGGCAGGAATAGCCAATACTCCAGAAGATAGGCTTAAAATACAGGAGGATCTTGACAGACTCAAACACTGGGCGCTATCTAACAAAATGAAATTCAATGGTGAAAAAAGTAAGGTTCTACATTTAGGCAAGAAAAATCAAATGTACAGGTATAGTATAGGTGGTACCTTGCTCAATAATAGCAACTATGAGAGGGATATCAGAGTCCTAGTGGACAATCACTTAAATATGATCCAGCAGTGTGCTGCAGCTGCCAAAAAAGCCAACACAGTGCTAGGCTGCATTAACAGAGGGATAGAATCAAGATCACGTGAAGTACTAATATCACTTTACAATGCTTTGGTAAGGCCACACCTGGAATACTGCATCCAGTTTTGGTCACCACGATGTAAAAAAGATGTCGAGACTATAGAAAGGGTACAGAGAAGAGCAACAAAGATGATTAGGGGGACTGGAGGCTAAAACATATAGGGAACGGTTGCTGGAATTGGGTATGTGTAGTTTAACGAAGAGAAGGGTGAGGGGTGACATGATAGCAGTGTTCCAATATCTCAGGGGCTGCCACAAAGAAGAGGGAGTCAAGCTATTCTACAAAGCACCTGAAAGCAGGACAAGAAGCAATGGATGGAAACTAGTCAAGGAGAGAAGCAACCTAGAACTAAGGAGAAATTTCCTGACAGTTAGAACAATTAATCAGTGGAACAACATGCCTTCAGAAGTGGTGAATGCTCCAACACTGGAAGTTTTTAAGAAGAGACTGGACAGCCATTTGCCTGAAATGGTATAGGGTTTCCTGCCTGAGCAGGGGGTTGGACTAGATGACCTCCAAGGTCCCTTCCAACAACTTCTTCTTCTTCTTCTTCTTCTTCTTCTTCTTCTTCTTCTTCTTCTTCTTCTTCTTCTTCTTCTTCTTATTATTATTATTATTATTATTATTATTATTATTATTATTATTATTATTATTATTATTATTATTATTATTATTATCATTATCATTATCATTATCATTATCATTATCATTATCATTTAATTAATACCACTTTACAATGGTTTTGTAAGGCCACACTTGGAATACTGCATCCAGTTTTGGTCACCACGATGTAAAAAAGATGTTGAGACTCTAGAAAGAGTACAGAGAAGGGCAACAAAGATGATCAGGAGACTGGGGGCTAAAACATATAAGAAACGGTTGCTGGAAGTGGGAATGTCAAGTCTAATGAAGAGAAGGATGAGGGGTGACATGATAGCAGTGTTCCAATACCTCAGGGGCTGCCACAAAGAAGAGAGAGTCAAGCTATTCTTCAAAGCACCTAAAGGCAAGACAAGAAGCAATGGATGGAAAATAACCAAAGAGAGAAGCAACCTAGAACTAAGAAGTAATTTCCTGACAGTTAGAACAATTAATCAGTGGAACAAGCTGCCTCCAGAAGTTGTGAGTGCTCCAACACTGGAAGTTTTTAAGAAGAGACTGGACAGCCATTTGTCTGAAATGATATAGGTGTCATGGTTCCAACAGATGAAACCATTTAACTTCAAGGCAAAGATTTCTTCCTTAAAGAACATTTTATTCAAGAAACAAAAGATTGGCACTTACATAATTGAAGCCAAGACTAAAGTTCCCTCCCCCTGATAAAATGTAACAAGTTGCAATTCCCATCCCAGAAAGATTGCCATAAATCACATTCACCAATTTAAAATGTGGGCTCTCTTTCCAACTTTTCAGCCCACCAAAACTTTATCTAGAATTGACCTTGAAGCTCACCCAGCTGTAATTATTTAGGCTAGCTGAAAATGCTCAAGTATTCCCCCCTTGCCCCCTTCTACATCTGAGAATCCCAAACAACAGAAAAAGCAAAAGGAAAGCAAAAGGTAAAATGGCTGCAATTTCTTAATTGTCACAGCATTGACATCCATCCCTCCTTAATAGAAAGGAGAAATCCTGCAAATCAAACAAAATAATAGGTTAAGGATTCCCCCTCGGTTTGCTTGGATGTTTATAATAAAATTTACGAATAAGTCTGACAGCTTTTACATCAGTACATTTCACCCAAGTAGCCTTTGATAATGGGTAGCCTTTCCACTCCACCAAGTATTGCAATCTCCCCTTGTACAATTTAGCATCGAGAAAATGTTTCACTTCATAATGAGCCACCACAAAGGGACCAGGAGCTTTCTTGGGAGGGGATCTTAGAGTTGATTCTCTGAAAGGTTTCAACAAGCTACAGTGAAATACAGGGTGAATCTTCCCTAAAAACTGAGGAAGTTTTAATTCTATAGTAACTGGGTTTAGAATTTGCACTATGGGGAAAGGACCTACGTATTTCGGTCCTAATTTTTTGTTAGGCAATTTTAGTCTTAAATACTTAGTGGACAGATAAACCTTTCCCTCCATGTGAAATGACCTCTGGGGAGCTCTTTTCTTATCAGTTTGTTTTTTATACATTTCTGAGGCTTTTTTCAATGCTTTATGTTGTGATTCAGCGTCAGCCTGTGATACCAGCAGCTGAGTCTGATGATTCTGAAGAGGAGGAGGAGAAGGGGTTTGGAGAGTGTTTCGTGTCAGAGGGAGGCTCTGATGCACTGCAGGACTCTCAGCCTGGCCCCTCCTGTCATGTTCCTCATCAGACTCAGCCATGTGAGCACGAGGTATTGGATGTAGATGATTCACAGCTGGATCTATTCAGGGACACTAGGAGCAGGAGGCAATCCAGCAGAGCAGAACAGAGAAAGGCAATGAGGCAACTCAGTGAGAGAAAGAGAAGGCAATGAGAAGCCACGCCTTGGGACTGCTGATAAAAGGGGAAGGTGTGGGAGTTGCTGGTTGCTGAAGGCAACCGTTTGAAGATCTTCTGCTAGAGTCCTGGTCTGTTATTGCTGTTTAACTCTTGTTTGAACTTTTGGTTTAACTCTTGTTTGAACTTTTGATTTCTTTGTAAATAAATTTGGCTGGGTTTTTCCAGCCTGTTGACTATAAAAAGGGGTTGTCCCTGACATTCAAACAGGGCTGGTTGTAGGCTGGAACAGAACACTTTCTTAGCATTGTCCCACACTCCCTTCCAAGCTGAAAACCCTTGGTCTAAAGTCTGAGAGGCAGGGGGATATTGGGGGTATATAGGAATTGGGATAAAATCCTTTCCAGTGGCGATCTTAAAAGTCATGAAACCAGTGCTACTGTGGGCAATGTTGTTGTAAGCCACTTCAGCGAATGGGAGGAGGTGTCCAATTCATCTGTTGGTAATCCATATAGCATCTAAGATATTGCTCCACCATCGCGTTCACTTTTCCAGCCACCCCATTCATAGACAGATGAAAAGCCAATGACAGTCTTTTGTTGAGCCAATTATTTTCAGAAAGTTTCTCCAGAATTTAGCCATAAATTGCACCCCCTGTCAGAGATTACACGCTTTGGCACACCATGTAGTCTGTAAATGTGTTTAAGGAACATCTTAACCAGTTTCTGGGCTAACAGGAGGCAGGAACAGGCAATGAAATGAGCCTGCTTTGAAAAAAGATCAATCACAGTACATATTAGCATATTTCCTCTGCTTTCAGGTAACTAGATGATAAAGTCCATAGTGACCTCTTCCCACAGTTGGGAAGGGTCTGCAACAGGCTGCAATAGTCTAAAGGGCTTCCCTGGAATTCTTTTCATGGTAGCACAGACTGTGCAGCTTTTTACATAGTTTTCTACATCTTTCTTTAAGCCTGGTCACCAAAATTGCCTCCGAATTAAATGCAGCATTTTCAAGTAGCCAAAGTGACCAGCCTGTTTTACATCATGGCTGTGCTGGAGCGCTTGGAGTTGAGTGATTCAGGCAGATATAATTTTTCCCTTGTAAGCCAACACATCCCTATGGGTCAGGATGCTTTGATTGTCCTTAAACCATTGATTATTAATCAATTCCTGCTTTAACTTCTTTATCACAGGATCGTCAGAATTACGAGTTTTTGCAGATTGGGGGTTCTGTGGGTTAATTTGAAAGATAACCTGTGGTGTGGACATAATAGAATCTATGACTTGCTCGTACTGGCTTTTATACTGGGGCAATCTGGATAGGTGTCAGCCAAGAAATTCTTTCCACCTGGTATGTATTTTAGGGCAAAATTAAAATGAGTAAAATATTGCACCCAATGCACTTGTTTGGGAGACAGTTTACGAGGAGTTTTTGTGATCAGTCCATACTTCAAAAGGCACCTTGCTCCCCTCTAGGTAATGATGCCATGTCAACAGTGCCCACCAAATTGCAGAGGCTTCTTTCTCCCAAATGGTCCATCCTCGCTCAGTGTCAATGAACTTTCTTGAAGTGTAAGCACAGGGTTGTAAGGTTCCATTGTGATTTTTCTGCAAAAGTACTGCTCCTACAGTCACATCCTGGCATCAGCTTGAATAACAAATGATTCCTCTGGGTGGGGTACTTTAAGATTGTTCAGCAGCAAATAGTCTTTTTAAATTCTCAAAAGTGGTTTGGCATTCCATAGTCCATTGAAGTGGCTGACTAGGTCATGGCTTTCTTCCCTCCTTGACAGTTTTTAATAGGTCTGTCATAGGTAAAGCAACTTCAGTAAGTGATGGGATAAATTGACGATAAAAATTAGCAAATCCCAGGAAGCTTTGTAGCTGCTTTCAAGTCTTTGGAGGTTGCCATTCAATTACAACTTTCACTTTGGCTGGATCCATCTCAATGCCCTCATTGGAGATTCTATAGCCCAAATAATCTAGCTGCATCTGATGAAATTCACACTTTGACTGTTTGATGTAAAGCTTAACACTCAGCAGTTTTTTCAATACCTCTCACACCAAGCTGTCATATTCTCAGTATAGATTCAGATGTCATCAAGATACACCAAAACACCTTTGTACAAATAATCATGTAGCACCTGGTTAATTAGCTGCATGAACACAGCAGGAGCCATTGTAACCCGAATGGCATGACTTTGAACTGATAGCTACCCAAGGGCTGTTAAAAGCAGTTTTCCATTCATTGCCTTTTCTTATTCTTATGCAGTAATACACCTCTCTCAGATCTAATTTGGTAAAAATATGCTCCTTTCCCAGATGGGTTAACAAATTCTTCAGTAGAGGGAGGGGGTACATATTTTCCACACTCACACAGTTGAGCCCTTTATAATCCACAGAGTCTCACTGACCCATCTTTCTTTTCTTTGAACAGTACTGGGACTGCTACTTGGTATTTAGCAAGCTCAATGAATCTTCTGGCCAAATTCTTATCACTGTATTGCCATAATTCCTCCACCTCAAGGGGAGGCATGGCATACATTTTCAGTTTTGTTGCTTGGCTCCTGGTAAAATGTCAATGGCATAATCATTCAGTCTGTGGGGTGGCAGGACATCACACTCCTTTTGACTAAACACTTTTGCCAAGTCTCGATATTCACTGGGGATGAGCGGCTCTCCTGGTAGGGGAATGGTGGCTATTTTCATTGTGTCAGTTGGTGGCTCTGTCTCTCCACTGGTGACAAAAGAGCCACGGGGGTGTGTGTGTTGGCCCTAGGGGTAATCTCAGGGTACTCATCCCCTTTTCCCACAAGATAAAGGTTTTCCACTTGTCTAACCAAGCTAGACCTAAAATCACTGCTTCAGTCATTTTTGGAGCCACCACAAATTGGATAAGTTCCCTATGTTCACCTATTTCCAACCGCACTGGTTCCATTAGGTGGGTGATTAAGGTGCCTCCCATTAAAGACCTATCTGCCTGTTCAAATTTCATGGGGTTGGAAAGTAACCTCACCCATATGCCCAGGTTAAGAGCAATCGGCAGGGTGAGTCTACTAGCATTTTTAAGTCCATTTGAGCTCCTGTCTTAGGAATTATAAGTTTGGCAGTGAGGGAAAAAGGTGAAATAGGTCGACTCACCATTGGGTCGTTCTCTCCCTTGTCATCGCTGTCATAGGAAGCCAGCACAGGGCCGATTTAGCTGGGGTCTCCATCTTCTCTTGAGTAGGCAAGGTGACCTGGGCAATTGGTTCCTGTGTGATCCAATTTGACTTCTCCCTGGCAGATGGCTGGTTTACTTTTCTTTTCTCCAGTGGGGCTGAGCCACTTCTCTGCTGCAGGAATGGGACAGGACAAGCCGCCGCCCGATGATCCAGCTGGCCACATCTAAAACATTTGATTGGTGGTGCCAAAGATGATTTAGGAGTTTCTGCCACTCCTGTTGCTGGGGGCTGTCAGGGTGGTGGTCGTCTAGTCAGTTCTGGCCTCAGTCCCGGTCATGGAGTCATCAGTTTCTTATAGTGGGTTAGCTCAATGTCCACCTTTACTGCTACCCGGTACCATTCTTACAATTGGTCAGGTACTCCATGGTAGACACAGGCTTGGAACAGATTGTGGTCCAGGCCGTTCTTGAAATGGTGCAACAGGGATCTTACTGGCTACCACTCAATATGACCAGTGATTCTTCGGAATTCACACACATAAACCTTCGCTGGTCTGCTTGCCTGTTTTACTTCGTGAATGTCCTTCTCGGCCTGTAGAGCTATGGATTAATCCTCGAACCTGACCCTCAGCCCTTGGATGAACAGGTTATAGTCCCATAGCTCGGGCGTTTGCTTGTTGTGCAAGCTATTCAGCCATCCCGATGCCTCCGTCTCTAGGTTTGCCGCTATGACATCAACCGCAGCAGCAGGGTCCAGGTAGGCACTGACATTTCAGTTCATGTAGGAATGCACTTGGTTCAGAAAAAAAGTTAACTTTGCAGGATCTCCATCAAATGTGGGTTTGAAAGGATGAGCTATTATGGGTTGCTGCCTGTCCTGTAAAGCATGCATCCATCCATACTGTTGCACCAGGTCACGTTGGACATCCCCTGCCTGATCAAACCTTGGCATGGGCCCTGGGCTAGGGTGGCAATGGTGGCGGTATTCAGGGCTGTGCTGCCAGGCTCCATCAATGATAGTTGTGGTCTGGGCTGCCCTGGTGTTGATAATGATCAGGGCTCTCCCTGTAATGGCAATCTGGGTTAAGGTGACGTGGGTGCCAGTTGGGGCTTGCATAGGGGTGGCTCCGTTCAGGGCTAACATACTGTTCTCATCACTCAGAGCTATCACAATGTCAATGGCAGTCAGAGCTCAGCTGTTGCTGTCAATGGTCGGGACTAGCATGCTACTGGTGATGCTCTGGGCTTCACTTCCATACTGGGCTTGAGGTTAAAGCAGGTGGCTTCAGGTGGGGAGGTGGCTCTGGCCTCGATAATGGGACTAGGGCTTCTTCTAGGCTGGGAACATTCTCAGAGACCCTTGTCATCCCGCTCAGTGGCTAGTAACTGGCGGGTGACCTGCTCCTTGCTTTCCACATCTAGCACTTCAAACTTCTCCCTTAGCCACTCAACTGACTGGCTTCGGATTGCTGTCAGGTATTTCCACTCACCAACTCATCTGATGGTGCTCCACACTTAGCACCTGTTTGATCAGTATAGCATGACTCATGGGAGGTAGTCAGTGGATATTCAGCTTTGAAGAATCCTTCTGCTCGGCCACATCTGAACACCACGAGTCTCCACTAGGCAGGGTACATTCCAATGACCAGATGTGCTCCTGTGCCCTTGGTCTCGCCCCTGCTGCTGAAGTTTCTGAAACCACACTTTCTACCAGTGCAATGACCTGTGCTCCATCTGCCGATGTAGAAGCTGTGGTTACTGTGCTGGTAACACATTTTGGGATCTTCCCTGAGTCTTTGTCAGCCTCCCTTCTGCTTTGGGTAGGCTACTGGAGCTCAGGACCCTGTGAATTTAAGAAAAAAGGGAGTCTTGGGTTAATGTCATGGTTCCGATAAATGAAACCATTTAGAAGAACTTCAAGGCAAAGATTTCTTCCTTAAAAAAAATCTATTCAGGAAACAAAGTATCAGCACTTACGTAATTGAACCCAACTAAAGTTCCCTCCCTCCTGGTACAATGTAACAAGTTGCAATTCCCACCCCAGTATTAATCTAAAATGTGGGCTCTCCTCCCAACTTTTCAGCCCGCCAAAAGTTTATCTGGAATTGTCCTTGAAGCTCACCCAGCTGCAATTATTTAGGTTAACTGAAAATGCTCAATCATTCCCCCCTTGCCCACTTCTACATCTGAGAATCCCAGACAACAGAATAAGCACAAAGAAAGCAAAAGGTAAAATGGCTGCAATTTTTTAATTGTCACAGTGTTGACAATAGGGTTTCCTGCCTGGGGGTTGGACTAGATAACCTCCAAGGTCCCTTCCAGTTTTATTATTATTGATCATCACACAGTCAGACTGGATTTGGCATTTTTGTCTACCTATCAAATCCTTACCAAGGATCTGGGATAAGCATATGTGGATGTTTGATGGTATTATAGATATCGTTGCAGGATGGAAGCAGTTCCTAGTAAGGCCGCCTTTTACAATTGACTAATGGCAAATTTGTCAATGCCAATTGTGTTGAAGGGGTGCTCCAGTTGTTTTGGGATTGCACCCAAGCACCTATTACTATTGGTACTACCCTTGCTTCCCTTTGCCACAGTCTTTCTATTTCTATTTGTAGGTCTTTGTATTTTATTATCTTCTCCAGGTCTTTCTCATCTATTCTGCTGTCTCCAGGCACTGCCACGTCCACTATCCAGACTTTTTTGTCTTTCTTATCGACAATTGTTAAGTCTGGGGTGCTTGTCTGTTTGAATTCTGAAGTCCCAGAGCAGTTTAACTTTATCATTTTCTATAACTTTCTCTATTTTATGATCTCACCAGTTCTTGCTTACAGGCAAATGATATTTCTTGCAGATCTTCCAATGCACCATTGTTGCTATTTTGTCATGCTGCTGCTTGTAGTCAGTCTGTGTGATCTTCTTGCAGCAGCTTACCAGGTGGTCCACTGTTTCTTCAGCTTTTTTGCATAGGTGAAACTTACTATCTGTTGCTGTTTTCTCAATTTTGACTTTGTATGCATTTGTCCTTAAGGCTTGGTCTTGTAAAGCCAGAATTAGTCCCTCAGTCTCTTTCTTCAACTTTCCTGCTCTTAGCCATTGCCAGGTCTTGTTATTATATGCTTTCCCAGCTATTTTTTTCAATGTACTGGCCATGTAGTGCTTTGTCTTTCCATGCCTCTATTCTGTTCTTCATCTGGTCTTTCTTGTAGGCCAGTTTGGTTTCTCAAGTAGTCAGTAAGCCTTCCTGATATACTAATTTCAGTGCATCTTCATCATTGTCCTTCAGATATTCTTCCAAAGCCATTTTTTCTTCTTCAGCCATTGATGTACTTGCAGCATTCCAGGTCAACTACTTGCCTTGGTAGATAAATAATTGTCGTTATTTTTCTGGTCTTCCTATCCATTGCTTTTAGTTCTGCTTGAGTCCAGTCCACTATTCCAGCTGTGTATCTAATGACTGGAATTGCCCAGGTGTTGATTGCCTTCATGGTATTTCCTCCATTGAGTTTAGACTTTAAGATCTTCTTCACTCTCTTGATGTATTCACCTCTAATCTTTTTCTTGACTTCAATGTGCTTGATGTTATCAGCTTGAAGGATACCCAGGTATTTGTAGTAATCTTTCTTATCCAGACTTTTAATGTTATTTTTGTGGGGCATCTTGATTCCTTCGGTTTTCACTATTTTTCCTTGTTTGAGAGTAAGCGTGGCACATTTGTCCAAGCCAAACTCCATTGCAATATCTTGGCTATATATATATGGACATTGTTCAGCAGCAATTCTATTTCAGATGATGTTTTTCCATACAGCTTCAGATCATCCATGTAAAGGAGGTGGGATAGTCTGGCAGATGTTTTTGATGTTTGATAGCCATGTCCTGAGTTATTCAGTATTGTTGACAGAGGAAATGGTGCAATAAAAAAAATGGCGACTTTAATCTACCGTCCCTGGGAGGATCGTCCGAACTGGCTCGGGAGTTCATGGCTTCCATGGCGGCCATGGACCTGTCGCAAATAATTTCTGGACCGACTCATGAGAGAGGCCACACCCCAGACTTGGTGTTCTTGTCTGGACGGTGGCGTGATGATATCGGTGGGGGTACCACAACTGTTACACCCCTGTCATGGACCGATCACCACCTCCTGCGGCTAGACTTCCCCCTTGCCACCCCCCACTGTGGGTGCACGGTGCCAGTCAAATGGTACCGCCCTAGGCGCCTAATGGACCCTGATAAGTTCCAGGCAGCGCTTAGGGACACGCATGCACTCCCTGCTCACAGCTCGGCGGATGCCTTAGTGGAAGCCTGGGAAAAGGCAGCCACGGAGGCTCTGGACCGAGTTGTACCCTTGCGGCCTCTGACCCGGCGCAGATCCCAACGAGCCCCATGGTTCACCGAGGAGCTCCGGGAGATGAAGCGTCGGAGACGGGGCCTAGAGAGCCGTTGGAGATCCAGTCGATCTGAATCCGACCGATTGCGACTAAGAATCCTCACCAGGTCTTATCTCGCTGCGATAAGGGTGGCAAAATCCAACTATTTCTCCACCCTCATCGCGTCCGCAGATAATCACCCGGCTGCCATGTTCAGGGTGACTCGCTCCCTATTAAACCAAGAGGTGAGGGAAGAACCCTTGCAGGGTCGAGCCGAGGAATTCGGTCAATATCTGCTGGATAAAATTGCTCGGATTCGAACTGGCCTGGACTCCAACTGGGCTGAGATGGAAGAACAAGACATGGACAGTCTTGTCGACGTCATCTGGGAAGAATTTGATCCTGTAACTCCTAAGGAAGTGGACAGGATTATGAGAAGGTTGAGCTCCTCCACATGCTTACTGGACCCGTGCCCTTCCTGGCTGGCCTATGCAGCTCGAGAGGGGACACGAGGCTGGTTCCTAGCGGTCATCTCTGCTTCTCTGAGTGAGGGTCACTTCCCCACCGCCTTGAAGGAGGCGGTGGTGAGACCTCTCCTCAAGAAGCCCACCTTGGACCCATCCTCTTTGAATAACTTTCGTCCAGTCTCCAATCTTCGCTTCCTTGCGAAGGTTGTTGAGAGCGTGGTGGCGCACCAACTTCCTCAGATCCTGGATGAAGCGGTTTATCTAGACCCGTACCAATCGGGTTTCAGGCCGGGCTACAGCACGGAGACGGCATTGGTCGCTCTGATGAATGATCTCTGGAGAGCCCGGGACAGGGGCCATTCCTCTGTCCTAGTCTTATTAGACCTCTCGGCGGCTTTCGATACCATCGACCATGGTATCTTGCTGCGACGCCTCAGGGGACTGGGAGTGGGAGGCACGGTTCTGCGTTGGTTCTCCTCCTTTCTCCAGGGTCGCTCGCAGTCGGTGCTGACAGGGGGACAGAGGTCGACCCCGAGGCCTCTCGCTTGCGGAGTCCCTCAGGGGTCGGTCCTCTCGCCTCTCCTGTTCAACATCTACATGAAACCGCTGGGTGAGATCATTCGCAGTTTTGGAGTAGGGTACCATCAGTATGCTGATGACACCCAGCTTTTTATCTCAACTCCAAACAATATCAGTGATGCCCTAGACGTGATGTCCCGCTGCCTGAAAGCGGTCCGGGAATGGATGGGGAGGAACAGGCTTCAACTGAACCCGGACAAGACTGAATGGCTGTACGTTCCGGCAAGCCAGGATATTCAGAACGTCCCATTGCTTAACATCGGGGACAAGTTACTACCCCCTGTTGATAGGGCCCACAACCTGGGTGTCCTCCTAGACTCGCAGCTCTCCCTAGAAGACCACATAGGAGCTGTGACCAAGGGGGCCTTCTCCCGGGTTCGACTAGTTCGCCAACTACGGCCTTATCTGGACCTGGATTCCTTACGTACAGTCACCCATGCCCTTGTGACCTCTCGCCTAGACTATTGTAACGCTCTCTACATGGGGCTGCCCTTGAGATCCACTCGGAAGCTTCAACTGGTGCAAAGTGCAGCGGCACGGACACTCTTGGGAGCCTCCCGATACTCCCATATCACACCTCTCCTCTGTGCGCTGCACTGGCTTCCGGTTGCCTTCCGTGTGAAGTTCAAGGTGCTAACAATGACATACAAAGCCCTACATGGCATGGGTCCGGACTACCTACGGGAGCACCTTCTGCCAATGTCAGCACCCCACCGTCCTGTGCGCTCCCACAGAGAGGGCCTCCTCAGGGTGCCACCGCTCAAGGAATGTCAGCTGGTGGCCCCCAGGGGGAGGGCATTCTCAGTGGGTGCGCCAGCCCTCTGGAACAGCTTACCAACCGAAATCCGGATGGCCCCCGACCTCCGTACCTTCCGACGCGACTTAAAAACTTTCTTGTTCCAGCAGTCCGGCCTGGCATGATAGCGTTAATTGGGGACCCAGTTTGTTTTCACTATTGTTTTTATTATTTTTATTGTTCATCTGTATACCTTCCTTCCTCTGTACACCGCCCCGAGTCCCTCGGGAGAAGGGCGGTTTATAAAAACTAATAAATAAATAAATAAATAAATAAATAAATAACAAATAGTAGTGGAGATAATGAATCTCCTTGAAATATTCCTCTCTTGATATTAACCTCTCCCAGTCTTTCACCATTGACCTGCAACTGTGTCTTCCATTGTGCCATCAATCTTTGCACAAATTTTCTGATGTTTCTACTGACTTCTGTTATTTCTAGGCACTTGATTATCATGTGGCACAGAGTCAAATGCCTTTTTGTAGTCAATCTATGCCACATTCAGATTGGTCTTCCTTTTCTTGCAGTTTTCCAAGATCATTTTGTCTATTAGGAGTTGATCTTTTCTTCCTCTGCTATTGGGGCAGTTTCCTTTCTGTTCGGGTGGAAAGAGATTGTTTTCAACTAGATGCTGTTGTACTGCATCAGTTACCACACCAGTTAGCAATTTGAAAGTTGTTGGTAAGCAGGTAATTGGCCTGTAGTTGTCTGGTGTTGCCCCTTTCCTTTTGTTGGATTTTTCATTATTAGGTAGGTTTTCCCAGTTGTTAGCCATTTTTCAATTTCTCCCCTTGCCCCCTTCTACATCTGAGAATCCCAAACAACAGAATAAGCACAAGGAAAGCAAAAGGTAAAATGGCTGCAATTTCTTAATTGTCACAGTGTTGACAATAGGGTTTCTTGCCTGGGGCTTGGACTAGATAACCTCCAAGGTCCCTTCCAACTTTTTATTATTATTATTATTATTATTATTATTATTATTATTATTATTATTATTATTATTATTATTATTATTATTATTGTTGTTGTTGTTGTTGTTGTTGTTGTTGTTGTTGTTGTTATTATTATTATTATTATTATTATTATTATTACTATTACTATTATTACTATCTAGTTTCAAATACTTACATTTTAGTGCAGGGTTGTCAAACTGGTGGCCTGCAGGCTGGATACATCACATGTAGGCCACACCCACCCCTGCTCCTCAATGGCAAAAAAGTCACGATAAGTCACAATACATCACATGACACAATCGAGTTTGACACCCATGTTTTAGTGAAATAAGCTTCCCTTAGCTGTCAACCTGCACCATGGTATGCATGAACATTACAACAGTATCAAAAAGTTGCTATTGTGCTAGACCTGTTTTCATGGGAAACAGCAGAATATCAATTAAGCAGCATTTTGGTTTTTGTGCCTTCAAGTCAGTATTGACTATTAGAGATTGCCTGGACAGGTTTTTGGCAGGGTTTCCAAAGTGGTTTGCCACTGGATGCTTGATAGGCCTGAGACAAAATGATTGGCCCAAGGTCACCCAGTTGGCTTCATGCCCAAGCCAGAAATAAAACTTACAGTCTCCTGCTTTCTAGCCTGATGCCTTAATCATTGCATATACTGGGTCTCAGCTATTATTAGGCTGGTTTAAATATTCAATGCATGTAAAAATGTTATGCTTTTAAAAGAGTGCAATGTATGTATATCAAATGCATCTATTGTGTCCACCCACTGGATTAGTCACAGGGTGTCAAGAACTCATATTCCATTCTATAAATATAAAAGTGTATATCCCAATTGTAGGATAATGAATATGAATATCAGCTTTATATTTTTTCAATCTCAATTTCTCTTTAAGAACTAGTTTTAGTATATAATTATATAAGTTTATTTGACACTTGTTTACTTCACTCAGCAGACTCCTTTATAGAAGGTATTTTTGTCCTTTAAGAACAGTGTTTTTCAAAATTAGCAACTTTAAGAGGCATGGACTTCAATTTTCAGAATTCTCCAGCCAGATTTGAAGTCCATATCTTTTAAAGCTGCCAAATTTGAAAAACATTGCTGTTTTTCAAGCTGACCTTTTCCCTTTGCTCCTCTTCCAAATACACTTTTTCTCAGCTGCCTACTGCTTTTCTCAGGAAAACTCCAGTCTTGCTGACAAGGAAATTACTCCTTTGTTGGCTGCAATTAACCATATCTATTGCCCCATTTCTCATTATAGGTAGGTTTTCTATATAGATTTCTGTAAATGGTGACTGATCCATAAACAGCATCTCTTGTTCTAACCTCTTTGGAACAGAGTGAGATGCTTTGTGGGAACCATCACTAATCTGCTGGTGCCGGTAATGAATTCTCCAGTCCTTCCTGCTAGATTCAGAGAATGGCAGGTGAGAAATCACTGGACTGTCATATGGATGATCCATGATGCAGAATAGATGAACACACCACAATTAGCACAACCATAGTCCATGATTTATGGGCCACAATTATGAGATTCACACAATACCTTAGGTGTAAAAGAAATAGCTTCCTGTGAACCAGTGGACATTTTCCTTGTTTTAGGGAACATTTCTGAGTGAATGATTTTCTTCAGTCACTAACCAGAGGCAAACTATGAAAATCAAATCTTCCATTCTTCTCCTGCCATTGCAACTAAATTGGGATAAGGGTATGTCGGGTTATATTAATTCACCCTTCCCTTTCCATGCAGACTTTTAAATCATAGAGAACCTGCATCATGGAGAGCCAGCTGAATTTTCCTTTGTGGTAAATTGTGGTTGGATTACGAACATGAAGATGAAATAGTCTACCACTATGTTAAAAATTAAACGGTCCTTTATCGTAAATAAAGTTAATAAAAATACCAGTTTAAAAAGCTTCAGTCCTTTACTGTGAATTGTAATATATTATAATTACTTCCTATCTACTAGCTAATAAATTCCAATGATTTTTTTTCTGCTCTTCCATTGAAATATTAAGTTGGTTCAAACAAGGTGTTCTGCCATGTATCATGACAATGTATTATCATATTGCCTGATGTTTCTTTTAGATGATAACTGTCACATTATAGATTGTTAGGTGCCATGATATTAAAATCTCACTGGGCAAAGGGGAAAGAGCACTTATTTCAGCACACTGAAGGATGCTTTGAATAATGCTATCAAGAAATGTTCTGCCAGCACCTTTGAATTACTGGCAGAACTTGGCAGTTCTTCTGGCTGCAGCTTTTAATTTTGTCCCACCCAGTTGTGTCTGCCCTAAATGATAATATTCTGCAGTGATTTATTACAAAATTATAGGTGTTTTCACAACAGTCCCAGAAAAAAATCAGATGGTACATCAAATAATGTATATTTCATAAAATAGTACACATTTAAGAAATAATTTTTCTGCCCAGACAAATACTAAGGAGATAAAGAAATCAAAGATGAAAAAGAAATAAAGGGCAGACAATAGAAAATAATGTGATTAAAGAAAGTTTAAATGGAAAGCATGACTAGATCAGCCAAAGCAAATGTTTAGCAAAACTGAACTGGAACATATTATGAACTTACAAATGATAAGCAATTAATATTACAATACATTTTGAAGAGAGTAAATCTTATTATAAGCCAATGCTCCTTGGATTCACAGAGTATGTTTGATTATGTCAGAACTAATCTGCATTTGCTGAACATATTAATCATTTTTAGTTTTAACCTTGGTTAATTTCTAGAAATATGTTTCTGTGATACTAATGTAAATCATAGAGTTAGTTTATTATTTAGTGTGTTGTACAAGCCCAACAAATAGGCTAATTCAGTAACAGGATTAAGCTTATTATTTGACAAACTTCCAAACAGCATACAATATTTTCATCCACACAGTGTAATATTACTTTAATCACTGTCTGGGCTCTTCGTTGCTATGGCATACATCCAGAAAAATATATTATTTTATTTTATTTATTTTATTTCCATTTATATCCCGCCCTTCTCCGAAGACTCAGGGCGGCTTACAAGCTTAGCAGTAGCCTTCATTCTATGTGTATGCCTGCTTATTAGGGCTTTCACACACACACCCCAAGCGGCATTATTACAAAGTCAGCTTATTGCCCCCAACAATCTGGGTCCTCATTTTACCTACCTCGGAAGGATGGAAGGCTGAGTCAACCTTGAGCCTATGGGACGCGAACCTGCACTAATTCTCTGGTTTTTTTCTTCTTAAAGGAAGGAACATCTGCTCAGGATTGTGTCGATTGAGTGCATCTTGTGATTTGTATGGCGAATAGACCATCAATATGAAAGAAGAGTTCAGAGCTGTAGAGCCATGCACAGCTACACATAGAGTAAGAACATATTCTGAATTTTGTTTTGTTTTACCTAACTACAGCTATCTAGTTGTGCTCTGAAAAAAATAGTGTGTAAACATAATCTCCAGAATGTAATACTGAAACAGTAAGCGGCTCCTTTTTCTAATCTCAGTAAAATATTTCGGAACATTTTATTAGGCTTTCTCAAGAGGTAGTTACATTACGTGTGAAAAGACATTCATTTGCCTTTCTGGCATTGAGATTTAGAAGTGAAGTGGAAACAGTATAATTAGCCTGTTACAGAAGTGCATGGCCCATGACTTTAAAAATAGAATAGGAAAGGATACTGATAGAAACAAATTCAGTTTAGGGAAGTGAATAAAATTCAATACCTTAGGTCTATTTATAGGAGAAGACCTTTTATATGAAACTTTGTGGAGTGAGGTGCTCTCAAGCACAGTTAGCTAGAATAGAACCCATGTTAAAACAAGTCTATCATGCACATATTTTCCTAGTAGTGCATATATCATTTGAACCGATCACCGTAATTTCCTGTGCTCCTATCAGATGTTTCTGGGAATTGTCTTGTTGCTTTATTACTCAATATGCAAAAGGCTTATATACGTATTGATTTGTGTTTTGCAGCTATCATAGGACAGGTAATCCACTGAAAGCATGAACTGGCTTTTTCTTTTCTTTTTTAAGTTTCAGTAGGTAACATAACAATTCAGCCTGAGACATTCTGTTTTCTTGCCTTGCCACTGCCTCTTAGGTGGCATGTGTTTCTTTTATATGTTTTAACTTTTAAGTCTACCCTGGAGTTTATCATTCAGATTTTACTTATTTCTTGTTCCAAACTTTACTGATTAGTTTTCCTTTTTGGTTAGCAAGGGCTTTAAAGTCTACAAGAGTGTCTAGGGCTGCTTATATTCTGGAACTTCAGTTGGTTGATACATCAAAAATTGCAAAAATATGAAAGGTTTCACTCTCTTTTTTTATTGAAAAGTTTTACAATACATTTTTAACAAAACAAAACCCCTCCCAACCCCTCCCCTCTCCCCAACCCTCCCCAACACCTCCCTCCCTTCCCCCTCCCCCCTCCCCGACTTCCCAGAGCTCAATACAGGGTATAAAAATACAAACAATCATAATCTACCTTATGCAAACAACAATAAACTATTAAATCTATCGCACTTTAACTCTTATAAAATAACTACAAGCAATATAAATATCACATCAATACTTATTCAAATGCTAGATGAAACTTTTTAATCCCATATTTATTCTGGATATAATCAATCCATTTTTTCCAGTCCACAATATATCTCTGTTGCGAATGGTCTTTCAAGTACGCCGAGATCTTTGCCATTTCACCTCTCTTGTGAGAGGTTTTACTCTCACAACTTTGGGGGCCTGTATGTGACTCTAGGGCCGCAGGCTACAGCATATAAGATATAAGGGAAGGATTGTAACTCTCACAAAATAGACAAGTCTATCTCCAACTAAAGGATCTAGGATTATGCCAATCTTTTTCTAAGCCCCAAGGACCTATCATAGAAAACAATGTTGGAAAAATTGATAAAGAAGAAACTGCTGTATATCAGATCACATAATGCATTAACTAAGAAAGCTCAAGACATAAGGAAAGGAGGTAACTCCTTGATTCAAAGATGCTCACCTTAACCATCTGGATTTTCTTTGTTTTATGTGAAGACATTTCGCTTCTCATCCAAGAGGCTTCTTCAGTTCCATAGGCATTAAGGCTGAGGTTATGAAAAAAAAGAGTTGCCTTTTTCCTCTCTATGAAAGCACTCCAAAAATAATATTTTTTCACAACAGCATAATCAAAACCAAGAGCTATGACAAAAGTCAATGGAGATTCTCAGCCATCCAGGTCATGGTTGTCCCAAAGGTGCTGTTTCAAGAGGCAACTGGACTTTCTTGTTTTTCTTTGAAGATGTTTTGCTTCTCATCCAAGAAACTTCTTCAGCTCTGATTAGATGGTAGGGAATGGAAGGATTTGTATTCCTTGCAGACAACTGGTCATTTGCATTCTTTTAGAGATTTTTAGGACACTTGGAGATTTATCTGTGTCTGTTGTGACTCAGGGCCAGCCTGTGGGTCCGACAGCCGGGTCCGATGTATCGGAGGACTCAGATGTGGGGGAGGAGGGAAACGAACCGGCTGATGATGATTTGGAGGCTTTGCAGAGTCCTCAGCCGGGGACCTCTTCTCAGCTGTGTGAGCCCGAGAGTGCGGAGGATGATGACCCACAGCTGGCCCTGTTCAAGGACGCCCGACGCAGGAGGCAGACGAGCAGGGACAAACAAAGAAAGACTATGGGACTCCTCGGGAGGAGGCACAGGGAGACCACGCCCTGAGCTCTCTATAAAAGAAGTGTTTGGGGAGGGGCTGGTTGCTGAAAGCAACTTTTCCGCTTGAGAAGACAAGCTCTTGTGTTTTTGTTAACTGCGTAATTAAATCTTGGCAGAAGCCTTTTAGCCTTGGACGCTTTCCAGACTCTTCTCTTAATTAGGGGTTGCGAGACGAGGGCTGGTTCAGAACAGTTTGCTTTCAGCCACCCACCCCTTAATACTACGATGGAGCAGCTTCTTGCCGAGAATGCCCAGCTCAACCAGCAACTCACCTTGCTGGCCACTCAGGTGGCACAACTGCAGGCTCAGGTACATGCTGCCCCCCCACCCAGGAGGAAATGTCAGTTAGCTATGCCGGATAAATTTGCTGGTAAACCAGAACTGTTTCCTGCCTTCCTGGGACAATGCCAGCTTTATATCAGCGTGAGAGCAGCTGATTTCCCCACTGACCGAGATAAGGTGGGATTCGTGTTGAGCCTTCTGTCGGGAGATGCAGCTCGTTGGGGCACGCCTCTGTTGGCACAGCCTAGCCCTTTGTTGGATAACTTTGGGGGGTTTTGTGACCATATGCGCCTCATGTACGAGGACCCGATTAAGGCGCAGACCGCCACCCGACGTCTGAAAGCTTTGAGGCAGGGTCAGCGCCCCCTACAGGCCTATATCAGCGATTTCCGGCTGCTTAGCCAGGATTCCGCCTGGAATGAGGCTGCGCTCGTGGATACCTTTCAGGATGGCTTGTCAGAGGAGATGTTGGATGAGCTGGCCCGCGTGGACATTCCCTCAGATCTGAATGGGCTGATCCATCTTTGTCTGCGGATCGATGCCCGGCTGCAGCAGCGTAAGAGTCGCCGTGCCACCCCACAGACCCCTGCCGCCCCTGTTGTGCGTGAGCCCCCAGTCCAGAGGGAGGAGCCAATGGAGCTGGGTGCCGCCAGGTCCCGTCTATCGGTGACGGAAATGGACAGACGACGATCGGAGGGGTTGTGTTTTTACTGTGGGGACCCTGGACATTTGGCTGCTTCTTGCCCAAAGAAGCGTCAGCGGGCGTCAGTGACCAAGCCTGCTCCAAGAAAGTCCCCTGCTTTGCTATCGGGAAACGGCCCGAGCCCGATCTAGACGGTGTGAAAGATCGGGCGACCCACAACGATCACGCCGAGCGACGCCGTTCCGACGGTGCCTGTGAACCTCCACGGCATTTGATTTTGGAGGCACGACTGATCCTTCCTGGCAAGCCAGAGGGGATTCCGGTCCATGCCTTAATTGACTCTGGGGCTACCACTAACTTTATGGATTCGGCCTTTGTGGCCAAATGGGCTGTTCCCCAGTGTCCGGTGGATCCGCCCATGCTTGTGGAGACCATCGATGGTCGAGTGCTCCTGTCCGGGCCTATCACGGCCGCCACGCAACCCGTGTGTATGGCCATCAGTACCCATGTGGAGGCCATTCAGTTTTACGTCACTTCGGATCTGCACTTCCCCGTGGTCTTGGGACTGGCGTGGCTCCGGGCGCATGATCCACAGATCTATTGGTCTCAGAACTTGGTCACCTTCCCAAGTTTGCAGTGCGTGGACCACACCCGCCATATCTGTGCCGGCCAGGTGGAGGGTTCCTCAGGGGTTTCCTTGCCTCCCGTACTGTCCGACTTTGCTGACGTGTTCAGCGAGTCAGAGGCGGACCAATTACCCCCGCACAGGCCCTACGACTGCTCCATTGACCTAGTCCCTGATGCGCCTCTCCCAGTGGGGCGTTTGTACTCCATGTCGGAGCCCGAGTTGGCTGCATTGCGGGACTTCCTGACAAAGAACTTGGCTCGTGGATTCATCCGGCCCTCGTCCTCGCCAGTGTCTGCGCCCGTGCTCTTCGTCAAAAAGAAGTCGGGCGAGTTACGGCTTTCCTGTGACTACCGGAAACTCAACGCTATCACGGTGCGTAACCGCTACCCGCTGCCCCTCATCCCCGAGCTCTTGGACCGACTCCGGGAGGCTAAGATCTTCACGAAACTGGACCTGCGTGGAGCTTACAACCTCGTCAGGGTTCGGCCGGGTGATGAGTGGAAGACAGCGTTTGGTACTCGCTATGGACATTTCGAGTACACGGTGATGCCGTTTGGCCTGACCAACGCTCCCGCTGTGTTTCAGCATGTTATGAATGACATCTTTCGGGATCTGTTGGACCAGTTTGTTGTGATTTACCTGGACGACATCCTGATTTACTCCCCGTCGCGTGAAGCGCATCATCAGCATCTCCGTCAGGTCCTGCAGCGCCTCCGGAAACATCGGCTGTTTGCCAAGTTGGAGAAGTGCCAGTTCTACCAGGTGACCATTGATTTCTTGGGCCACCGCATTTCTCCTGAGGGCATCGCCATGGATCCAAGTAAAGTTGAGTCATTGCAGAGTTGGCAACCCCCGCGTCGCGTGAAGGATGTTCAGCGACTTCTTGGATTTGCCAACTACTATCGGACATTCATCCCTGGCTTTGCTGCCTTGACAGCCCCCCTCACCCGGCTCCTGCAGAAGAAGACTCGGTTCCAGTGGAACGCCCCCGAACAACAGGCGTTCCAAGCTTTGAAGGACGCCTTCATGAAGGAGCCCATCTTGAAGCATCCTGACCCGCAACGGCCGTTTGTCGTGGAGGCGGACGCCTCCGACATTGCCATTGGGGCCGTGTTACTCCAGGCAGCGACGCCCAACGGTACCCTTTTCCCTTGCGCGTATCACTCTCGGAAATTGAATCCCTCGGAGCGCAACTATACCATCTGGGAGAAGGAGCTGCTGGCCATCAAGGCGGCGTTCGAGGCTTGGAGGCATCATCTGGAGGGGGCGCGGCATCAAATCGAGGTCCGGACGGACCACAAGAATCTGGAAAGCCTGCAGACCGCTCGGAATTTGAACCAACGCCAGATCCGGTGGTCCCTCTTCTTTGCGAGGTTTGACTTTCGGGTGCGGTACATACCAAGCGGGCACAACCAGAGAGCGGATGCTCTGTCCAGGAAGCCCGAGTACACCCAAGTGGAAGACAAGCTTCCGCCCAGGACAGTGATCCCCGTCGAGTCTTTTGCTGCAGTACGGGAGCCGGTGGATATACGGGCTCGGATCCGGGAGGCGCAGCAGCAGGAGGCATGGGTGGCTCAGCGGAAGGAAGAGGTGGGGCCAGATTCGCCTTGGTCGGTCACGGATGGACTCCTGTATTATCGTGACCGGCTCTATGTTCCAGGAGGGCCACTCAGGGGACTCGTCCTCAGCCAATGTCATGATAACCCGGCTGCGGGGCATTTTGGCCTGTTCAAGACTCTGAACCTGGTCTCCCGTACTTTCTGGTGGCCCCGAGTCCGACACGATGTCCAGTCTTATGTCACCTCCTGCGTCCCATGCAGGCAGGCCAAGTCAGCGACAGGGGCCCCGCCTGGTTTACTGCAGCCTTTGCCAACGCCCAAGAGACCCTGGGGGGCTGTGTCCATGGACTTTCTGACGGATCTACCCCCATCCTCCGGCTTCACGACAGTGTTTGTGGTGGTGGACATGTTGACCAAGATGGCGCACTTCATCCCCTGTCGCGGCTTACCGTCAGCTCGCGCCACTAGTCGCATGTTCATCCAACAGGTGTTCCGGCTGCACGGCCTTCCCGATAGGGTCGTCTCCGATAGGGGGGCCCAGTTTACAGCCCGCTTCTGGCAGGAGTTGATGCGGGCGTTGGACATTAAGGTTTGCCTCTCGTCCGCGCATCATCCTCAGACCGACGGGGGTACCGAGAAGGTCATCGGCATCTTAGAGCAGTATCTGCGCTGCTATGTTAACCTGCAGCAGGACAACTGGGTGGACTATTTGGCCATAGCCGAGTTTGCCTTTAATAACTCGCAACACACCTCCACGCAGATGACACCGTTCTTGGCCAACGTGGGTTATCACCCCAGGTTCTTCCCTCTTTCTCCCGTGGACTCACCGGAGCCGGCAGCGAACAAATTCATGGCGGAGTTACAGGCGATCCATCGGTTGGTGCGACGGCAGCTGGAGAAGGCCAAGGCCGACTACAAGAGGTTCGCCGATCGGTCGAGAAGGGATACGCCTCCACTATCGGTGGGGGATCGGGTCTGGCTGTCCACCAGGAACCTACCATCCACTCGGCCGGCGAGGAAGCTGGACCACCGTTACCTTGGACCGTTCCCAGTCGAGGCCGTCATCAACCCGGTCGCCTATCGTTTAACTCTGCCACGTTCCCTGCGCGTGCACCCCGTCTTCCATCGGTCCTTGTTGGTCCCCGAACAACCGGCCTGTCCACTTCGCCAAGCGGAACCTCCCCCATCAGGAACTCGTGATGGAGGCAGCACCCCCGAGTACGAGGTCGCCAGCATCAGGGATTCCCGCTGGCTGAAAGGTCGCTTCCAGTACCTGATCGAGTGGAAAGGGTACGGGCCGGAGGACTTCACATGGGAAGACGCGACCGCCGTTCATGCCCCTGCGTTGGTGACTGCTTTTCACGAACAGTTCCCATCCCGACCGCATCCGGATCGGCAGACCCGAGGGAAGGGCCCTGCGGTGCGGGATAGTGTTGTGACTCAGGGCCAGCCTGTGGGTCCGACAGCCGGGTCCGATGTATCGGAGGACTCAGATGTGGGGGAGGAGGGAAACGAACCGGCTGATGATGATTTGGAGGCTTTGCAGAGTCCTCAGCCGGGGACCTCTTCTCAGCTGTGTGAGCCCGAGAGTGCGGAGGATGATGACCCACAGCTGGCCCTGTTCAAGGACGCCCGACGCAGGAGGCAGACGAGCAGGGACAAACAAAGAAAGACTATGGGACTCCTCGGGAGGAGGCACAGGGAGACCACGCCCTGAGCTCTCTATAAAAGAAGTGTTTGGGGAGGGGCTGGTTGCTGAAAGCAACTTTTCCGCTTGAGAAGACAAGCTCTTGTGTTTTTGTTAACTGCGTAATTAAATCTTGGCAGAAGCCTTTTAGCCTTGGACGCTTTCCAGACTCTTCTCTTAATTAGGGGTTGCGAGACGAGGGCTGGTTCAGAACAGTGTCTTCAGGGTCACCTGAATAGTGCAAATGGGTGTGGAGCCTTCTTGGAACTGCTGGAAGGATTTTGTTGTATGACAAAAGTCATTGCATCTACCAAATATACTGCTCCTGAGCTAAGATTGCAATTTAAATGATTACTTAGAGAAATATTAAATCATGTTATCATCACTGAAAATATACTCATTTTCTTTAGAAAAGATCCCTTCCAGATCTTGTTTTCCTACCACCATAGAAAATAATTGAATTAAGAAGAACTATTCTGTACTTATATAGCCACAATATGTAGCGCACATACAGACAGAGACCAAATCAACATAGATTTCAGATTTTTTTCATGAAAAAACATGGGGTGAGGGGGCAAAACCCTTTTAATAAACAAGACACATTATTTATTATCTTCTGTGGATTGTGCTTTCAAGTTAAGCTTATGTTTCTACAAGATAATTGCTGATGACTGCTGGTTAATCATGTCCTTTACACTTTCACGATTTTCTTCTGTTCAGCAAATGTTGTGTACCTATATTTATTTGCTTGTTTTACCTCATTTAAGGAAAAATGTTCAAGTTCTCTTTTTATGTCTTCAGAAATAGGATGGAATCCATGTAATGCTTGCAGCTAACAGATATAAGCCTTTAGAGAACAGTCAGGGAGCCTTTGGCAAACATTGCAGTGAGTAATCAGTTTCCTTGGGGCAATATAGCAGAAATCAATTCAACTCATTAGTTTCTATGAATGCATAGACATATTGCAACATGAAATTCTTTTCTGACTATTAGAACACCATCCCTGACTTCTCTTCAACTATGCGAAAAGGTAAACTCATTGCGATCACTTTAACCTATTCCCCAGCCTTTCCCTCTTGTGGAAGCTAATTGAAGTTCTGCTTACCTGAGGCTGCTTGTGGGTTGGTCTTCTCTGTGGAGACACTTGCACACAAGAATGCTCTGCCCCTTGGTATTTGTGAAGTATCTACTATGACAACTTTTAGGTGTTGGGAAGATCAGCCTCTTTTCTGTGAGTCATTCTGCATATTCCACAAATTGGTCCTGTTTTATTTTTATTTCCTCATAAATATTTTTTTAGTTGTTTTATTGTAAATCAATTCAAAATGTGCAAGAATGGGAAGCTCTGTATTATTATATATACAACAATGTGTAATCACAGGTGCACATTCTTTAGTTTGTATTGGCCTTGATAAGCATTGAGTTCTTCCCAAGAACTTAGAATATTATAATGTATCAGTATAGCATATGCGCAGATCCAAGGAATGTGGCCTTTTGTAATGGATAGGTGGAATCTTATCAATGAATAAATTTTCTAAGTGATGTCTAAGATTTTTTTTATAGAAACTTCTTGTATGAGATCACCAAGGCTGCATGGTTTATTCCCTAATTTTTCAACTTTCATTTTCAGATCTTGATACTTTATTATCTTCTTCAATTCTGTCTTCTATTTTACTATTTCCTGGTATTGCCACATCAGTTATCCATACTTTCTTTTTTTTCAAGCACAGTAAAATATGCTTTTAAAATATGGTTTAAGAATTTAGTACGTTAGCTAATTTTTTTAAAAAGAAAACAATATTAGAATTGAACTGGCATTCATAAGACTCAGAGTAAGACAAATAATATTTTTTGTTCATGGAATTCATTTTGAGACAAGTATTGTGGGAAGTGTTCTTTAATTCCAGTCATGTTCCACATAAAAGGGGTTTCATTAATATGGCTGCTATTGCCTTAAGGCTGTTAAAATGCAACAGTTGCATAGATTGTTCAGTAGTAACTATTTTTGACTTGATGGAAAAAATGTTTTTGAAAAAAATAGGACTTTAAATGAACTTCTTAAAATAAAAATGTTAGATTCTATAAGCAATGTTGCTTGTTATTCCCACTTCTATTTTTAATTGAGTAATTTACTAAGATACATTTAGAAAAATCTTTCCTAATGCCCTTCAATTTAATAATAATAATAATAATAATAATAATAATAATAATAATAATAATAATAATAATAATAATAATAATAATAATAATAATAATAATAATAATAATAATAATAATAATAATTTTATTTATATACCGCCCTTCTCCCGAAGGACTCAGGGCTCAGGGCAAACATATAAAAATACAAAGATACAAAAGTTAAAAAGAATTAAACACAATGCCCAAGCTAAAACAATAAATAGATATATTAAGAACAACAGTAAAATCCCAACCCATCCCCCATCAGGCCAGGCCGGCTTGTTCGAATAAGTGAGTCTTCAGATCGCATCGGAAGGAGCGAAGGAGCATTATTCTAATATTATGGGATGCTAAAGCAGCATTTCCATATTTAAAACCAATGAATTTTGGGGGGTTTGGGGAGGATTGTTTATAAATATTGAATATAAGTTGTACATACCCACATGGTGGTTAGAAGAGTATCATGTCCCCCTCATGTCCTCTTCAGCTTGTATGGCCCTGCTGAAGTTCAAAACATGGAGGACCTGAGGTTGGGAAAGAGCTTACTAGACATTCCTTGGTAACATAAAAGGACACTATCCTGCAGTTAGCCAAGGATTCATTTTTTGAAATAGGAACAGCAATCATTTTCATCATCAGGCCATGGAATTAGTTCTCATAAACAGCAACTACCGTATGAAAGTGGTGATTGGGACTTCAGAAAGTTGATGGGAAAGGAATTATTTTTCCATTTCTTTTGAGCGTCCATCTACCAAGGTAGCATGTGGATTGTGAACTCTGTTGTAGCTAATAATTTGACAACTGTACCATTGGAGGTTTGTGTGTGTCTCTGTCAACAATCATAACTTTCATAGCTGCTTCATAAATGCAGAATTGTGCTTATAATGATAACCATCTAAAGTATCGCACAAAGATTGGATCAAATGGGCAATCCTGCTAGGAAAACTTGTAGAAAAAAAGAGAAAAAAATCTTTCCCTATCTGGCATCTTCCAGATACTTGAAAATAACTAGACACTATTATCCACAATGCCTAGTAATCCTTAACAGATCTGGAGAACAACTTGCATTTGTATTTAATTAGGTAAAAGGTAAAGGTTCCCCCGCACATGCGTGCTAGTCGTTTCTGACTCTAGGGGCCGGTGCTCATCTCCGTTTCAAAGCCAAAGAGCCAGCGCTTGTCCGAGGACGTCTCCATGGTCATGTGGCCGGCATGACTAGATGCCAAAGGCTCACGGAACGCTGTTACCTTCCCACCATAGTGGTCCCTATTTTTCTACTTGCATTTTTACGTGCTTTCGAACTGCTAGGTTGGCAGAAGCTGGGACGAGTAACAGGTGCTCACTCTGTTACGCAGCACTCAGGATTCGACCCGCCAAACTGCCGACCTTCTGATCGACAAGCTCAGCGTCCTAACCCACTGAGCCATCGCGTCCCTTTTTGTATTTTGTAATTACTCTCCTGCTATTTGCACAAAGGCAATCGGAGCTGGTATATTTCAAGGACCCCAAAAAATCCAGTGATCTGTCACCATTGGCTAATACATATTTTCCTCTAATACAACTGTATCAGAAATAACATGCTTGCAAGCCTGTCTCTCCTTGCCTTTTTTCTGATACTCTGGGAAAATGACTTCATGCTATGCTTCCTATCTTCCAGTAAAGTCTTATAAGCCTGGAAAGTGGATTTGCAAAGCACATGACTGACGTTTACCTCTCATTGAGAATATCTTATAAGAGTTTGCAAATTGTTATTGGTTATCCCAAGACTGGGTCACTCTCTTACTCTTAAGAAGGGCTTCTTAGAACTAAGATGCACAACCAATTGAGCAACAGTCATGTGAGTCACCAATAATCTTGCTTGCTATTGCCCCATAACTCTTCTAAAATATGCAACTGAATCATAATTTTCAATCTAAAAGAAAGGGAAATTGAAACAAAATCATACTGAATATATTAAATGTAATTTAAATCACATGTTATTTTGCTTTCTACTCCCTTTTTTCCTTTGTCCTACTCTTGCTTATAAATTTTGGAGTGTAGCCACTAGCAGCCTACTCAAAAGCCATGCACATCTCTAACCCAAAACACCAGTTGCCTGTCCCCAGTTTAGAACAAGGCCTAGGCAGGCAGTACAGAGACCTTTGTTGGCTCCTTCCATGTACTACAATGATGACACAGTAATGTCTATGCAATTAACTGGAGGATCCAAAGGAAACTCAAAGCATTTAATATGGCCAATCCTAGCTGGCCTACCAGAAGCTCTAAATTATAGATAGTAAGAAGACCATTGAAGAAAGACCCATTGTATTTCCTTGGATACCACTAGTGGTAGCAATCACACCTGCAATATCTTGTTCTGAGGATAGACTTCTCAGAATCCAGGACTGATTGATAAGTGACACAACACAAACCTATCTCACTAATCAGCAATTGCATTCTGCTAGCTGAATTTAAAATCTTATAGCAAGTGTATAAGGAGCTAAAAGCACTGAATCTTGCAAAGATTTCAATATGGAAATAGATGAGCTTGCCCATGTCCTTGAGAGTTAAGCTGATATAGTTGCAAGGTTTTACAATTTTATTAAGAAAAAGCAACACTTGGGGCTATTAAATGTTATTTCAGCATATTTTTCAACTGATTAAATAAAAAGTTAGTTCTGTCCAGATGAGCATGAATCCAGCTGATTTGGCTGATTTGGCACATTACTTTACTTGAAAGCACGATATGCTAATCTATTATCTCTCTTAGTTTTATCCAGCTCAATAATGCTGTCTGGAGTGAAATAGCTGCATTCCAAATTTAGCATCAAATAAATCTACAAGCAACAAAGGACAGCTGTAAAGTGTCAAGCTGTTTTTCAGGTCCCAGTTAATGCACGGCTGGGCAGAGTAGATGCAAAGACAATGCTGTTGAAAGAAGCAAAATGGCTGTTTGTCTCCAAGATAAAATTACTGTGATTCATGTTTGGCAGTTAGAATATTTAATTGGTTTTATGTTTTTGCTAGAGTTTTCAGACCTGGCTTATTTGGTACTTGTAATGGAACATGGGAAATACCTTGAAAGTCTGGGCAAAGAAATGCTGCCAAGGAAATGGTCAAATAAGAGACAGTACCATACAACCCTTTGCTGGATAATGGGTGGACAGAGGCTCAAAAAAATCCCTTTTCTTGTTTCTTGGGTGGTAAAGGAGATGGTAGAAAAAGAGAATTGTACTTTCAGAATTGCAAGACTATCAAGGTAGCCTTACAATAAAACATAATTAGTTCATCTGGATATAATTCCTGCCTGGATCATTCTGTGTAACTGACATCAATCACATAACTCTGAAAATAGAATTCTACCTCCCTCCCATCTCTTTTAGTATTCAAGAAACTAGAAACTCTTGTCTGCCCACCACCCAACTGAAGTCTATGTTGTCTCTTATCTGACCACTCCCTTGCCAGTGTGTCTCTGCCCTGTTTCCCAAGATCTTTCCCACATTCCACCACACAGTACTGGACTTTGATCCTGGGATGCTACCCTTAGTTCTCAGCATTGGAATTCTGATCCAAAGTAAACAAAGGATAATTTGATATAGTTGAATTGGCAACAAGATAGCAGCAAAGGCTCTCTAGAGTTGTGGTCACATGGAAATATATTTTAACTGTATATGTATAAAGATGGAATTTTTGGGGCCTGGTGAATGACCAAGAAGTAGTGGGGGAACAGAATGCCCAGTGAAAATGTTGATCTAATATGTAGCTTATATATAAAAAGTGTAATCTTATAGTAAAACTACTGCAATGTGCTGTATATGGAGCTGCTCTTGAAGAGTGTCCAGAAGCTTCAGCTGGTACAGAATGCAGCAGATTGGGCAGATGTATATGCTTCTAGAACATAGCATGTTATATTCTGTGAGCTGCTTTGGTATCCAGTTTGCTTCTGATTTTAACTTGTAAAGTCCTTCAAGGCCTGGAACCAGGCTTCTGAGAGAATGTGTCTCCCTGGTTATTTCAGTTCAACTCATTAGATCTGACAGAGAAGGGACGATGCAGGTACCATCAGCGAGGGATCTACATTTGGTGGGTCCTAAGAGACAGGCCTTTTCTGCTGTAGGCTTTAAGTAAACATTCTTTCACCCCTAATTAGATTAGCTCCATTCCTTATGTCATTTTGGAAGGCCCTCAAGGCTTCCAGGAAACTGAGGGTTTGTTGAAATGGCCATTTACTGTATGTATGGGTTTGTGTATGTTTTTTATAGTATTTATTTACTTTTAATGTAGATTTCTATATTTTTATATATTTTGTTTTTATATTTTTGTTTTTGTACTTGATTATTGTGTCTTGCCCAAAGTTGCTTTTGGTGAGATGGGCAGCTATACAAGTTTGATTATTAAATAATAATAAAAAAGGAGCATAACCTTTCAAAACCGAATAGGTGCTACAATGCTGAACAGCATTTCATACTTAATCAGACTTTCATCTAAAGACTTCATAGAATGTTATAAAAGTTAGAGATCCAAGCACTGCACAATGGGGTGAGCTCCCATTGCTTGCCCCAGCTCCTGCCCATCTAGCAGTTCAAAAACATGCAAATGCAAGTAGATAAATAGAAATCACTTCAGTAGTAAGGTGAAGGTGTTCTGTGCTCCTCAGTGCTTTTTTTGTAAATGAAAAAGGTGCCGGAACTCACACATGTCATACAACCCGCCTTGCCTACCCTACAAGGTTCCATCCAAAAAAGGTGCCGGAACTCTGTTCTGAGCTTTCTATGACAGTATATAATCATACTGGCTACATGACTACAGAAACTGTCTTCAGACAATGCTAGCTCCCTCAGCTAAGAAATGGAGGTGAGCAACCCCCTAGAGTCAGACACCTTTACCTTTATTTATTTATCATATCTAGATGCCAGCCCTCTTCCTCCCAGAATAAATAGTTAAAAACATAAAAACAGAATATAAAAAATTAAAATAGAAACAAGGATAGTTAAAATTCGACATTAAAAGTTAATTAAAAGGTGAAGGGAGGACTTTCAGGACAATAAACACCCACACGGCTATGTAGTTTACTATGAACTCCAAGAAAATTTTACTATTTTATCAGGATTATAATGCCTGTTTAATTCATCCATCTTAAAAAAAGAAATCAGAAAAAAGCTTAAAGCTCAATGCTAGAATTCTTGTCATGTATGAAGCATTAATATAGTTTTTAAATTTGCTCACTATGTAAAGGACAAGCAATATAGTATAATTTAGATTCTGGAAACATATTTGTATGCTTAGTGTTGGAATGCAGCTGGGCTGTCTTCAAGGATGTTGAAAAAGTCAAGATGGCAGTATCAATCATGTTATCATAACCACAATTTTGTCTTTTCTGATATACAGAGCACAGATGTCCCTGGCTGTGATGCTCCAATTCCTTGTCATAGCAAATTTACTCTCTGTAAATGACTGTACATAGATCTGCATCATAATTATTTTTCCACTGTGTGAGGTGATTATTTTTTTAGATAAAATGAAAAGAAATTAATCCTTTCCTGCCCACCAATACCATACATGACGCAGAATAAGGAGATGCATTTTTGCTTGACCTTATTAGCGTTTACCTGTTGTCTACACAATTCTTTTTATTATTAGAGGAAACATTCTATTCCATGCCATAAACTCTTCATTAGTTTAATCCTGCCAATAAAACTTCTCAGTATGATTCTTCCTGCTTAGATAAATAGCATGCATCCTCTCACCACAGTACCTACAAATAAAATTGATAATATCACAACTTTGAAATACTGTGCACATGGCAATGCAAGGAAGCTGTAATTGCCTGAAAAATAACTTAAAAGTAGAGAGGAAGAAAAGAAATCATGTCCCAAAGATAGATCTGAGCATGTATTGTGGATTCCATAGGTAATGCAATTATTAAGATCTGCTTTGCATATTTGTTCAGAAATAAAAGTTATATTGAGTTTCATAGCCTTTCTTCTGGGTAATTATAAACCAGACATGAGTAGCACTGAGATGTTGCAGTTTGCTTATAATCTTTGGGACGGTCATAAGTGCAAAATAGCTAGGACAGGGCTTTGTATTTATTTTTATTCTGGATTTGATTTATTTGGGGGAGAATTGTGCAATTTAGCCTGAACATTTTTTATTTAACCTCCATAAGTACAGCATTTAGCGTAAATAAATAACATTTTCTATCTTTTTCTGTAATTTCTTCCTTCAAGGCATGATATATTATTGTTAAATGACAAGGTAGGCAGCAATTTTATTTTATTTATTTTTTAAAATTATGAGATTACATTAGACCTGCCAATCTGATCTTTAGGAGATTGGAATTATTTACCAATTGAAGCTTGTGCATGTACATGTGTAATTGGCAATGGAGGAATCAGCCAAGAATCTTGTAAGGGGTTGAGGGGCTTTAGTAATTCTAAGATTAATTAAAAGATTGGATCCCTATCAAAGATCTTCAGGCAAAAAGTGTAGTATATTGAAAGCCAGACAATAGAAGGGAACACCTATGTCCCTGAAGGAAGGCATATAAATGCAAATCTATTATTATTTATTCAAGTTGCCCATTTCTATTTAAACCTCCAGCAGCTTACATTTATGGTACATTCATTATATTCATATTTCTTATGTAATTATTATGCTGTGCCTTCTAATACTCTTAAATTCTCGTCTCCATTCCTAGACATCTTCAGACTTGGAAGGCCTGTAAGTCTGCAGACTTGTATCTGCTAGATAAAAATGTTCAGACAGATGTTATTGTTATTTTGCAGTTTGTGACAATTTATATTCTTAGGGTGACTCTTTACATATGTACAGTACTTCACTTTTGCCCAGAGAGAGTGACATTGTCCTGCTATTTTCAAGTTTTGGTTCCTCCATAATATTTAGCATGTTGATGTGGGTCAAAGTTTGTTATTGGACACCTTCCGTAGCACCTCCCTAGTAGGTTAATAGAAGAAGCAGGACATCCATATTTATATAATTTCATTCTAACATCTTCCAATTTATACAGGGTGCCAAGTAAATTGATTGTAGGAGAGCTTGAATTGATAAAATCTGCCAGTCATTCTTCCAAGTAAAATGATACATTTACAACTGAAAAATTGAATCTTCCTTCTTTAGCTTTTAAAACTGACTATAGGTGACAAAATAATGCATTAATTTTTGAAAACATGTTTAGGAATATACAGTATAAAATATGTTTTAGGAATATATAAAGATTTATATGTCTATCATGTAAGATAAATCAATCTGAGTCAGAACGGACGATTTTGGAAGCTAACATATTATAAATAGCAGCGTTTTCTCAGTGCTTTTGATGGTTTCTGGGGATAATAATTTATCCTGAGCTTAGAGCTATCTAGATATATCTCAGATGATTAAGCAGAATTTAAATACATAGTTATTAAAAGTAGGTTGGACAGACTTTGTGTAAATTGAGTGTATGGGGATATATATTTATACTTTCAAAATGAATATCATGCTATAGGTAATTTGTATCCTATGTGACCCTCAAAAGGGAATAGGAAGTTATACGCAGCCTTTAAGATGCCCACTCCTGCTGCACATTATTTCCATGCTTTCATTTGTCCAGCTGATCATTCAGCCAAGCACAATACACTCCAATTTTAGAACTCCTAAGAGCAGAAATAGAAACAGCTTGTACTCTGTTTAGAATGCTTACTATCAGCAAAATCCTGAACAGATTTGCCCACTTATTTCTTCCAGCTATAGCCTTACTGGCTGTGCCTGAAAAGAACTGTAGTCCATTCATTCCTATTTCAAATAGGACTGAATCAGCTTTACAGCAACCAATAGGAGATTCAGTCCCTCAACTGAATCATGTGGTCTCCACACATCTTTAGATTAAACCATAAATCTTAGGTCATAGTCCTGCCAAATAGATCATACTGAAGTATATAAACTGAGACTAAACCATATGTTGTACAGCAACTCCATAATATAATGCATGTGGTATGAAAAAAACATGTCTCTTTAATTATTCTAAACCCTAATTTGGAATGTTGCTTTGAATTTGAAGGCCGAAAGGTATTGTTATGTCGTGGGCTCTGATGAGCAGGAATGAGAACATGCAGAGGAGTACAGACAAACACATACTTTATTTAAGCAGAAACTGTACTGAGAGATTGGAGTCACCCTGCCACAATATATAGCCGGGCCATATGGTATTTGCTTTAGTGTTTTTTTTTTATTATTATTTAAAAAGTTTTACAATACATTTTGACTTTAATCCCCCCCTCCCCCACCCCTATCCAACCCTCCCTATCCCTCTCCCCCATTCCCTCCTCCCCCCCCCGACTTCCCAGAGCTAAATACAGGGTATAAAATCGAAAAACAAACGTAAACACCCCTATGTTATCAACAATAAACTATAAATTCTATCTCCCTCTAGCTCATATAAAATGAATACAAACAATATTAATATTACAAATAAAGTAAAAAAGAAAAAGAGGAAAACAGAAAAAGAACTTTACTCAAAATCTAACTACTTTGCCGCCCTTATCGCGTCCGCAGATAATCGCCCGGCCGCCCTGTTTAGGGTGACTCGCTCCCTCCTTAATCAGGAGGTGAGAGAGGATCCCTTGCAGGGATGAGCCGAGGAGTTTAGTCATCATCTGGCGGACAAAATCGCTCGGATCCGGACCGGCTTGGACTCTGACTGGGCAGAGTCTAATGTGGAGGAATCAGGCGGTCTTGAGCACGTTCTCTGGACTGAGTTCGACCCTGTTTCCCCTGATGATGTGGACAGGATCATGGGGAGACTGAGCACCACCACCTGTTTGTTGGATCCGTGCCCCTCCTGGCTAGCTTATGCGGCTCGGGAAGGAACACGAGGCTGGTTCCATGCAGTAATAACTGCTTCCTTGAAGGAGGGTGTCTTTCCTGCCGCCTTGAAGGAGGCGGTGGTGAGACCCCTTCTCAAGAAGCCTGCTTTGGACCCGGCTGTTTTAAACAACTACCGTCCAGTCTCCAACCTTCGCTTTCTGGCGAAGGTTGTTGAGAGTGTGGTGGCGCATCAGCTCCCTCTGTTCCTGGAGGAAACTGATTATCTGGACCCGTACCAATCGGGCTTCAGGCCCGGACACAGCACGGAGACGGCATTGGTCGCGCTGGTGAATGATCTCTGGAGGGCTAGGGACAGGGGTTGCTCCTCTGTCCTGGTCCTATTAGATCTCTCAGCGGCTTTCGATACCATCGACCATGGTATCCTGCTGCGGCGTCTCAGGGGGTTGGGAGTGGGAGGCACCGTTTTACGGTGGTTCTCCTCCTACCTCCAGGGCCGCTCGCAGTCGGTGTTGACAGGAGGGCAGAGATCCGCCCCGAGGTCTCTCATTTGTGGAGTCCCTCAGGGGTCGGTTCTCTCGCCTCTCCTGTTCAACATCTATATGAAGCCGCTGGGCGAGATCATTCGTGGTTTTGGGGTGGGGTATCATCAGTACGCTGATGATACCCAACTTTTTCTTTCCACCCCGAACCAACCCAGTGATGCCCTCTCCGTGATGTTCCGGTGCCTGGAGGCGGTTCGGGTCTGGATGGGGAGAAACAGGCTTCGTCTCAATCCCGCCAAGACTGAGTGGCTGTGCATATCGGCATCTCGGGTTAACCAAGTTATTCCATCCTTAATGATGGGGGGTGAGGTGTTACCCCCCGTCGATAGGGCTCGCAACTTGGGCGTCCTCCTGGATTCAATTTTGAAGACCATATAGGAGCCGTGACCAGGGGGGCTTTTGCCCAGGTTCGCCTGGTGCGCCAGTTGCGTCCCTATCTGGACCGAGACGCCCTACGCACAGTTACCCATGCGCTTGTGACCTCCCGTTTGGACTACTGTAACGCTCTCTACATGGGGCTGCCCTTGAAGACCACTCGGAGGCTTCAACTGGTGCAGAATGCGGTCGCGCGAGTTGTAATGGGGGTTTCCCGATACTCCCATGTAACACCTCTACTCCGCGAGCTGCATTGGCTTCCGGTTGCCCTCCGGGTGAAATTCAAGGTGCTGGTTATCACCTATAAAGCCCTACATGGCCTGGGTCCGGGATATCTGAGGGAACACCTGCTGCCGGCATCAAATGCCCTTCGCCCAGTGCGCTCCCACAGGGAGGGTCTGCTCAGGGTCCCGCCGGTAAGAGACTGCCGGCGGGTGACACCCAGGGATAGGGCCTTCTCGGTGGGAGCGCCTGCCCTCTGGAACCAGCTGCCGGTGGAGCTGAGAACTGCCCCCGACCTTCGATCATTCCGCCGGGGCCTGAAGACCTGGCTCTTCGAGCTCTCGGGCCCAGACTGAGGAGGAATTTTTAATTTGGGGTTCTTTTAACTGACTACAGGGTTAATTTAATATTTTTTAATTTGGCTCTTAATTTTTGTATTTTGGATTTTTAATTCCCTGTAAACCGCCCTGAGTCCTCAGGGAATAGGGCGGTATATAAATATAACTAAATAAATAAAATAAATTTTCTTAATCCCAGTCCTTATTCATATTAATTTCAAAAAAAAAAGAAAAAAAACTTTCACCTGCTATTTGCATTCTCCCACCTTTCTCTAATTTCCAAACAAATTCTCAGTTATGCGCCAAAAGCGCCTATCTCTGTTAACCTTAATAATCTCCGACCAAACTAAACTATGATCAAAAATAGTTCTTGCATGTATCACGCCAAATGTCTCGCCGTTCCAAATCATCCTTGAGTTCAAATAAAAAGAATATAAAAAGAAGGTTTAGGCAGTCTCTAAGACAACTTGTTGTTAATTAGGAGCTTGCGTACCCATTCTTAGTTCAACACATACTTTAAGTCCATAACCCTAGTATACTTTTCTAGCAAGCAAATAACATCAATCTTAAATTGTGTAAAATATTAAAAAAAACTTTCTTTCTCCTCTATAATAATTTTACTCCATTGACATTCTAATTTAAAAATTTAATCAGCAATCTTAACACCCCAAAACATTTGGAGCACATCTGTCATGACCCCCAAAACTTCTTTAGACCGCTCCCCTCCCAGATCTTCACTGTAAGCACGCTTTGGAGATTCCATAACTTTCTGCTGGTCTTGCTCTTGCTCTCGTCTCACTCTTCTTAGGGCGGCACGCGTCATCTTCTGGCCTCCTGCAGCAACCGATGAGACTGTGACTTGATCCCCTCCAACACCATTGTCCTCTGTCTGTCTATCTGCAACATCTTGAAACTTTCCCACACCGTATCCTTTTGCAGCTTCCAAAAAAAATAAGGGGGTTGCTTTTAACACATTACTATAAAAATCACGTGCCTGAGCCACAGTAACCAAACGATGTCTTTTACCTTCATGCGTCGCCACCAATCCAACTGGAACTTAAGTTCCTGTACTAGAAATGCAAAATCTTTCCTTCTCCTTAGGATCTTCGGAGGGATCTCTTTTAAAACCAAAACTTCTTGCTCAGCCACTACCAATTTAGTATCATAAGCAGCTTGAATAACTTCATCTCTAATTACTCTCTTTGTAAAATAGACCACCACATCTCTGGGTAACTTCCTCTGTCTTGCAATCCATGAATTTACACGAAAAACTTTGTCCATATTTCCCTCAATTTCAGATGCTGGCTGACCCAGTACCCCTTCCAGAGCCTCAGAAATCAGCTGCTTTAAATCTTCTTTACCATTCTCCTTTAAACCCCTGATTCTAATAGCATACTGCATCTGATGATACTGAACAAGGTTCAATTCTCCGTCCATTTTATCCCTTATATTTTCATTTTCTAATACCTTTGCTTCTAATATAGAGTTCTTTTGACTGAGATCCTCCACTTTTACATCCAGCTGTTGCACACATTCAGCTACGGATTCAACCATAGACAAGATGTCCACCCTCATTGCTCTCAACTTCTCTTCCATCTTCTTCTCCAATTTCTCCATTTTCTCCTCCATTTTCTCCTCCAGCTTTTTCAACTTTTCATCCATCATATCAGACATCAATTGTGCATGCTTTCCAAGAGCATCTTGTAAATCCTTAAGCGTCAGTACCGGGGGAGATGCAGGAGGAAGAAAAGCTTGCAATGAGGTCTCCTGCACCAGGGAAGACCCCGCATTCCGAAGAGCTTTAGAAGTTTTAGCCGCCATCTTCCCCCACTTTCACTTATTACGCACTTTCACTTTAAAGCTATAAAATCCATTGAGCTAGAGAGTAAAAATAAAGAGTCCACTTCACCTTGACCTCCTGTACCGCTCTGCCTGCGTCTTGATAATCAAAAGTATTTCCTTTTGGCAGGGGTGGTTGCTAACGCCTGGCTCTGCTCCAAAAATCCCGGAGCAGAGGCGCTGCGCAGCTCGGAGCAACCCAGGCTTCGGGGGGGCTCATCCTTCAGCCGCCCAAGCTCTCAGCTCCAGCGGCCCCGGAGAGCTCAACCCCTACCTGGGGCCTCACCCCCTCCTCTTCTCCCGAGGAGGGGGCTTCAAATCCATTTAAACAGCTGATTGGCGCTGTTTACGATGGAAAAACACAGCTGCGGAGCGGGCAGCCCGAAAACGTCTGTCTTCGGCGTCGCGTCGCCACCGGAAGTGCCGGTATTTGCTTTAGTGAAGAGAGCAGGCGAGACAGCAAAGTTAAGTAAACTTAACTTTATTAAGAACCAGGCAAGGAACAGAAGAGCAGCGCTCTTATTTATACTCGCAGCTGTCAACGTATTGTCCAATCAGGGCTGAGCCGGTTTCCCGCGCCGTCTGCTTCGCCAATCCGAGCCGGCTGAGTTTTGACAGCTCGGAGCTGTCATCGGTAGCGCGTGCTGTTGCCAGGTGATTCTGACAGCCGAGAGCTGTCAGACGGCGGGCGCCTGCGTGGTTCTGTCCGGCAGCTTTTGACAGCTGTCAAAAGCTGCCGCGGCTTTACCTCAGCCCCATATTCTATTATAATTATGTTAACGTTAATAAACATGTAAATACACAACACCCCTTACCCCTCCATCTGATTGAGTTGCCGTTTCCCCGATTGTTTCTTTTTGGGGTTGCCCCATTCGAAGTCTTCTAAATAAGTGGGGGGTCTTTTTATTCTTTCGGACCATCGGGGAATGGTTTCTTCCGTTTGTTCCTTTTCTTGGTATGTGTTGGAATCTGGCTCGGGGGGTGGGGGGCTTGATTCTCTTGCTTCTGGGTTTCCTTGATGGAAGAAGTCCCGTTGTGCGGGGTTTTGTTGTGGTGTCAATTGTTCAGGGGTGTCTTGATGTGCAGTTGCCTGCGGCGGTGGTTCAGATTGCATTTCCAGGTTCCCCCTTTCCCCCATATTTTGTGGGCTGCGACGCCGTAGTTGGTCAATGTGTCTGCGGATGTGGGAATTATTTCCCGTGTCAATGACGTATGATAGGGGACCTGTTTGTTCTAAGACGACCCCCTGTGTCCACTTATTGCCCCCTCCGTAGTCCCTGGCCCAGACAGCTTGCCCGGTGCTGAGAGTTCTGTACTGGAGGGGAAGTTCTGGGTCTGGTGGGGATCTGTCAGGATGTAAACGGTCCAGTCTGGTAGTTAGTCTCTTGCCCCAGCGAAGTTCTGCTGGAGACTTTCCTGTAGTTGTGCAGGGGGTGGTGTGTTGTGATAAAAGGAATTGAGCAAGTCTGCGGTGCCAATTGCTGGTGATGATTTTCCGCAGTGCCTCTTTGGTCGACTTCACCATCACCTCAGCCAAGCCGTTCGTGGATGGGTGAAATGGAGCCGTGGTGGTGTGCCTAATAGAATTCGCCGTTGTGAAACTCTGGAATTCGTAGGAAGTAAATTGTGGGCCGTTATCAGAGACTAATACATCCGGAAGCCCATGTGTAGCAAACAATCCCCTTAAGACTTGTATTGTGGCTGCAGAAGTTGTGCTTGTAACTGGGGCCACCTCTAGCCATCTGGAATAGCTATCCACGACTATTAGGAATGTTTGTCCCTGGAATGGACCCGCAAAGTCTATGTGAATGCGTGACCAGGGTGTCTTGGTTGTTACCCATCTGTGTATGGGAGCTTGGGGCTGGGCTGCTCTGACAAGTTGGCAGGGATAACACCCAGCTACATGTGCTTCTATTTGCTTGTCTAATCCTGGCCACCAGACGTAGCTTCTGGCCAAAGCCTTCATTTTGACGGTGCCCGGGTGACCTTCGTGGAGGCTTTCTAACACCTTTAATCTGTGCTTTTTGGGTATTACAACCCTGCTGCCCCATAATAAACATCCTTGATGGGTGGATAATTCTTTTTGTTTCAAAATATAAGGTTGGAATTCTGGGTCTGGGGGTGTGGATTGCCAGCCTGATGTGACATAGCCTAAGACTCTGCCCAGGATTTTGTCTGCAGCTGTGGCTGCAGAAATGTCCTTGACAGATAATGGGCATTCTGGCAGTTCAGAGATAGCAAGTATCTTTCCAGCTGGTGCAGGGTCTGGGTCGATTATTGGTTGGGGCAGTCTGCTAAGCCCGTCAGCATGGTCCATGCTTTTCCCTGGTCTGTATTCTAAGGTGAATGAATAGGCTGACAAAAAGGTAGACCATCTAAGGATGCGGGGAGATAATATTTGGGGTGTCAGTTTGTTTACTGTAAAGATTCCTAATAGAGGCTTATGGTCCGTAAAAATGGTAAATTGACGACCATATAGGTAGTCATGAAACCTTTTTACGCTAGCAACTATAGCTAAAGCCTCTTTATCAATTTGAGTGTAATTGTGCTCAGGTTTTGACAGCGTTCTGGAATAGAACGCTACAGGGGTTTGCGTTCCCTCCTTAGTTAAGTGGCTTAGGACTGCTCCAATGCCGTAGGGAGAGGCATCACAAGCCAGACATAAAGGTAGCTGTTCGTTGAACAGTGCCACCGTAGCGTTGCTAGTCAGTAAGTTTTTTAGAAGTTTAAAACTTTTGTCGTGCTGAGGTGACCAAATCCAGGGTTTGCCTTTGTCTAATAGCCTGTGGAGGGGTTCAGCGATGGAGGCTTTGTGAGGCAGGAAGGTATGGTAAAAATTAACTAGACCTAGAAAGGCTTGCAGTTCCTGCTTATTTTTGGGGGTGGGTGCTGTCTTGATGGCTTTTATTTTTGATCCAGTGGGGTGAATTCCTTTTGCGTCAATTTTAAAACCTAGAAACTCCGTTGAGGGCACCCCTATGGAGCATTTGTCTCTTCTTAATTTAAGGCCAGCCTCCCTGAATCTAAGGAGCACCTTTGTTAATTTGTCCGCTAAGTCGTTTTCTGATTCCCCTGCAATTAGGATGTCGTCGAAATATGGGCAGACCCCAGGGATCCCTTTAAGTGTTTTTTCCATGATTTCTTGGAAGATCCCTGGGGCTGCAGAGATGCCGAATTGAAGGCGGTTAATTTTAAACGCTCCCTTGTGCGTGACAATTGTCTGTGCTAAGGCGGTGTCAGGGGTGACAGGCAGCTGTAAATACACCTGCACCAAGTCTAACTTAGCGAAAATGGCGCCTGACTTAATGGCCGCGAGGATGTCTTTGACAGCTGGGACCGGGTAGGCATGGGCGTTTAATGCGCGGTTTAGGGTTGCCTTATAATCAGCACATAATCTGATTTGGCCATTGGGCTTAATTGGGGTCACTATGGGTGTCTCCCATTCGGCCCCTTCTACTGGTTCTAAGACCCCTAAGTTAATTAACCGATCTAGTTCATTTTCTATTTTTTCTCTCAAGGCGAAGGGAACTCTTCTCGCCTTGATTCTGACAAGCATTACATTCGGGTTTAGTTTTAATGATACTGGGGGTCCTGTGTATTTCCCTAGTGAGCTGTCAAAAACGTCCGCGAATTGAAGGCAGACGGATTCTAAGTTTGACAGCTGAGTGGCGTTGACGCCTGTCAATGCTATCCCTAGCGCCTCGAACCAGTCCAGCCCTAGCAGGCTGGTCCTGTTTTCCTGGGTCACTAGTATAGTAAGGGGTCCCTTAAATTGCTTAAACTCTGTTGGGACGGAAGCCTTCCCCCGGAGTTTAATGGGCGTTTTTTGAAAATCCGCTAGGCGGAGTTTAGTGGGGCGTAGGGCAGGCCGTTTTCGGCTGCGGTTACAAATGTCCCTGTAAGTTTGCCAAGAAATGAGTGAGACGGAGGACCCAGAGTCCACTTCCATCTCACAGGGAATTCTGTGAATTAGGACGTCCACCTTGACTTTGGGCTTAAGGGTGCTGTGGACTGTGTGCTCCCTCACTTTTCCCTTCACATTTTGCACTAGGGGCTTGGATTTGTGCCTGACCCTGGGTGTGGGTTGGTTCATACCTGCAGACGTCAACTCCAATTCATGTAGATTTTCTCGACTCCGGCTATGGCACACGGCTTTGAGGTGACCTGTTCTCCCGCATCCATGGCACTTGGCACTGCGGAACCGGCACGATGCTCTCGGGTGGCTTCCGCCGCAGCTGGCACATTTAGCCCTGTTCGGCTGGTAGCTGGTGCTCTTTTGGTTGTTGACAGGGCCCCCTCGGTTGTTGCGTTGCAGCCTGAGCCTTTCGAATCGCCGCTGCACGGCATCGATGTCCATGGAGATGTCGTCATCCTCTGGACCGCTGAAACCGCCGTCCTCCTGGTGCACGGACCCGCTGGGCCCGCTATCAGGGGAACATTGGTTGTCACCGTGGCTGTCCTCATAGGCGATGACTTCCATCGCCACTTCAGCCAGTGTCAGAGCGGGTTTGGCGATCAGCTTCCTCCTCAGCCGCTCATCTTTAAGCCCTATGACAATTTGGTCCCGGATTCGGTCCTCTAAATCAGGGAACCGACATCGCCGTGCGGCGTGTCTGACCCGGGTTATAAAGTCATTGGCGGGCTCGTCAGGAAGCTGTACTCGTCGGGCGAAATTTACCCTCCAGAAGAGCTCTGACTTCGTGGGCATGAAGTGTTTACTCAGCCCCTCGGTGAGTTCAGCGTAGGAGATTGTTGCGATGGGTTCTGGACTGAAGAGTCCCACAGCGGCATCGTAGACGGCGGGCCCGCTGAGCCAGAGGAGGGCGGCTGCCTTCGCCCGGTTGTCCGTAATCTTCTTCACCACCAGGTATCCTTCTACCTGGCCTAGATGAGATTCCCAGCATTCTGGGTGGCGAGTGTTGAACTCGCGAATATGGCCGTGGTTCGTCATGCTGTCTGTCTTGTCGTGGGTGCTGCTGCTTGCGTTGTGTGGAAGCTAGGCTTCCAAGTGACTTCAGCGAGTGACTAGCTCAGGCTAAGGGGAAAAATCTCTTCTCCCCTTAGGCGGTGACTTCAGCTATGCAAGCAGGCATCCCATCCTCGTCGCCAGTGCTTTAGTGAAGAGAGCAGGCGAGACAGCAAAGTTAAGTAAACTTAACTTTATTAAGAACCAGGCAAGGAACAGAAGAGCAGCGCTCTTATTTATACTCGCAGCTGTCAACGTATTGTCCAATCAGGGCTGAGCCGGTTTCCCGCGCCGTCTGCTTCGCCAATCTGAGCCGGCTGAGTTTTGACAGCTCAGAGCTGTCATCGGTAGCGCGTGCTGTTGCCAGGTGATTCTGACAGCCGAGAGCTGTCAGACGGCGGGCGCCTGCATGGTTCTGTCCGGCAGCTTTTGACAGCTGTCAAAAGCTGCCGCGGCTTTACCTCAGCCCCGTATTCTATTATAATTATGTTAACGTTAATAAACATGTAAATACACAACAGTATTAACCAATAGGATTGAAGCTATACTTGCCACCCAAAGTTGACCAATAGCAGGACTGGAGGCATCCTGTGTGAGTTGCTGGAGAACCATTAGTTCTCCAGCAAAGCACGTGGTGATATTCCAAAAGCCCAGTACATAACACCTCTCTCTCCTAAGATCAGACTATAATACCCTTGACAATTGTCAAGGGCCAAACTAAAATAATATTAAACAATAATAAATGTGATGTTTTGTAAAGCTAAGGTAGATAGAAATCCTTAGGCAACCTTCTCAGGCATGCCTTGTAGAGTGGACTACAAAGAAATTAAAGAACGATATGTCTATGCAATATACTACAAGAGATAAACAACATCTCAATGAGCATGTCTCACAGCAGTTACAATGCACCCCCAATTTCTGTAGATAGTGGCAAATTGTCATACAATTACACATCACTTTATTTTACAACATAGTCTTTAAGATATGCCAGGGTTTTATGTGGTCTGGATGAATGCCTAGGGGTTCCAGTCACCTTGTGGTTTACCAACTTACCCATTGGGCTGGGTAGACCATTGTTCCCCTGAGCTCCTGTGTCCAGGGGAGTTGAGTTACTCTGGCTGGCCTCTTCCAGTGGGCCTGCCCCAGAGTCTGACTGTTTTGCAGAGTAGGCACAACGGTCGCTGAAATTCAGCTTGTTTGCCTGGTCAGGGGTTCCATGTTGCACTTCTGAGCTGTCATGGTTCTCATCTGGATCAAGTATTTAACGTGCATTTGTAATCTGCGCAAATGTGAATCTCTCTGTTGGGCTTTAGTGGGGTGACTATAGGAGTTTCCCACTCCCCCCCATCAACAGGCTGCAGTACCCCTTGCTCTACTAACTTATTGATTTCAGTATCGATTTTATGTTTTAAGGCGAAAGGAAATCTGCGAGGTTTGACTCTTATCGTAACAATGTTAGGATTTAACTTAAAAGAGATGGGTGGCCCAGTATAAGTTCCTAGTTTTGACTCGAACACATTCGCAAATTCCTCACAAACAGCCTTGAGATCTGCTGTCTGTGTCCGGTTAATGCCTGTTATTTGAAAGCCCAAAGCCTCAAACCAATCAAGTCCTATAAGACTTGTTCTATGGCCCTCTACTACTATGACATCCAGGTGCCCCAAAAACCCTTTAAATTTCACCAATAAAGTGGCTTCACCCTTAACTTTAACTCGAGCATTCTGAAAATCTGTTAAAATAATGTCTGACGGTCTTAATGTAGCCCACTGGTTGCTGCGTCTGCAAACAAGGTTGAATGTGTCCTGTGAAATAATTGAGACTGCCGAGCCGGAGTCCAATTCCATTTTGCATGGAATTCCTTGTAGCTCTACTGAGAGCTTAATTTTAGGCTTCAGGGGATGACAAGCCCCAGTGCGACAAACGCTTCTCTGGCTCCTGAAGAACCCCACACTGACTGGACCCAGGGCCCCAGTACCTTTCCTAGTTGGTTCCTCCAACTGGTGCTTGGGTGGCCTGTCTCTCTGGTGAGCTCTTCATACCACCGCGATGTGCCCGGTCCCACCGCAAGCTCTGCACGTGGCCGAACGAAATCTGCAGTTTGCGCGGGAGTGGTTGCCTCCACACCCTTTACATCTAGGTAAGAGAACTGCCTTGTAATTGTTCTCTTTTTGTTGATTTTCGTGGTTTTGCGCACTTGACGGTCTCTGGAGCTTGTTGATTTCGGGTTCCTCTTCTTCCGACAATTCTCCGCCGCAACTGCCGACCTTGTGGTGGAAGGAAACTTCTGTCTTTGGGGTTTTGGTGGGCTATACAGTTTGTACTGCACCTCCGGCTGCTTCGTCAGCCATGATCTCGTCTTGTGCTTCAGCGAATGTGAGGTTTGGTCTGGCAAACAATATCTGCTGCAAGGTTCTGTCTGTCAGTCTGCAGACAAGTCGGTCTCTCAGGCGCTCCTCTAAATTTGAAAATTTGCAGATACGTGTGGCCTCCCTTAGGCCTGTGATAAACTCGGATGCTGTCTCACCAGGAAGCTGCACTCGTTGGTCAAATTTAAACCGCCAGGCCATCTCTGACATTTTTGGCTGGAAATGCCCAGTCAGCTTCTTCTTCAGGTCAGCAAAAGATACTGCTTCGTAGGTAATTTTCTACCTGTGAGGGTAAGACGGCCAATCTTCTGGATGTTTAATGTTGAATTCTCTGAGTTTGCTGACTTTTGGCATTTTTCCTCAATTCCTGCTCTGCTGTTGGATCCTGCTTCTAGTCTCAGGGAATGCTTCCTCTGAGCATGCGGCCGCTAGCATAGTTTACTAGCCGGCTAGAGGGGGGGGGAAGATGCCTCTTCCCTCCAGCAAGTAATGCCATCCCCTCATGACTTCAGCCCTCAGGCAGAGAAGCAAGATCCCATCCTTGTCACCACTATTATGTCGTGGGCTCTGATGAGCAGGAACGAGAACACGCAGAAGAGTACAGACAAACACATACTTTATTTAAGCAGAAACTGTACTGAGAGATTGGAGTCACCCTGCTTCAATATATAGCCAAGCCATATGGTATTAACCAATCGGATTGAAGCTATACTTGCCGCCCAAAGTTGACCAATAGCAGGACTGGAGACGTCCTGTCTGAGTTGCTGGAGAACGTGGTGATATTCCAAAAGCCCAGTACATAACAGGTATCTTAGATGAAATAGACCTTGTTTGTAACTGTTTTGCCCTGGGATCTAATCTATCAGTTGTAGAGATTAGCAGTGCAATTCCTGGAAAAGGTGCAGCTTATTTAAGGATGTACAAAGAGGTGCCACATTTGTATCCTAGTATGCTCCAAAGCACTTTTTTCCTCCTCAAATTTAAAGAATTGCACAGTCCCTACTCTTTATCATATGCATCACCAGATGTATGGAATGTTATTATTATAAAAACAAAAGAAGAATTAAATAATATAGTCTGTCTTGTTAAGACAAAGTTATTTTTAGGGTTCAAATGTTAGGTTCTAATTCTAAGAAAAGTCATAACTTTTTTTTCTTTTTATAGTACCAGAGAAAATTTTCCTTTGCAAACCCACAGGAAAACATATTCAAAATGGTTTGAAAGCAAATGTACTGAGAATTCGCATTTGTCATTTGTGTATTTTGAAAATTTACATATTTTTATATATTACAGATTTCATGTTCACTATTTTCTCAAAAGTAGAAAGTAATTCTTCATTAAATGCTAAATGGTTTTTTAGTGTTGGGGAAAATATACTGATTCTCTTTCTCTCTCTTTCTCTTATTTTATTTCTCTCTTTTTCATTCTCTGTATTATCAGACCATTTCTGAATGGAGGGAGTGATAGCTCCTAATTCAGCACAAACAACTAAGTTCATGAGCCTCTATCACTAAAAAAAAAATATTAGTTTCAGAACTATAAAAAAACTAAACTGTTTAGGAAACTGTACTAAAATATTCTGAAGTCAACGTTTGTTGAAAATGTCTGTTTTGATTTAACCAATCTAATTTGAGCAACAGCAAAAATGCTTGCAAATCAATATAAAAAGATAATGAATTACTAATCAGTTCCCCCATCTTCTTTGAAAGACTCAAAGTATTAATCAAACCCCTTCATGGATTACTGCCTTGTCGTGGCGAAGGGGCTTGCGTAATTCAATGAAGCTATGAGCTATGCCGTGCAGGGCCACCCAAGACGGACAGGTCATAGCTGAGAGTTCTGACAAAACGTGATCCACTGGAGAAGGAAATGGCAAACCACTCCAGTATCTTTGCCATGAAAACCCTATGGACAGTACCAAAAGGCAAAACGATATGACGCTGGAAGATGAGCCCCTCAGGTCGGAAGGCGTCCAATATGCTACTGGGGAAGAGCAGAGGGCTAGTACTAGTAGCGCCAGAAAGAATGAAGCGACTGGGCCAAAGCCGAAAGGACGCTCAGCTGTGGATGTGTCTGGTGGTGAAAGGAAAGTCCGATGCTGTAAAGATTTTTTCTCCATAAGAACCTGGAATGTAAGATCCATGAATCAAGGAAAGCTGGACGTGGTCAAACAAGAGATGACAAGACTGAACATCGACATCTTAGGTATCAGCGAACTAAAATGGACAGGAATGGGTGAATTTAATTCAGATGACCATCAGGTATACTACTGCGGGCAAGAATCCCTCAGAAGAAATGGAGTAGCCTTCATAGTCAATAAAAGAGTAGGAAAAGCAATACTGGGATACAATCCTCAAAATGACAGAATGATCTCAGTTCGAATCCAAGGCAAACCATTCAATATCACAGTAGTCCAAGTCTATGCCCCAACCACCAGTGCTGAAGAGGATGAAATTGACCAGTTCTATGAAGCTCTACAGCACCTTATAGAACTAACACCAAAAAATGATGTTCTTATCATCATGGGGGATTGGAATGCTAAAGTAGGAAGCCAAAAGATAACCGGAATAACAGGCAAGTTTGGCCTTGGAGTACAAAATGAAGCAGGGCACAGGCTGATAGAATTTTGTCAAGAGAATACGATGGTCATAGCAAACACTCTTTTCCAACAACCCAAGAGACGGCTCTACACATGGACATCACCAGACGGTCAACACAGAAATCAGATTGACTATATGCTCTGCAGCCAAAGATGGAGAAGCTCTATACAGTCGGTAAAAACAAGACCAGGAGCTGACTGTGGCTCAGACCATGAGCTTCTCCTTGCAAAGTTTAGGCTTAAACTGAAGAAAGTAGGGAAAAGCACTAGGCCAGTCAGGTATGAATTAAATCATATCCCTGTTGAATATACAGTAGAGGTGACAAATAGATTTAAGGAATTAGATCTGATAGACAGAGTGCCTGAAGAACTATGGACAGAGGTTCGCGACATTGTACAACAGGTAGCAACCAAAACCATCCCAAAGAAAAAGAAATGCAAGAAAGCAAAATGGCTGTCTGAGGAAGCTTTGCAAATAGCTGAGGAAAGGAGGGAAGCGAAAGGCAAGGGAGAAAAACATAGATATGCCCAATTGAATGCAGAATTCCAGAGAATAGCTAGAAGAGATAAGAATGCCTTCTTAAATGAACAGTGCAAAGAAATAGAAGAAAACAATAGAATAGGGAGGACCAGAGATCTTTTCAAGAAAATTGGAGAGATGAAGGGAACGTTTAATGCAAAAATGGGCATGATAAAGGACCAAAATGGCAGGGACCTAACAGAGGCAGAAGAGATTAAGAAGAGGTGGCAAAATTACACAGAAGAACTATACAAGAATGAGCTTAACGTCCCAGATAATCACAATGATGTGGTCACTGACCTCGAGCCAGACATCCTAGAATGTGAGGTGAAGTGGGCCTTAGAAAAGCTGAGCAACAACAAAGCTAGTGGAGGTGACAGTATTCCAGCTGAGCTATTCAAAATCTTAAAAGACAGTGCAGTAAAAGTGCTACACTCAATTTGCCAGCAAATTTGGAAAACTCAACAGTGGCCACAGGATTGGAAAAGATCAGTTTACATTCCAATTCCAAAGAAAGGCAGTGCCAAAGAATGTTCAAACTATCGCACCATTGCACTCATTTCTCATGCTAGTAAAGTCATGCTTAAAATCCTACAAGCTAGACTTCAGCAGTATGTGGATCGAGAACTACCAGAAGTACAGGCAGGATTTCGAAGAGGCAGAGGAACTAGAGATCAAATTGCCAACATACGCTGGATCATGGAGAAAGCTAGAGAGTTCCAGAAAAACATCTACTTCTGCTTCATTGACTATGCTAAAGCCTTTGATTGTGTGGATCATAACAAACTGTGGCAAGTTCTTAAAGAGATGGGAGTACCAGACCATCTTATTTGTCTCTTGAGAAACCTATATGCGGGTCAAGAAGCAACAGTGAGAACTGGACACGGAACCACTGATTGGTTCAAAATTGGGAAAGGAGTCCGGCAAGGCTGTATACTGTCGCCCTGCCTATTTAACTTATATGCAGAGCACATCATGAGAAAGGCAGGGCTAGATGAATCAAAAGTTGGAATTAAGATTGCCGGAAGAAATATCAACAACCTAAGATACGCAGATGATACCACTCTAATGGCAGAAAGTGAAGAAGAACTAAAGAGCCTCTTGTTGCGGGTGAAGAAGGAGAGTGCAAAACTTGGGTTGAAACTTAACATTAAGAAAACCAAGATCATGGCAACTGGCCCTCTCAATTCCTGGCAAATAGATGGGGAAGAAATGGAGGTAGTGACAGATTTTGTTTTCCTGGGCTCCAAGATCACTGCAAATGGGGACTGTAGCCAAGAAATTAAAAGACGCTTGCTCCTGGGGAGGAAAGCCATGGCAAATCTAGACAGCACACTAAAAAGCAGAGACATCACCCTGTCAACAAAAGTGCGTATAGTCAAGGCTATGGTCTTCCCAGTTGCAATGTATGGCAGTGAAAGTTGGACCATAAGAAAGGCTGAGCGCCAAAGAATTGAGGCCTTTGAACTGTGGTGCTGGAGAAGACTCCTGCGAGTCCCTTGGACTGCAAGGCGATCAAACCGGTCAGTCCTAGAGGAGATCAACCCTGACTGCTCTTTAGAAGGCCAGATCCTGAAGCTAAAACTCAAATACTTTGGCCACCTAATGAGAAGGAAGGACTCACTGGAGAAGAGCCTCATGCTGGGAAAGATGGAGGGCAAGAGAAGAAGGGGACGACGGAGAATGAGGTGGCTGGATGGAGTCATTGAAGCAGTAGGCGTGAGCTTAAATGGACTCCAGAATATGGTAGAGGACAGGAAGGCCTGGAGGAATGTTGTCCATAGGGTCGCGATGGGTCGGACACGACTTCGCAGCTAACAACAACAACAACAACAACAACAAATTAATCAAAACTAAAAGTACTCCAAACCACAAGTTCCTCTTCTCAAACCCTCAAATGCAATTGGAAAGTAAACTGCACTCTTCTAAGCTATTGCCAGCCTCACAAGACTAGAACATACAAGCCAAACAATTTTCTCTTCAACTGACCAACAGAAAAAGTACATTTGCAAAAAAAAAAATTGCAGTTGAAAACTTGAATTGCAAAAATTGGCATTCCAACTTCTTGCATTCCATTCATGATTTTATGACATAATACCTGGGAAACACAATGGGAGGAGGGAGTTTGAGAAAAGGCCAAGACTTGGGAAACAAAGTGATGTATCAGTGGGAAATCACATTATCCTCCAGTCTCCAAAGCTTTAATATTATAAAATAGAACCTGTGTTCAATGCAACTTGGAATATGCAGCAGCTGAACTGGAAATAAACCTGTTCAACTGCCAGCAGATAGTCGTATTTGATATGGCAGACGCATAGACATACCTTTACAGAAATATCCAAGGATATATTTATTAAGATAGGCTTCAAGCAGGGTAGAGAATGCAAGAAATTATCCCAAACCTTCAGAATGAATTGATAGATATTTTGATCAGAATGCCTAATCAGCGCAACTGAATTTTGGATGAAGCAAACAAAAGCTCGCTCGTGCTGAATTTTTATCTAAGAAAGCATTTTTTTTCTTTCAGGAGGAAGGAAGGAAGGAAGGAAGGAAGGAAGGAAGGAAGGAAGGAAGGAAGGAAGGAAGGAAGGAAGGAAGGAAGGAAGGAAGGAAGGAAGGAAGGGAAGGAAGGAAGGAAGGAAGGAGTAAAAGTGGAAGTAAAGAAGAAGACTAAAATCCATGTTGATGTGCCAATAAATGGAGAACTGCCAGCTACTATCTTCTTTCCTTTATTACTACTCTGTTTTATGGATGAATTTCAAAAAACTGAAATTTAATATGATTGGCCATAGTAGTAATATTCAAGATTCTTCCAATATAATTTATAGCATTAACAAAGTTCAGAATTTCTAAGTAATCATGGAAATGCTGCCCATATTAAAGATCCCTTAAAGATGAATAATCCCTAAGTAGCACTATTTTTCCTGTTCTTAATACTGGCCAGTGTTTAACTAAGGGGTAGAATTTTAGCCCAACTTATCATGCAAAGAAACTCCACATTTCAGTTCTGTAAAAACATTGGTTTTATATAGGACAAAGTGAAGACATTGCAGTTAAGAATATCTGATCTTAACTGATCACCAGGAGGCAGTATATGACCAGTTTCATCGTTATTGGGAATTATCAGATACATATTATCAGATCTGTGGAATACAAACCCTCTGTTGTACTGAGAATTGAACTAATTGACTATTACACTTTAGATAATTATATTGAGTGCATTAGTTTTAGGAACTATCTAAGTCCTCAGCAGCAAAATGAAATTTAAGAATTATTATCTTTGAAATATATTTACCACTATTCAACTACTAGATATGTCTATTTTTGTTTTTTCTTTCTCTGCACTCGTTTTTTGTGTAGTCTTGTTTAGTTTTGTTTTTGTATTTTTTCTTTTTTGTGTTTGAATGTTTTTGAATAAAATAAAAAATTGTAAAACTGCAAAATAAAATTTCAATTATATCAGTTAAATACTGCTAATGTGACTGCTTTTCATTAATTTCCTATTTTTGTCTTTCTATTGCAAAAGGGCCTTCAAGACTTTGGAAACTGGGAATCTGGTTCTAGGATTTCAAATGTTTCATTTCATATTTGTCATATATATACATAAATAAATACATAAATAAATAAATTTCTATTAGTCAGCCTTCTTCAATACTAATAATCATGTTTTATATAAATAGTTCCATATTCAGTCTCTAACATTTCATTTAGAAGGATATTTGATAGGAAGGTGCTCTCCATGTAGCTATTGCAGCCAGAATATCAAGAAGCTAATGCAATCAGAACTGAGAAACTCAGCTCCAGAAACAACTATTTTAGTAAAAATGCAGCATTCTGAGTGTCACAGAATGTGACAATATTCAATTCCTTAAAATCTTTTTTACCTTTGTGTTTCCTTACCTGATCTTACTATAAATTATCTATAAATGATATGCCATCATTGCTAATTTACATGCAAAGTTTGATTTGAAACAAGATTATCATTCACTTGGGAATTTTTCCTTCTATGCACAGATGTTTTACAGGCTCTCTTAAATTTCAATGGAAACGTCCATGAGGAATAAGCAAAAACATAGATTGAATACTTTTGTTCAGATTGCCCTTATGTAGCAATATCCCAGCAGTTAGTAAATGGACTGAGGTTTGGAATGTAGCAGTTACATTCATTTGTTTGAGAATTTATAAGGCCACCCATCACAACCTAATGACTTTAGATGGCTAACAATACATTAAAAAATGCAGTACAATACAAACATTAAAAATACAATATAATAAAGGCAAGGCAATACAAGGCACTGAGACTTCAAGCACAACTTTCCCACAGTGGATTTAAAATTCTCTAAAATTATCCATACAGTAGTGATCTTTAGGGACGTGGTGGCTCAGCGGGCTAGGACGTCGAGCCTGTCGATCAGAAGGTCGGCAGTTTGGCGGGTCGAATCCTGAGTGCCGCGAAGCAGAGTGAGCGCCTGTTACTCGTCCCAGCTTCTGCCAACCTAGCAGTTTGAAAGCACATAAAAAATGCAAGTAGAAAAATAGGGACCACTACGGTGGGAAGGTAACAGCGTTCCGTGCGCCTTTGGCATCTAGTCATGCCGGCCACATGACCACGGAGACGTCCTCGGACAAGCGCTGGCTCTTCGGCTTTGAAACGGAGATGAGCACCGGGCCCTAGAGTCGGAAACGACTAGCACGCATGTGCGGGGGAACCTTTACCTTTACCTTTAGTGATCTTTATTAGTCAAATTCCCAAGAATTTGGGAATTCTGTCTAGAACAGAATTTTGTTTGTTATTCTTGTTTGTTCTCAAGAATAAAATATGATATCTTCCTCAAGTCAAATTCAATTCCTTTGTTTTCTTGGCAATAGTACACATGTAGTTGTAGGACATATAGTTTCATTTCTAATATATTATGAGCCCTATCAGATAAACCATATTAGATAAATCAATGCTATATGTCAGGGGTGTCAAACTGCCGGCTCACAGGCTGGTTGCATCATACGGAGGCCATGCCCACCCCAGCTCCAGCAATGCAAAAAAAGTCATGATATGTCACAACACTTCACGTGATGCACTGAGTTTAACACCCGTGCTATAGGGAGAGAAAAAAATATTTTTATTGAGATTGGCTATAGTAATAGAATCTTGTCTGTACCTCCTCACTCTTCTTATACTTTTCCTGAGCCCACTTTCAAATGTTATCTCACTGCTTTGAACTTAGAAATGTTTCAGTATTCTTCCTTACATAATGGTACTTGCAAATTTCCATCAATATTATCTTGCTTACTGTCTACACATAATACTACTGAGCTTTTCAAATTCACCAAAGATCAGATAGATGCTATCACTTATCTAAGTTTTCTCTGTAACCATATATCTGATTTCTTTTCAAAGTTTTCCTAACTACCAATCAATGAATATATGAACAGTAATGAACAAATTAGGACAAAAGTTGAGGCAGGACACATTTTATTGCTATTGAAGGCTCAGACCTTAGGGCAGGGCAAAAGGGTGGAGAAATGTTATGTTTTTACCCTCTCAAATATTCAACAAAAAATGAGAAGTTGAATGAAAAACATTGGTCAAAATATACAGTAAGTTTGAGCTATTGCAACTTTTCTTGAATACTGTTTAAGAATAATTTGTACCCAAATTCATGTATCTGAAAAGTTAGTTCTAAATTAGCACGATCTGTTATGCACCCTCATCCTGATCAAAAAGATAATACCATTTGGGAAAGAAAAAGCATATGCTTGTGTTCATTTAGGGCTATAAAGCTAGAAATCATTACTATTTACATAGAAATACTATATGTAAAGTATTATCTTGTGTCGGGGAAGGGTAAATTTAAATGATCTACGTTGTGTCTTACCCAGGTTTAAACTATTCATGATCATCCTGTTCTTATTATGAATCTTTGTAAATTATGCTTGAGCTAACTGAGCAGTTCAAAACTGGATGCTTTCAGATTATCTTCTATTAAAAATGAACACTTGGCCATTTTATGTGATCCCAATGGCTCCCTTAAAATAACACACTGAACATAAGCTAATCAATCATATAAATTGCTAAAAATACATTTGCTTAGTAGTAAGCAAGGCATGCGCATATTATGCAACAGACAATATAATGAATTGGATCCCTGATACAGAACCTAGTAGATCTTTTTTCTTTTTAATGTCCCATGATCACAGGATTTGCTCAAATTTCTTTTCATAGAAAGAGGCTGCCAATAAAAATGAAATATACCAACGTTGTTATATTTAAAAAAATTGCATGTACATGAGGAGACAGTTCAATCTACATGGCCCTATGTATTCTTCATTGCATGAAACATTGTTGGAGGCCTATATTCAGAAAGGATTTCTATTCCTACTTCTAAGTTGACAATAAAGGTAGCATTTTGAATGCTTCTTTCTGTGTTTATTTATGTTCAGGAATAAATATTCCTGAAAGTATGTAGATTTCTGATACTTTTGTCTCTGTTGTTTAGTCCAACAGATTGATAGCTATGCTTTTGAAATTAATTGCTCTGGTGATTTTATGGATCTGTAGCCAAAGTTAATTCATAGCATTGCTCTAGAAAAGACGAATAAGCTGTCTTCCTATCACCACCGCTATTCTTTTTCCCCAAGAATAACTTTGGCTTATAATATGAAGTTTTTGGTAAAGGAGGAGAGATGGGTGAGAGAAAAATTACTAATAAAGCACAGCTGTTTCCCTTTTAATTTTAAGCTGTTAGCCCACAGATGTTTCTTTAAAAAAATTAATCCATAGAAAATTGTATATATAAAAGGGATTGTTTTGAAACTTTTCAGTTAAGTGCTTTGGCAAAAAAAGAAATATGTGTATCCCCTTTTACTGGTGGGAATTTGACGGGTGTTCTCTTTCTAAAAAGTTCATTGGCAAAAGTTAAATCAAATCTGGCATTAATTTGTTACTGAATTGTTCAAAATAACATTTCATTATTAGAGTAGGGGATTTTTTTCCTTCTTCTTTTACAAGCTCCAGCAAGAGCTATGTTGACTTCAATGAGTATATTGTACACTGAAATCATGCAATGGTTTTGAGGAGGAGAGCAGGAAAATATTGTCATACTTTCCAGTAACAATTAGAGAAGATGACCACACAGATTGTAAAGAGCAATGCTTTCGCATGGGCTGTGCAATCCACATATTGCATTGTTACTGCAGTTTCCAAGCAATATTTCCAAAGAAGAGCATCACAACTTAAATGAATAAAAACTGTGACTGGTTTACTACTGACATTTGACTTCTGATGTTTCCAACAGAATTGGTTTTGTTAGTTCTATGGTCCATGGTCACTTGTGCTCATGGTCATTTATGCTCAATTGAAGCCAATTTTTGTTTTGCCTCATATGTTTCTTTACTTTATTTGAAACCAAAATATTCTGAGCAATCTTAATGAGATTAACTGATCAGGCATATGAACTGTTCAGGTATACACAAGTTTAGTTTACTGTCAAGTGTGCTTAGGAATGAAATTAGCTAAAAAGCAGCTATAAACTGCTCATAGTTCACAAGAATGTAAGATAAGATAAGATAAACTTTATTGTCATTTTTTACTGTGGGGAAAACGGCACACATCAAAAATGAAATTTAGTTGCCCGCTCTCAAAGTGGAACATGTACAAGACACACACCTAAAACATGCTATATACAACATATGTATAGGCCCACACCCCTACGTATACATAACAAAATATTAAACACTGTCCATCTGGAATATATAACGGATATATATAATGTAAACATAGTTCAAATGCTATTATTATTACCAGATGATCTTGGAATTAAAAATCAGTTGAATGACTAGTAGAAGTTTTTATCTGTTAATCTAGATGATAGAAGATAATTTATCTTTATTTTATGTTATTGTTGGTTTATTTGCCTATTTAAAAAATATATTGGTTTGGCTCTTGGCTCCATTCATTTTATCCCCATAAAAAGAACATTGTGATAGAGCCTGGCTGTGACAAAGTGACCAGTTCAAAGACATTTATTGAGCTCCAGTACTGAGTGGGGATTTGAATCTGGGTTCCTTAATCATGGTGCAGATCATGCTGGGTTCCAGATGCAGGAAATCAGTGTCCAAGCAATAGTCATGCAGTCCAAAATGAACCATCCTTACTAGAGATATAAGCACAATCCTTACTAGGGATATAAGCACCATCCTTACTAGGGATATAAGGTGAGATGAAGCAACACAGGTTTGATCCTGGCCAGATCATCTCACATGGCACATGGTGCAGGTTGGAGCCTTGAAATAGTCATTGCTATGAGCACAACAATTATTGAAGGAAAGCTCTGGTGCTTGCAATGCATGCATAGCCCAACGCAACACTAACAGCTGAAGGAATATTATGATTCTTGCAACATGAAAGCAAATGTGATTCATTTCCCCTTAAATTTGCTTTTGACTCCCTGTTGGGCCATGGGCCCATTAAATATTTGCAAGCTTATGGCACCTGATTTTCCCTTGAAGTCTCTCAAACCTGCAAAAATGTAAAAATAAGTGGCTCTATTTTTAAACCTCACCCTGGAGACAAGCTGCCAAGTAGCATATGACCATGGGATTTCTCCCCCCCCCATAACTGACTGCTTTTTAAGTTATAGTATTTCAATCCAAGTGTCGGTCTGGAACATTCTCTTCTATATCTCAGTTGCCCAGAGTGTCACCTGGGAATGCTTCCAGCAAATGTGTGAAGATGCCTTTCCCATTGAGTTGAAAAGTTGACATTTCCAAAGGAGGCCAAACCCTTAGTTACCAACACTGGCTGTTTGTATTCACCACTCGGGGCACATATATAAATTCTACATATTTATTTTTATTTATTTTATTTTATTTATTTTAATTCCATTTATATCCCGCCCTTCTCCGAAGACTCAGGGCGGCTTACAAGCTTAGCAGTAGCCTTCATTCTATGTATATGCCTGCTTATTAGGGCTTTCACACACACCCCAAGCGGCATTATTACAAAGTCAGCTTAATTGCGCCCAACAATCTGGGTCCTCATTTTACCTACCTCGGAAGGATGGAAGGCTGAGTCAACCTTGAGCCTTGTGGGATGCGAATCTGCACTAATTGCAGGCAGCTGGTGTTACTTAAGGAGGCATTAGCCCACTGCTCCACCAAGGCTCTATAAAATTCATAGTGCACAAACACAATAATCAGATGTAATCCTTTGTTGCTTATTGAGAAAGTAACTAAATCTGAAACTTAGGAAAAAAATACAAGTGTTAGAACTTTGATTTGGGTTTCTCTTCTATCCCAAATAAGGAATTTGAACTGTTAAAATATAACAGATGCAGTCATATCTATGAAACAAAAAGAAATCCATGGGTCCTTTGTTGCCAGTTGCTTAGTAGTAACTTCTTTTTTCTTTTCTTTTTTTTCACTTGAATTTCACTTGAAATTTTATGAAGGGTACCCAGTTCAACCCCCCTTCCCTCAACCCCATTTGGTCAGCCCCCATCCTTCTACTTCGTGTCAACCCTTTCATGGGAAAAAAAAGGAACTGCGAATCTTTATGGTTATTGCCTTCTTATTTATTTATTTATTTATTTAATAATATTTCTATACCGCCCTTCTCCCGCAGGACTCAGGGCGGTGAACAGGGCAAGAATAAAAATACAAATTACAAAAGTTAAAACTAAATTAAATAAATGCCCACATACTAAAATAGATATTTAAAACCTAATAAATAGCCCCCGATCCCCCCATCAGGCCAGGCCAGCTTGTTCAAAAAAGTATGTTTTTAGCTTCCTCTCCCCCTCCCTTTTGATCCACCTAGTTCAAAAGGTTTCCTTGGTCTTTGAAATAACCTAAGGCAGGCTGAATCCACATATGCTCCTCCTTCCTCGCGAGATGGCAGAATCCATATTGGGGGGGAATAATGTTTTAAACATACATTTATGAATGTGATATAAATGGATTCGGACATTGGGTCAAGAAAAAAAATGACAACTGAGTGGTTAGAATAAGGACCATACATTGAATCTGGACTCTCAACAGAATGACAAAAACTTTCTGAGCTTTAGTATAGTAAGGCACATAATTTCTCCGTCTCCCCCATTTTGTGGGTTTCATTTTTTTATAGTTAACAGAAGGGAAATAAGATATGCATCAATTACATTTTTTGCATATTTACATTTAATAATGGTGATGAAATTGTAATGGCTGATATGTGGTGTGCTTATTTACCTGCAAGGTGTCCATGAGTTATGTAAGATTATCCTCTTTTTCACTTGGTAGCATCCCTGCAGCTTTTCTGGTTTCTCATTCTAATTAAATCCAGAAGAGAGGCATTAACAGAGAATTCTTGCTGTTGAGCTTGTTCAGAATAAGCAGCTAGGAAAACTTTAGAGAGATAAAAGAAGGGTTTTTTATTTATTAAATTAAATTAATTAATTTATTAATTAATCAAACTTATATACCCAGCCATCTTACAACTCTGGATGACATACAGCAAACAGATTAAACCACATATAAAAACAACTGTATTAAAGATATAAAAAGAATAACTCAAAAAATAGATATAAAAAACAGAGATACAAACTTTAGACAAAAAGAGGATAGGAACAACCAGTTTTGCATGTCAACCTAAAACAGCAATAGTAGGCATCTTCTGCCACTTTTGATAACATAAACTCAAAAACCCACAGGAATGCAAAAGAAATGACCATACATTCCAAGAATAAGATAAAAAGGCAGAAATATGGTTTTTTGACTAAAGAAGACTATATAAAATTTGGGGGGGGGTTTAAAGTCCTGTGAATAAATTAACATACAAGAATTATATTATGATCATAATGAAAGATTCAGAATAAAATTTCTTTCTTTTAATTTCTGAAATATAGACCACATTCCCCTTGCCAGCAAGAAAGACTTGAAAATTCAGAAGGAAATTGAAACTTTGAGATGTCAGAATCTCGGTGTTATTTTTGAAGAATTGTTCTACTCCCTATTATACTGAATACATGTGTCCATGTTGTTCAGTTGTTCACCCAAAAATCAATGGTTTTAACAATATTGTGAGTCCACACTAACCCCTTATTATGCTGAAAGTGTGCTATCAAAATTTCTTCAATCAAGGAAAACAAAAAAGTAAAATAAAAATAAACATTGAGATTTTGTCCCCTGACATAGAAGAATTATTATGAAACAAAGCCAAGGGTTGGGTGTGTGTGAAAAGGAAGCAATATAGGCACATGCAATTGTAAAATTGCTACTTACAGCTGAATTTACTCACCCTATGCTTCCATTTTTGTCTTCCTAGAATATAAAAGGTAAAAGGTAAAGGTTCCCCCGCACGCACATGCATGCTAGTCGGTCCGACTCTAGGGGCCGGTGCTCATCTCCGTTTCAAAGCCGAAGAGCCAGCGCTTGTCCGAGGACGTCTCCGTGGTCATGTGGCCGGCATGACTAGATGCCAAAGGCACACGGAACGCTGTTACCTTCCCACCGTAGTGGTCCCTATTTTTCTACTTGCATTTTTACGTGCTTTCGAACTGCTAGGTGGGCAGAAGCTGGGACGTGTAACAGGCGCTCACTCTGCTATGCGGCACTCGGGATTCGACCCGCCAAACTGCCGACCTTCCGATCGACAAGTTCAGCGTCCTAGCCCACTGAGCCACCGCGTCCTAGAATATAATAAGCCATAAAAACTCATTATCTCTGTGTGCTACTGAATGATATATCTCTGAATGTGAGGAGTTACAAAGCAGGAAGTATATAAGAGATAAATTACATATGCTGTACTATTGCCAGTAGGTATTTTGAAAATAATGTCATGTAAAATGAAAAATAAAATTAACCTTTGTTTGTGTTGGCCAAGAGAAAACTGGAAAGGGAATCACTGGAACATTAAATAAGATCCAGCTGTTGCAGTAGAAAGAACAAGAATGTTTTCAAGTATAATTTAGAGTAGAAGTTTGAATTCTTTACACTATTTCTAGCTTTAGCATTGTTATCTAGAAGAATGCTATCCTACAGAATAGCAACCATCATTGAATGAATGATGAGATTCTTAGTATTAATCTTCATGCTAGTAAGAATATTACATCTGAAGCTGATACAGCACATTTGGCTTTCAAACTGCCACATTACATTGGCAATTACTTTAGACCTGGGGAGAATGCATATCCTGAGATCAGTGACACTAATTTAAGATGTCTCTTCATGACTCCAACATTTTCAGAAATCACACAGAAAATTGATACACAAAATGCATTATTTCAACCAAAGCTTCCCCCCCTCTACTGAGATATTGATGAGATATTTAGCATTTGGAACCGTGAAACTGAATGCATGTCTTTGTTCATTGCAATGTGAGGTTCCCAATGAGTTCAGGTCTCTTTGACTGCTTACTTGTTTATTTTATTTATTTATTTTTGGGACTTATATGCTGCCCTATCTCCCGAAGGACTCAGGGCGGCTAACAACAATAAAAAACAACAATACAAAAATTTAAAAAGAATTAAATAACAGCCCCAAAATAAATTAACTACACAGTTAAAAATTAAAACATATTTAAAAACCCATCATCAATCCAGGTCAGCCTGATGGAAGAAAAAAGTTTTGAGGTCGCGGCGAAAGGACCAGAGGTCCGGGGCCATCCGAAGCTCAAGGGGGAGTTGGTTCCAAAGGGCTGGTGCTCCCACAGATAAGGCCCTCCCCCTGGGGGTCTCCAGCCGACATTGTCTGGCTGACGGCACCCTGAGGAGGCCCTCTCTGTGTGAGCGCACTGGGCGATGGGAAGTCGTCCCCGGTAGCAGACGGTCCTGCAAATATCCCGGGCCTAAGCCATGTAGGGCTTTAAAGGTAAGTACCAGCACCTTAATTCTCACCCGGAAGACAACTGGTAGCCAATGCAGCTCACGCAGGAGGGGTGTAATATGGGAGTATCGGGATGCTCCCATCACTACCTGCGCGGCCGCATTCTGCACCAGCTGAAGCCTCCGGGTGGTCTTCAAGGGCAGCCCCATGTAGAGAGCATTGCAGTAATCTATCCGAGAGGTAACGAGTGCATGAGTGACTGTACGTAGGGCATCTCGGTCCAGATAGGGGCGCAACTGGCGCACCAGGAGAACCTGGGCAAATGCCCCCCTGGCCACGACTCCAATATGATCTTCAAAACTGAGTCGTGAGTCCAGGAGGACGCCTAAATTGCACGCCCTATCAACTGGAGGCAACACCTCTCCTCCCATAACCAAAGATGGAACCTCTTGGACAAGTCGAGATGCCAGTACGTAAAGCCACTCAGTCTTGGCCGGGTTGAGCTGGAGCCTGTTCTTCCCCATCCAAATCCGTACCGCTTCCAGGCAACGGGACATCACATCAAGGGCATCACTGGCTTGGTTCGGGGTGGAGATAAAGAGCTGGGTATCATCGGCATATTGATGATACCTCACCCCAAAACCACGGATGATCTCACCCAGTGGCTTCATATAGATGTTGAACAGGAGGGGCAAGAGCACTGACCCCTGAGGCACCCCACAATTAAAGGGCCTAGGGGTTGACCTCTGCCCTCCTGTCAACACCGTCTGCGAGCGGCCCGAGAGGTAGGAGAACCACCGTAAACCGGTGCCTCCCACTCCCAACCCCGCAAGACGTCGCAGCAAGATACCATGGTCGATGGTATCAAAAGCCGCTGAAAGATCTAAAAGGACCAGGACAGAGGAATAATCCCTGTCTCGGGCCCGCCAGAGATCATCCACCAGTGCGACCAATGCCGTCTCCGTGCTGTACCCGGGCATGAAACCCGATTGGTATGGATCCAGATACTCAGTTTCCTCCAGGACCAAAGGGAGTTGCCGTGCCACCATGCTCTCGACAACCTTCGCAAGAAAGCGAAGGTTGGAGACAGGACGAAAGTTGTTTAAAATAGCTGGATCCAAGGCAGGTTTCTTGAGGAGGGGCCTTACCACCGCCTCCTTCAAGGCGGCAGGGAAGCACCCCTCACTCAAGGAAGCATTTATAACTGTCAGGAGCCAGCCTCGTGTAACCTCCCGGGCCGCATAAACCAGCCAGGAGGGACACGGGTCCAACAAACACGTGGCGGCACTTAATTTCCCCATGATCCTGTCCACTTCATCCGGAGTCACAGGATCAAACTCTTCCCAGATATTATCGGCCAAACCCGTCATTTCCCCTTCGTCAGACACTGCCCAGTCGGAGTCCAAGCCAGCCCGAATCTGAGCGATTTTATCCATCGCTTGTATTCTTGCAATCTCCGTCTGTCCTACATAGTCACACTGGCAATCCATTCAGTGGATCCAGTAGTATCTCCCACTTCCAAGCATCATTTGCGGTGCATGATTTGTCCTTATATGGTAGCCTCTGGGTGGCATGCGATGCCAACTTGCAGATCTCAGAAGCTGCGCTCTACTGCTTCTGAAATGTTTTTGCTGTTTTGCAGCGTGTGCTATATAGTTGGTCTCATACTTTCCTTCTTCCTTTCTCTTCCTTGTGTGTTACACAGGCATCTGTAATAAATGCTTGTGGATATCCCTCATGCCTGAACTGTTCACCCAGGTACCTTCTGAACAGTGGGTTCTCCCTCTGCCATATTGTGTTCTGATGCAACTCTTTTTGTATGACAATGGATAGTTACTGCTGAGACTAAGAATGTGTGGAGTGTTGGTGACTTTGCAATAAACCATGGTTTCTAGGCTATCATCTTCCTGTTTGTTGACAAGCACATCTAAAAGTGGCTTAGTTTATTCCACATGAGATTTCATTTTTGTTTACTCTCCACTCAAAATAGTATATTTCAGACAGCATATGAAACAATTGGCAGTTTGAAATACCAATCCTTACATTTCAACTTAATCTAGTGATTTTTCGATTAGATTGTGATTTACTTTCAGCTTTCCTGCGACTATACATGCATCATCTTACATCAGAAACGTACTGACTTCTATTGTGTGCATGCACATATTTCTAGTTTTCACTTAATGTAAGACAATTCATTGTATGCACCCAAATCTTACAGTACAAATCCATTTGTTCCACTTTGTCTTATAAATTGATACTCAAGGATAATCTGCTATAATTTCAGTACAGGACATTTAGTAACTGCCACCTCATCAAGGACTTATTCACTTACTTCTGGGAAATGAAGTGGAAGAAAATGAAGTTGGTACTTCTAATATGCTTCCATTTATGTAAAAAATCAATTTTAACAAGCCCAGACTATAAGTGACAGATGAATGCCTGACCTTGAAGAATACATTTTTGCAAACTTCCATTAGAATTTGAGAATATAGGAGCACTTAATGAGGTCCTTCTGGCCCACTCACTGAAAACTGACATTTCCACTGATAATTTGCTATGTGAGAAAAAAAGAGATAGACATAAGAAACAGTCAGATTGAGAAGACTACAGAAAAGTTATTTAAAAAGCTAGTTTATATTTTCTACTGCTTTCTATAAAAGAAAGTGAATGATAGTGTAAAGAACTGTAACTCACTTCCTGGGGTTTGGTTTGATTCAATGGTAAAATAATAGTATGTAAACAAGTACAAAACTATTAAATTGTCTCTGAATACTTGGCTCTTTCACTAAAAACACACAGATCATTAGTTCTTTCCAATGTCACTTCTATATTCACATATATGTTTATTTAACAGGTTCTATAGCCACCATCCATCCATGTATTCCAGGGAACAGTTTGCAAAATAGCCTTTTTGCATATCACCATGTGAAGTGAGTGTATTTGCTAGAGTTTTATAGCAGAATCTGGGTGCAGTTGTATAAAGCAAGAGGATACAGTCAGAGGTGCCTTGAAAAAAGTGATGGCAGAATTTTAATAGGGGGCAACTTGAAAGCAATGTTTGTGACTTCATAGATATACAGTTAATGCCATTATACAATTATTGGTGATGGTATACAAAATAAAGCTAATTTTATTTGTGAAAAAATGTTGAAGATGCCATTGAATAGCACTAATGCTAGAAGTGACTGAAGAAACAGGAGGAAAAAAAAGTATTGATGCCTTTGAACGTTGCTGTTGGAGATGACTTTTGAGATTACCATGGTCACCCAAGAAAACAAACAAATGGATCATTAAGAGTTTTCATTTGATGCCCAAATGACCAGGGTCAAATTATCTTACTTTAGATGTTGTTGTTGTTAGCTGCGAAGTCGTGTCCGACCCATCGCGACCCTATGGACAACATTCCTCCAGGCCTTCCTGTCCTCTACCATCTTCTGGAGTCCATTTAAGCTCACGCCTACTGCTTCAGTGACTCCATCCAGCCACCTCATTCTCTGTCGTCCCCTTCTTCTATTGCCCTCGATCTTTCCCAGCATTAGGCTCTTCTCCAGTGAGTCCTTCCTTCTCATTAGGTGGCCAAAGTACTTGAGTTTTAGCTTCAGGATCTGGCCTTCTAAAGAGCAGTCAGGATTGATCTCCTCTAGGACTGACCGGTTTGATCGCCTTGCGGTCCAAGGGACTCGCAGGAGTCTTCTCCAGCACCACAGTTCAAAGGCCTCAATTCTTTGGCGCTCAGCCTTTCTTATGGTCCAACTTTCACTGCCATACGTTGCAACTGGGAAGACCATAGCCTTGACTATACGCACTTTTGTTGACAGGGTGATGTCTCTGCTTTTTAGTGTGCTGTCTAGATTTGCCATGGCTTTCCTCCCCAGGAGCAAGCGTCTTTTAATTTCTTGGCTACAGTCCCCATCTGCAGTGATCTTGGAGCCCAGGAAAATAAAATCTGTCACTACCTCCATTTCTTCCCCATCTATTTGCCAGGAATTGAGAGGGCCAGATGCCATGATCTTGGTTTTCTTAATGTTAAGTTTCAACCCAAGTTTTGCACTCTCCTTCTTCACCTGCAACAAGAGGCTCTTTAGTTCTTCTTCACTTTCTGCTATTAGAGTGGTATCATCTGCGTATCTTAGGTTGTTGATATTTCTTCCGGCAATCTTAATTCCAACTTTTGATTCATCTAGCCCTGCCTTTCTCATGATGTGCTCTGCATATAAGTTAAATAGGCAGGGCGACAGTATACAGCCTTGCCGGACTCCTTTCCCAATTTTGAACCAATCAGTGGTTCCGTGTCCCGTTCTCACTGTTGCTTCTTGACCCGCATATAGGTTTCTCAAGAGACAAATAAGATGGTCTGGTACTCCCATCTCTTTAAGAACTTGCCACAGTTTGTTATGATCCACACAATCAAAGGCTTTAGCATAGTCAATGAAGCAGAAGTAGATGTTTTTCTGGAACTCCCTAGCTTTCTCCATGATCCAGCGTATGTTGGCAATTTGATCTCTAGTTCCTCTGCCTCTTCGAAATCCTGCCTGCACTTCTGGTAGTTCTCGATCCACATACTGCTGAAGTCTAGCTTGTAGGATTTTAAGCATGACTTTACTAGCATGAGAAATGAGTGCAATGGTGCGATAGTTTGAACATTCTTTGGCACTGCCTTTCTTTGGAATTGGAATGTAAACTGATCTTTTCCAATCCTGTGGCCATTGTTGAGTTTTCCAAATTTGCTGGCAAATTGAGTGTAGCACTTTTACTGCATTGTCTTTTAAGATTTTGAATAGCTCAGCTGGAATACTGTCACTTCCACTAGCTTTGTTGTTGCTCAGCTTTTCTAAGGCCCACTTCACTTCACATTCTAGGATGTCTGGCTCGAGGTCAGTGACCACCTCATTGTGATTATCAGGGACGTTAAGCTCATTCTTGTATAGTTCTTCTGTGTAATTTTGCCACCTCTTCTTAATCTCTTCTGCCTCTGTTAGGTCCCTGCCATTTTGGTCCTTTATCATGCCCATTTTTGCATTAAACGTTCCCTTCATTTCTCCAATTTTCTTGAAAAGATCTCTGGTCCTCCCTATTCTATTATTTTCTTCTATTTCTTTGCACTGTTCATTTAAGAAGGCATTCTTATCTCTTCTAGCTATTCTCTGGAATTTTGCATTCAATTGGGTGTATCTTTCTTTTTCTCCCTTGCCTTTCGCTTCCCTCCTTTCCTCAGCTATTTGCAAAGCTTCCTCAGACAGCCATTTTGCTTTCTTGCATTTCTTTTTCTTTGGGATGGTTTTGGTTGCTACCTGTTGTACAATGTCGCGAACCTCTGTCCATAGTTCTTCAGGCACTCTGTCTATCAGATCTAATTCCTTAAATCTATTTGTCACCTCTACTGTATATTCAACAGGGATATGATTTAATTCATACCTGAGTGGCCTAGTGCTTTTCCCTACTTTCTTCAGTTTAAGCCTAAACTTTGCAAGGAGAAGCTCATGGTCTGAGCCACAGTCAGCTCCTGGTCTTGTTTTTACTGACTGTATAGAGCTTCTCCATCTTTGGCTGCAGAGCATATAGTCAATCTGATTTCTGTGTTGACCATCTGGTGATGTCCATGTGTAGAGCCGTCTCTTGGGTTGTTGGAAAAGAGTGTTTGCTATGACCATTGTATTCTCTTGACAGAATTCTATCAGCCTGTGCCCTGCTTCATTTTGCACTCCAAGGCCAAACTTGCCTGTTATTCCAGTTATCTTTTGGCTTCCTACTTTAGCATTCCAATCCCCCATGATGATAAGAACATCATTTTTTGGTGTTAGTTCTATAAGGTGCTGTAGTGCTTCATAGAACTGGTCAATTTCATCCTCTTCAGCACTGGTGGTTGGGGCATAGACCTGGACTACTGTGATATTGAATGGTTTGCCTTGGATTCGAACTGAGATCATTCTGTCATTTTGAGGATTGTATCCCAGTATTGCTTTTCCTACTCTTTTATTGACTATGAAGGCTACTCCATTTCTTCTGAAGGATTCTTGCCCACAGTAGTATACCTGATGGTCATCTGAATTAAATTCACCCATTCCTGTCCATTTTAGTTCGCTGATACCTAAGATGTCAATGTTCAGTCTTGTCATCTCTTGTTTGACCACGTCCAGTTTTCCTTGATTCATGGATCTTACATTCCAGGTTCCTATGGAGAAAAAATCTTTACAGCATCGGACTTTCCTTTCACCACCAGACATATCCACAGCTGAGCGTCCTTTCGGCTTTGGCCCAGTCGCTTCATTCTTTCTGGCGCTACTAGTACTAGCCCTCTGCTCTTCCCCAGTAGCATATTGGACACCTTCCGACCTGAGGGGCTCATCTTCCAGCGTCATATCGTTTTGCCTTTTGGTACTGTCCATAGGGTTTTCATGGCAAAGATACTGGAGTGGTTTGCCATTTCCTTCTCCAGTGGATCACGTTTTGTCAGAACTCTCTGCTATGACCTGTCCGTCTTGGGTGGCCCTGCACGGCATAGCTCATAGCTTCATTGAATTACGCAAGCCCCTTCGCCACGACAAGGCAGTAATCCATGAAGGGGTTTACTTTAGATACAGTACATTATATGAAGATGCAGCTCTCTGGAAAAAAGCTCTAATGTCGGGAAAGGTGAAATGAATGAGAAGAAAGACCAAGTTAGAGAAACATCATAATAGAGAAAGTTTATCTGTGTGTTTGTTAAATTTGAAAACAGCTTGATGGCACATAATCAATCATTTAGCTTAGAACTCTGCATATCTGTCAAGAGCAAGGATTAGATGCCACAGATTATGATGCTTTAACTGTTTGCGAAATACTTTCTTTTCATGAGAAACCACTACTCTGGTTTCATCCACTAGTTGTTCTGTTGAATACAGTGATTGAAAAACTGCATTAAAAAGACTATTAGATGATTCATATCATTCTCTGATATGTATGTAATAGTTTGGTAGAGAAAACAAATACAGGAAAAAAACAGAGGGTGCACCCTTTTTGCCTCTTTTGAACATGACCAGGATCAAATCCAAATCTTTGCTTTGCTTAATTCTATCAAACCCAAATTGACCTTCCCTGTCCCAAACAAAGCCTTCTACAAGGCTATCTGAATTGAAAAATAGAAACCTCTGTTGTGGTGTGGGCGACCGCGTGGAGGCAATGATGAGACAGCATTGTACGTAATACAATTTATTGAATACAAGATGGAACTGAACTCCCTCCACCACTGGTGCCCCTTATAGATACAGCAACCCCTGTAGCCAGCCAACCCAGTTGCTCCATATTCCCGCCGGCCAGGTGACACCCAACCTGGTGCCCTGTATTTCCTGCTGGACAGGATGACCAATCAGGCTGCCTGACCATTGCCACCTGGTGTTATAGTGGCATACACAACACCCCTTCCCCCCAACGAGAACACTACAACACTACTTCTAACTACTTCTTCTAACTCCCACTCCTTCAAGACCTCACATAGTCCTTCAGGTATTCTGGGGGTTTATGAATCCTGGCTGGGTACCTTCCCAGATGCCTCCCACTCACTGCTTCACTACCCTGAGAAGCTTCTTCAGAAACTGGCTGACTCCCCTCCCGTGTCTGTTCCATGATTAGCTCCAGCAGATGCCGCTCCTCTGGTACAGAGTCACTGTTGGCCTCCATTGGCTCTGTTGGCATTGTTTTGGAAGGTGTTGGCCTAGCTGCTTGATGAGCTGCTGCCAGTAGTGGTGGTTCTGAATGATGTTGCAACGGTTCTACATGCAGTCCTTTGGGCCTCTGCTGTGTATAGCCCTCTTGTTGTTGCTGTTGTGGGCGGTTCTCCGGTGCCCTCTTTCTTAGCTGGTCAATATGTCTTCTTACCTGCCGGTCCCCTTCCCCCTCAACAACATAAGACAAAGGCCCAATTTTGTCCACCACCACCCCTTGCATCCACTTCTCACCCAGTCCATAGTTTCTGGCCCACACTAAATCCCCTACCGACAATGTCCTGCCTGTGTTAGGCTGTTCTGTCTCAGCAGCCACTCTGTCTGGGTGAAGTCTGTCCAATCTAGTTATCAATCTCCGTCCCCAGAACAGCTCAGCTGGACTCTTCCCCATTACAGTGCAAGGTGTAGTGTGTTGAGCCAACAAGAATTGCACTAGTCTCTGATGCCAGTTGCCAGCAATAATTCTTCGCAGTGCATCTTTTGTAGATCTTATGTTTCTCTCAGCCAAGCCATTACTGGATGGGTGGAAAGGTGCAGCCATTGTGTGTCTAATCGAGTTGGCCTTGAGGAAATCCTGGAATTCAGTAGATGTGAATTGAGAGCCATTATCAGATACAATTACATCTGGTAACCCATGTGTGGCAAAGAGCCCCCTCAACACTCGTATGGTCTTAGCGGACGTCATACTGTTCACAGGCACCAACTCTAATCACCTAGAGTAGCTGTCAGCTACCACTAAGAACAATTGTCCTTGGAAAGGCCCAGCGTAGTCAATGTGGACCCGGGACCATGGGTTATGAGTGGTTTCCCACCAGTGCATGGGGGTATGTGGTTGCTCCGGTCTGGATTTCTGACATTGATAGCACCCCACAACTTGTTCAATGGCTTTATCTAGACCCGGCCACCACACAAAACTCCTCGCCAGGGCTTTCATGTGCACTATTCCCAGGTGATCCTCATGCAGATCTCTTAAAACCCTATTCCTGAGTTTGTCTGGCACTACCACTCTGTTGCCCCATAACAAACATCCTTTGTGTGAAGACATTTCATTCCTCTGCACAAAGTATGCCTGAAATTGTGGCCCCGGATTTTTCTCTTGCCAGCCCGATTGAACCCACATTGCCACTCTGCTAAGCACTGGATCACTTGTTGTGCCTGCTGCAATGTCCTTTGCCATGAGTGGGCATTCAAGGAGTTCTTGTAATGCTAAGATTTGGCCTGCTGGAGCAGGAGCAGGTTCTATTACAAGCAATGGCAATCTGCTCAAAGGGTCTGCATGACCCATCTCCTTACCAGGTCTGTAGACCATTTTATATGTGTATGCAGAGAGGAATATTGACCAACGTGACATCCTTGGGGACATTATTTGTGGTGTTTGTCTGTCAGTTGTGAATAGCCCTAGCAATGGTTTGTGATCTGTGAAAATAGTAAACTCTCTCCCATATAGATAATCGTGGAATTTTTTTACACCAGCCATGATTGCCAGTGCTTCTTTATCAATTTGAGTGTAATTCCTCTCTGCCCTAGACAGTGTTCTGGAGTAATATGCAATGGGCTTCTGTTCCCCATTTGCTTCCAGATGACCGATTACAGCACCCACCCCATACGGGGATGCATCACACGCTATACAGATTGGTTCGTCCTCAATGAAATGTGTTACTGTAGAGTCACTAGACAGTAACTGTTTGAGGTTCTCAAAACTCTTACGATGGACATCCTTCCAAGCCCACGGTGTTTTTTTATCAAGTAATCTGTGTAAGGGTTCTGCAATTGCAGCCTTATGTGGCAGGAATGTGTGGTAAAAATTAACCCCAAGAATGCCTGGAGTTCAGCCTTATTCTTTGGTTCTGGGGCCATTGTGATTGCTTTAATTTTTGATTCAGTGAGTGAATGCCCAGAGCATCAATTCTATAGCCCAAGAACTCTGTGGATGCCACACCAATAGAGCATTTTTCCCTTTTTAGCTTCAGGCCAGCTGCCCTGAACCTTTGAAGCACAGCCTCTAGCCTGTTAGCCAAAGTTTCCTCATTCTCCCCTGCAATTAACACATCATCAAAATAAGGGCAAACCCCAGGAATACCTTTTAAAGTTCTCTCCATCACTTTTTAAAAGATACCTGGGGCTGCAGCTATGCCAAATTGCAATCTGTTGACTCAGAACACCCCCTTGTGGGTGACTATTGTTTGTGCCTCTGCAGCTTCTTTACTTACAGTCAATTGCTGGTACGCCTGCGCCAAATCCAGCTTAGCAAAGATGGCACCCTTCTGTATCACAGAGCGGACATGCTTCACCGTCGGGACAGGGTAAGCATGCGGATTCAAGGCCCTATTTAATGTGGCCTTGTAATCAGCGCAGATCCTAATTTCTCTGTTGGGCTTGAGGAGGGTGACGATGGGTGTTTCCCAGGGGCCCCCGTCCACCGGTTCTAACACTCCCTGGCCTACTAACTTTTCCAGTTCACTCTCAATTTTGTGTTTGAGAGTGAAGGGAACTCTCCTAGCCTTAAGTCTAATGGGGAGTACCTCTGGGTTTAAATTAAATTTGATTGGGGGCCCCTTGTACTTGCCTAGTGTCCCATCGAATATGTCTGCAAATCTTTTGCAAACATATTCTAGATTCTTGGTTTTAATCGAATTGATTCCCCCCAGCCAGATTCCTAGTGCCCCAAACCAATTGAGCCCAATTAGACTAGCTCTCCTCCCTTCAGTTACCAGCAGTTCCAATGGGCCTTTGAAATTCTTAAAACAGACTTCTACTGTTGCTTTACTTTTTATTTTGATCAGGGCCCATTGGAAATCTGTTAGCTGAATCGGGGTTGGTTTTAGGTGGATCTTGCGGCCACTCTTTTCCTCAATTTTGGACAATGTTTTCCCCAAAATTATTGAAACTGAAGCCCCCAAATTGATCTCCATCTTGCAAGAAATTCCTTGCAACCGGACATCGATTCTAATTTTAGAGACTAACATTTGGTGAATTGTGGCCTGTCCTGTTGGTCTCACCCCCCCTCCCCGGTTAGAAGTATGTGCCTGAGGCCAAAGGAGCTCGGTGCCGTGGCGCAAGGGGTTTTTTGTACCTGGTGCCCATGCTTCTAAGTTGTGAAGGCTGTCGCGGACCCAGCTTCTGCAAATAGCTTGGATGTGGCCCGGCTTTCCACAGTTCCGACACTTTGCATTGCGGAGTCTACAAGATGCCCTGGCATGGTTTCCCCCGCAGCTGCTGCACCTCTGCTCCATGTCTTTGCACCTGTTGTTCACGTCTCTCTGAGGTTTGGTAGTTGTGGTTGATGTTGGTCTCCTTTGTCTGTCTGTGGTCATTCCTCATGGGTATCCTCTCAAATCTTTGTGCAACTTCGTCTATCTCCGTGTCGAAATTGTACTCTCCCACCCCACCATCCACAAGGCTTTCTTGGTGGATGGAACTGCTCGTGCCATTGCTATTGCGGGGGGAGTTGCGTTGGTCGGTTGACTCGTGTGTCATTAGGTCATCCAGGACTTCTTGTAGAGTCCCGGTGGGCTTCGCAATGATCTTGTTCTGTAGCCCTTTGTCTCGGAGCCCCAGGACCACTCAATCCCGAATCCGGACGTCTAGGTTATCATATTTGCAGTGGCATGTGGCTTCTCGCACGGCTGCCACAAAATCGGTTATGGATTCGCCCGGTCTCTGATTCTGACGCTCGAATATTCGCCTCTAAAACAGCTCAGACCGTTTGGGCATGAAGTGTTGGCTCAGTCTTTTATTGAGCTCAGCATATGACATTGTGGCGACCCCATCTGGTTGGCACAGTCCCACAGCTATGTGGTATATCGCCGGTCCGCTGAGGGACAATAGGGCCACTGCTTTCTTACGGTCATCTGTGATGCTGTTGACTAGCAAGTATCCTTCAACTTGCCCTACGTGATTCTCTCAATCTTCAGGGTGATGGGTATCGAATTCCCTCATGAAGCCTAACTTTGCCATTTTCGTTCCTGGTTTTCAAATTTTCCCGCAGTGTGCAGCCATCTTCTACCTTCAGTGGCAGACACTGTCCAGCTTTTCCGGGTCCTGTTTTTAATGCGCTTCACGGGGTCGCACCTTCGTCGCTACTGTTGTGGTGAGTCCTCAGAGCATATGAACTGCCCTGCTTGGCTGCTGGTTTCTGGCTCTAGGAGAAGACCCATCATGAGATCCTTGCTTTGTGGCCGTTCTGTGAACCACTTCCATAGCTGATCAATATGGCAGTGAATGACTCACCCCCCCAGCCAGAGCCACCTCATACAAGAGAGGGCCTGAGACTTTGACAATTTTACCCAGCACCCACAAGTTCCCATGCCCATAGTTCCGGGCCCACACCCCATCACTCACTTGCAACCCCCTCGGAGGCTTTGGGCAAGAGATGTCTGCTGCCACCCAGTCTGGATGCAATCTGTCCAGTTTTGTGATGAGCCTTCTTCCCCAGCGAAGCTCTGCTGGGCTCTTGCCTGTTGTTGTGCAAGGCATATTGTTCTGGCAAAGCAAGAAATCAGCCAGCCTATGGTGCCAATCTCCAGTCACTATGTGCTTGAGTGACTCCTTTGTAGTGCGCACCATACGTTCAGCCTGGCCATTAGTCGAGGGGTGAAAGGGAGCTGATGTAGCATGCCTTATGAGGTTAGTCCTCAAGAAGGCTTGAAACTCTGCCGGTGTGAACTGGTCCCTGTTGTCAGATACTATGACGTCTGGCAGCCTGTGTGTTGCAAAAAAATTTCTAAGCACCTGGATGGTCCTAGCAGTAGTCATACTTGCGATTGGAATAACTTCCAGCAATTTAGAGTGGCTGTTGACCACTATCAAAAATAGCTGTCCCTGAAAGTTGATGTGAATCCTCCCATCTGTGAACAGGACCGTGTGGCATTTCTGGCCTGGACTGTTGACACATGTAACACCCATGTACTTGAGCCACGATAGCCTTATCTAACCCAGGCCACCATAGGTAGCTTCATGCCAATGCCTTCATCCAGATGATGCCCGGATGTCCCTCATGCAAAAATTGAAATACCCTGTGTCTTAATGAACTGGGGACAATGATCCTGCTCCCACATAAAATACAACCCTTGTGAGCTGAAAGCTTTTGTCTATGTGTAAAGTAGCTCTGGAACTCAGGTCCAGGACTATTTTCAAGCCACTCTGTGTGAATCCAAGACAATACTCTACTCAAAACCTTGTCTGCAGCAGTTTCTGCAGCCACATCCCCAGCATGGAGGGGAATCTCAGGCAAATCCTGAATTGACAAATTACAAGCTGCTGGAGCCAAATGTGGCTCTACCTGTGGCAATGGCAACCTGATAAGGCCATCTGCATGGTCCATGTCTTTACCGGGTTTGTGAACCAGCCTGTAGCTGTAGGCTGACATGAAAATGAACCATCTTAACATCCTAGAGGACAGTATTTGAGACGTCTGCCTATCTGTAGTAAATAACCCTAGCAGTGGCTTATGGTCAGTGAAGACCATGAATTCTCTGCCATACAAGTAATCATGGAATTTCTTCACCCCGGCCACAATGGCCAAGGCCTCTTTGTCAATTTGAGCGTAATTGCGCTCAGCTGAGGACAATGTCCTTGTGTAATAGACAATTGGGACTTGAGTCCCATCACTTGCCAAATGGATTAAAACAGCCCCCATCCCATAAGGAGATGTGTCACAAGCAATGCATACAGGCAATGACTCTTTAAAGTGAATGAGCACTGAATTGGAGGACAGTAGTGATTTTACTGCCTTAAAGCTGTTTTTGTGAACCTTGGTCCACTTCCATGGGGTGTTTTTGTCTAAGAGCCAGTGTAACGGTTCTGCCACTGTGGCCTTGTTAGGAAGGAATGCATGGTAAAAAATAAGGAGACCCAGGAATGCCGGAAGCTCTCCTTTTGACCTGGGGCTAGGTGCCAGCTGAATGGCCTTCAGCTTGGACTCAGAAGGGTGGATGCCTTCAGCATCAATACGGAAACCCAGGAAATCAGTAGAAGAAACCCCAATGTTACACTTATTCCTTTTTAATTTAAGGCCTGTTTCGTGGAACTGTTGGACGACTTTGAGCCTCCTTGCAAGCACCTCAGTGGACTCACCGGCGATGAGCCCATCATCAAAATAGCGGCAAACCCCCAGAATGCCCTTGAGCATATTCTCCATAACTCTTTGAAAAATCTCAGGGGCTACGCTAACCCCGAATTGGAGGAGTTTGACTTTAAAAGCCCCCCTGTGTGTAACAATGGTTTGTGCAGCCACTGTGTCCACAGGTAACTGCTGATAGGCCTGTGCCAAATCTAACTTTGCAAATACAGTACCCCCTTGCAGCGATGCCGAGATGTGGCTAACGACTGGCACCGGGTACGCATGCTGCTTAAGTGCCCTATTTATGGTGCACTTGTAATCAGCACAAATCTTGACCTCCCTGTTGGCCTTAAGTGGCATGACAATTGGGGTTTCCCATTCACCTCCATCTACCTGCTGTAGTACCCCCTGTTTAACTAGCTTGTCCAGCTCTGCATCAATCTTATTTTTAACTGCAAATGGCACTCTTCGGGGTTTGATCCTAATAGGTATTAAGGCAGGATCAAGTTTAAAGGCTATTGGAGGGTCCTTGTACTTTCCCAGGCTGGTGTCAAAAATGTCTGTGAACTCCTCGCATACTGACCCCAAGTTCGCCGCTTGTGTCTGGTGGATTCTGGTGACTTGGATGCCCAGAGCATCCAACCAATCAAGCCCTATTAAGCTCGTTCTCTGGCCCTGTACCACAATCACATCCAGGGGGCCCAAAAACTCCTTGAACTTTATGGCCAAAGTGGCCTCACCTTTGATCACAACTCGGGAGTTTTGGAACTCAGTCAGGATGATATAGGATGGCCTAAGCTTGGCCCGCTTCTTGCTGTGGTTGCAGATGAAATGGAAGGTTTCGAGAGAAATGATGGACACAGCTGACCCAGTGTCCAGTTCTATCCTGCAAGGAACACCTTGCAGCTCAACTTGAAGTTGCAGTTTTGGCTTAGGGGGGCAGCAAGCTCCCATGTGGCAAATGCTCTGACTGTTGGAGCAAAAGTTGCCCCGGGACCCCAGGACCCCTCCTGATCGGAACGTCCAATTGGTGGTCCTTCTGGCGACCCCTACAGACTGATGTGATGTGGCCAGTCTTCCCGCAGGCCTGACACATGGCTGTCCAGAACCTGTAGTCCGCTTGTTGGTGGTGGCCACCACAGCCCGGACACCAATGAAAGGAAACTGCCTTGTAAGGAGCCTTTGGTTCTTTGTCATGGTGCCATTGGAGCTTGTCAACTTCATGGTCGAAGTCAATGTCTTCTGGAAGTTCAGTGTCCTCATGGTGGAAGGCTTCCTCATGCTGCGTGATTTTGGCGGGCCGCAAGGCCTTCACAGCTCCTACGGTGGCTTCATCTGCCATGATTTCTTTTAAGGCTTCCTGGAGTGAGAGAGTCTCTTTTGCAAAGAGTTTCTATTGTAGCTCTCTGCTCCAAAGTCCAAAGATGAGTTGGTCTCAAAGCCTTTCTTCTAAGTCCAAAAATTGGCACAGGCGTGAAGCTTGTCTCTATGCTGCGATGAATTCCATTGACATCTCTCTGGGTTTTTGAACTTCTTGTTGCTATCACCAACAATTTGGGCTGGAAATGGTCACCGAGCCATTTCTTCAGGTCCGCGTAAGTAACAGACTCCAGCTGCGTCAGTGTAACTCAGTTCTCCATGATATCGAAGGTTGCCAGCCCGCAGACACAAAGGAGTGTTGCAGCCTTCAGGCCATCTTCAGTGACTTGGTTGGCACAGAGGTAGTTTTCGCTCCTTGAGATGTAGGATGCCCATCTCTCTGGGTGAGTAACATCAAACTCCTCAAGCTTTCCGACTTTCGCCATCTTTGGGAAGTCTTCACGGCTTATGCCTCTCGTTGCCTCGTCCTGCTCCTCTGGAGGACCTGGGACTGGTCCGCAGGGTGCTTTGTCACTAGCATGGCTTGCTAGGCCGACCGAGGGGGGGGAAATGTGTTCTCTGCCAGGTGCTTCACTGGCCTCACCCCCTAGTGACTTTCAGCTCTTCTGAAGAAGCAGGATCCCACCTTCATCGCCAGTGTTGTGTAGTGGGTTTCTTGGAAGCAAGAGACGAGATGAGAGGGTTCAAACAGGAACATTGCTTTATTGTAGTAACAGGAACAGAACTGAGAACAGAGGCTTCTATGCAGCTACTTATATGGTTGACCACTAAACAGTGGCCAATAGGTTTGAAGGAACCTATTTCCTCCCCAGAGCCAACCAATGATCATCCTGGAGACAGCATGTCTGGGCAGCCAGCAACCGTTACACAGACACCCTGATTAAGCAAGCTCAAGCAGCATTCAAAGACACGTGAAAATAGTTCAAGTAAAAGGCCCAATACATTACAATGTTTCTTCCAAAAAATTTGAATGCAGTACTAGAATTCCCTCAGTGATTGGTACCAAATTGTAGAGGTTAATATGACAGAAGGGAAAAAGAATATACAGTGGGGCAATAGTCTTATTATCCATGTTTAGCTTAATATAATTCTAGTTAAAGTAAATGTTGTTGTTTTTCACTCCAGTATTCTACCCAGCCGACCTTTTGAATGCAGTATATATTCTTTGTTCTGCCAGTGTGATATTTGTGTTCCTACAGAATAGGAAGAAATTAAAGGAGAAGAAAAATCTGTCTCTGCTAATATAAACTAAAAAAGCTTAAGCAACTCTAAATGTTATCTGCTCAGCCAGAAAACCCCTTAGCTATGCCTGTTAATACTAAAATGCATTGAAATCTCTGGACATTTTTTTAAGTAAAGGAGGAGATTGATTTCTCAGTAACTGTCCTTTCCTCTGGCATTTTCACAATTTGTTTTAAGAGGTGTTATCATCGTGGTCTACTTTGCCAAAAAAAGAGGGTGAATTATGATTTTGAAGCACAGCTTTTTCAAGGCTTCTTCCCCAAAGAAACATTCGTTTCATGTAATTTTTTTTTACTTTTAATTTTATGTTTTGCTTCTTGTAATAAGAGTGGTAAAAAAAGGCCTACTTCTCTTCATTCATTATGTTATTCCAGTGCTGGCCAACATCCCATTTAGAGCCATCTAGCTCTTCTACATAAGTGAAGCATTTGCAGAGGTGCTATAAGGCTAGTTTTGATATTTGGTGGATAAAATAACTCAGATTTCCTATTATTTTAGTTTCATCTGGGCAGGTCTTGTGGAGATTACAGAAGCCCATTCTTCTGATTTTATCTGCGTTTGAGCCTATTAGTACCAAGGAAGTAGACAGGGCCCTTGGAAACTGTAAGTATGGGCATTTATATGCTTGATTCATGCCCCTCTTGGTTGGTTAAGGTCTCCAGGGAGGAGGTATGTAAGTGGATCCATGCGGTAATAAATACCTCTTTAACTCTTACATTTCTGAAAGAGGTAGTGATGCATCCTCTCCTCAAAAGATCATCCTTGTATCCAGCTGATCTGGGCAACTTTCAACCAATCTCCTTCTTGTGGGGTGCCGTGGGGCTCTTTCTGCTCTCTTCTTTTTTATTATTTATATAAAGCCACTGAGTGAGATAACCTGTTGTTATGGGGACAAATATTATCAATATGCTGATGATACCAAATGATATATCTTTGGCCATCCAAATGAAACTATTGAACTTGTATTTGTCCATATTCTGCCATCTAATGGAATGTGGGAAGCTTGTCTTTTCAGAGGTTGCCCCTGTTCTCTAGAATGATTTCACCCTCACCAACCACCAGATATACAAAATGTCCCGACTCAGCTTGTCTTTAAAAAAATTGCAGGTGTTTGGATAATAATAATTTATCAAATTTATATGGTCTCTGACTTCTGGTGGGTGAACAGCTGGCCCTGCTCAACAGAAGCTCTGCTGACTTCACCCCTCTAAATTACAGCAACATGTTGTACATGGAGCTGCCTTTGGTCTCCCCTCTAAATTACAGCAACATGTTGTACATGGAGCTGCCTTTGAAGAGCATTTGGACGCTTCAACTGGGGCAGAATATGGCTTCATGGATAGTAAATGGCACTGGTTACTTTGTGCATGTAACAACACTATCTTGTGAACTGCATTAGTTGCCAGTGAACTTCTGGGGTGCAATTCAAGGTGCTTCACAGTTTTATGCTCTCTCCCTCCCTCTCTCATTTTTTAATCTCTCTCTTTTTCTGTCTGTCTGTCTCTCTCTCTCATTTTCTCTCTCTCTTTCTGTCTGTCTGTCTGTCTGTCTGTCTCTCTCTCTCTCTCTCTCTCTCTCTCTCTCTTCCAATCTAGTCTAGCAGGGCAGAAAGCTCAGGGCTTGGTCAGTTAAGGAATCCCAGTTGGCAAGACCCAGAAGATAAGCTCTTATTGCTCTAGAGTGCCTACCCTATGGAAAGTTTGCTGCTTGTAGTCATTTGTTGAGGTGGCTGCTCATACCAATTAAATTATTATTTTAATCTGGGCTGTATATTTCATATAATACATGTAATTGTTTTTACGTTTTCTCTAATTTTATATGCTGCTTAGAGTCCAGTGGGGTTAAACTTGAGGGAGAGATTTGAATTCATGAGCTAACTGGAGTCAATTAGACTTATATTGGTGTGATATACATAATTGAATGAAAGCTCTAATCTAGTTTTGTATTTTGGTTCCAAATGAAGAGGCTTTCTTTTTTCCCCTCCTTTATATATAATACTTGAGTATTTTTTAAAAGTTAGTAAAATATCCAAACTAAAACAAGTGTTTTCTGAAGCATGTTTTCCTATGGGAGTATGTGAACCAGGCAGATGTTCTTGAAATTGCACACCAAGTCTAAACAAGATAGTTTAAAGAGAATTGGAAGTTGGTGCCTTTTTCTTTCCTTTTTCTTCTTTACACCATTTTTTTTCCTTTTCCCTTCCCATCCTAGTTTTTTATGACTTTTTAAAAAAATTTCTCTTTGTATTTTATATTTTGATAAACCAACAAAAATGTTTAACAGGGTTTCCTGTGAGATTAGTGACCAATAAATGTAAAAAAATTATAATCATAAATAATAAATAAATTGTCCCTCCAGTGATCAAGTTGGCCCTAACCCTGCTAACTTTTTGTCTTGATTTCTTGCCCAAGCTTAGGGCCCAAGTGTATGAAGAGACCATCTAATGTGTTAATGATTGATGACTGATCATTTTTTGCAGCAGCTATATTTTAATTTTTGTATTTGTTGTTGTAATTTCAATATTGCTTGACGCTCAGATTTATTTGTTGATTAAAACTGATTAAATAAAATGTCACTTTTTGAGCAGCCTTATAAATCCATTAAATAAAAAATACTCTATCTATGTTTTTATTAATTATATTAACAGTCCAAGAGATCTTTGAAAGTACATGAAAGCAGTGGCGTAGCGTGGGGGGTGCAGGGGGGGCCGGCCGCACCGGGCACAACATCTGGGGGGGGCGCGCTCGCACTGAGCTGCTCGGTAGCCACCGAGGCTCTGTGTCATTTCTGTCCGCGCCGCGGGCTGCGAAGAGGCGGGGCGGGGCCAGGCCGCCGACATACACGCCGCCCAGTGACAGGCGGCGCACGCGGGCCCAACCAGGAGAGGCCCCCTGCTGCAGAGGCCCTCCCCCTCTCCCGGCCCCCGCCCCCTCCCGTGTCTCCTTCATCCGCTCTAGGAGAGCGAGCCAGAAAGGGTAGTGGACGGACGGACGGGCGTGCGGGAGGGCGGTGGCAGGGTGACTTTGGATTCCAGTTCCGCGAAGGAAGAAACTGGGGTCCCTTCTTTCTCAACGCACCGGACTGCTCCAGAATAAGAGCCTTCCTTAAAAGTCGCCCGGTTCGGCTCCGTGATAGCCGGCGATGGAAAATATCTGGTCCAAACCCAAAACCCGAAGTGAACAAGTGCACGCGGTCTCACGCCTGCGCTTCCTGCTTGGAGAGCGCCGCGGGACTCTGCGCGGACTACCTGTGGCGAGAAATCAGTGAAAAAGGCTCGTCAGGGACCGAGAAGGAGTTCTAGATGCAAAGCTCCGCAAAGGGGGCGGGAAAGAGTCCGAAACGTGGGTTCGTTGCTGAACGCAGTGCTCAGGGAGCCCCAAGGGCTGCACAGAGTTGGCTTGGCTCCGCTCTCGAGCTGCTCTTTCTTGCAAAGCGAAATGAGTCCAGCAGGTGAGATGGGCGGCCACATAAACTGAATAAAATAAATAGAAGCGGCCAACTCTCCGCCCAGGCTCAGGCCAACCGCAAGCGCCCCGCAGGTGCCCTGGCAGGTTTGGCCGAGCGAAGACGGACCCGCTGGCCGGCCGGCCTATCTTCGTGCGCATGCGTGGCTTTATTTAGCGGGGCTCACGTGCGAGCTTGAATGCAGCGGCTCTTGCAGGTCGGAGCCCCGCCCAGCCGCCCTCGAGAGGGACCCGGAAGTATCCCGCATGCGTGCGACTCTTCTTGGAAAGTCTACGCCGCTGCGGGGCACGTCTTTTCAGCAGTGCTGTGACGTCACCGCCCGCCCGCCCCTCTATTTCCGCTTCCGGTTGCCTTGCCCCGCCCCGGGTGCTGACAACCCACGCTACGCCACTGCATGAAAGATTGGATATATTGTGGAGCAGTGGGCTAATGCCTCCTTAAGTAACACCAGCTGCCTGCAGTTAGTGCAGGTTCGCATCCCACCAGGCTCAAGGTTGACTCAGCCTTCCATCCTTCCGAGGTAGGTAAAATAAGGACCCAGATTGTTGGGGGCAATTAAGCTGACTTTGTAATAATGCCGCTTGGGAGTGTGTGTGAAAGCCCTAATAAGCAGGCATATACATAGAATGAAGGCTACTGCTAAGCTTGTAAGCCGCCCTGAGTCTTTGGAGAAGGGCGGGATATAAATGGAATTAAAATAAATAAATAAAAAAATAAATATTCATACAAAGATAACTGTCTTTTATTTTTCTGCTCCCCACATATTCTACTTTATATATCCACTTTCAGGGTAGAAAGCTCCTTAATAACTTTAAAAAATTAAAATCAAAATATAACCAAATATATAATAATATATATAATATATAATAAAATCTAACCAAATCCATTATCATTACAACTTAATAGCTGGTAATAAAACTGAGAACATTAGCTTCAACAAAGAACAGCAAGAGAGACTTAGTTCATTAGTTGTGAAATGGTTCCAAGCATTGTTGTGACTCATTGTCTGAAATGTGTTTGGGACACATAAATGCAAGTGGACACATGCAGGGTTTACCCTTAGGCAATGTGAGTTGTGTTTTTTTTTCAATAAAATAAAAAGTTCCAAATGAGTAACTAAAAGTTTCTTTCCTCTATTTTTTTTTGGGGGGGGGGATCTCAAAGATATACATTCATTCCCTTTAAAGAGTGTGTGTGTCCTTCATATTAGACTATTTGCTATGTGCTCAATATTAGATGTGCTCAGTATAGAGACTCCAGGAAAAAAATTGAAACTCCATTCAGTACATAACTCAATTTAGCATAAATTGTTAGCTAGAGTAATCCGATTACATTAATTAAATCCTGTATGTGTCCCAAAATATCTTTCTTGCATTTAATTTCTGACTTTATTTATAGACGTAAACAAAGACTTAAACAAAATTAATTTCTTCACCACCATACCTTTAGTTTAAATAGGGAGATTTTAATAAACTAAGTAGGAAAACAATTATTGAAACAAACTCCTTTATTCCCTGTATTATTTCTCCAGATAATCATTACCGTTCTTTATGTCCTTTTTGCAATGATGAACAAGCTTCTGAAAACTATCAGAAAAGAAGTCCTCCTTTTGAATTCTCAACCAGATAGTGATGGTCAGTGCTTTTTTTGTAAAATAAAAAGGTGCCGGAACTCACACATGTCATACAACCCGCCTTGCCTACCCTACAAGGTTCCATCCAAAAAAGGTGCCGGAACTCCGTTCTGAGCGTTCTATGAGAAAAAAAGCCCTGGTGATGGTTATTTCCACCTCTTCATCTGAGTCAAAGAATTTCCTACAAAAGTATTCCTTTAATTTTTGGGAAAAGATGGAAATAGCTTAGTGCCAACCTTGAATGGCAAATGGATAAACAATGAAATACAACTTACAATTGCCTTTAGGGTAGCTTGTAACTTGTGAGATGTAAAGCCTAACATTGTTGTATTGCATTAAAATTTCCTTCGGGCACTTCCAAACTCTCTTTAATCATTGTTTAAAGTTTTGAATATAGTGATCTGAGCTGATATCAGTATCAGGGGTCAAGGAGAATCATATGAGTAATATCACCTATACCACCCCAACCTGTAAACATCAAGTTTTTTTTTAATTGAAGCCTGGTTTTTTATTTTTATTTTCTGCAGATAAAATGTTTGTAATGATATTCCATGAATTGATGCTTCATTTCTGGATCATAATAATAACTAAAGTTTTGTTGGCAATCACACCGCTATGAAGAAATTTCTCATCTTTATCTTTATATCATAGCAAATTTGTGGGCAAATGTCAACTGTTGAAACTTCACTTCTACTTCCAGCATGCAAGGAACCCATCTTGCATAAACTTTTCACTATTGAAGAACATCAATAATGTGACCTACACATTCCTGTGAAATGCAAAACTTACAATAATTTTCCTTTGAGTAATCTGGTGATTGTTCTTAATTGTCCTTCAACATTGTTATGTAAAATTTATTACTACATCTCACAGATTGTCCACTTCATTGTTGATGAAAAAAAGCAACCCAAATTTGGTGCAGTGATACACAATACTCAAATCAGCAAAGTCGTCACCATAAACAGCCTGAATTTGGTGGTGAATCTCAGTTGCATAGACTCCTCTAGTAGTCAAAAATTCAATCACAGCATGTTACTTAAAGCTTACTTATGAGGACTTCTGGTTCCACGTCGTACCAAGATAGGTGCAGGGAAGCAGGGCTCTACCTCCCACATCTGATTTCACCTTGCTGGGGGTCCAAAAACGACCTAAAGTCATCCTGGAAAGGCAACAAAGAAGGAGGGGACCCTCATTGATCGTGGTGAGTCAGCGGCTGAACTGCTTGATTTGAGGAAGCCCTCTGAACCAACAGGCGAAAAACTGGCTGCAAGCAAGCAGCCAGTTGGAAGCTACTGACAACCAGAAAAAAAAAGCACGACCAAGCAGAAAAGCATCATGTCTGGAACTGGGTGAGATCAACCTTCCTGCTCTATAATTGTAAAAACATTCATTTAAAAAAAAATCCCAAAAGCAAGGCTCCCAGGTGGGGGAATCCTTTTCTGGTACCCCTCCCACTAGAAGAACAGTGGCAGCTCAAAAATTTTTGGAGAAAAGAGAAAAAAATTGGAAACAATTTAAAGTTGTAAGATTGAAAAATTTGGGTAATTTAAAAGACTTTGAAAACGTATTATTTTCTTTTTCCCTTTTTTGGAAAAAGTATTAAACAGAGCTTTCAAGAAATAAGTCCTGGTTGAAGATAGGCCTTTCATGACATCTAGTGGTGGAAAAAGGGATCAGCACCAAGATTTTGTTCTTTATCCAGCCTGGAAGAAATGAACTTGGCTTGAAGCCCAAACAGAGATTACATACTAGACCAGGGATAGGCAACCTTGGCTCTTTTATGACTCATGGACTTCAACTCCCAGAAGTCCATGAGTCATAAAAGAAGCATAGCTGACTCAGGAATTCTGGGAGTTGAAGTCCATGAGTCATAAAAGAGCCAAGGTTGCCTACCCCTGTACTAGACTCTTTGATGTGTCTGAACTTCTTAGCCTTGCAGATTGCAGCTGGAAAAAGGAGAGGAAAAAACTCTTTGGGCTTTTTTCCCCAGCATAATGGATTATAACTATAAGCTATTGTAAAGCCATCCAGTTTATTACAAATACTACTTGTGCTGCAGTGTCAAGAATCACCTAGAGACAGAGGAAATTGGATTCTTGGCTATTTTTTTGGAAGAGCCTTGTGGACTACTAATTTGGAATAGCAAGAACTTGAGGATTGTTGGACTTTGGGGCAACTGTGTGGAGTTGGTGACAAAGTCAAAAGTGGATTATAAATTCTTTCCTGTTATTGCCTCCCCCTTTTGGGGGGAAGTGTATTGGATAACAGATCCCTACATTCAAGAACTATTCAGAGATAGTGGAAATTTGACTCTTGACAACTCCATTTGGGGGAGCTCTTATGCACTATTAACCCTATATTCAGGATTTTTTGGATTACAAATCTGGACAGAGTGATAACTTTGGACCTTTGGACAATTGTTTGAAGCTGGGATTGAAAGACAGAAGTGGACTAGACGGTTTTATTCTGCCTGCTTCCCCCTGTGTGTGGGAGTTTATTGGATTATAAGAGGCTACAGATAAAGACTGCAAGAGTTATTGGAGACAAACTTAAAGGTTATACGGTAATATTGATTGTAAGATTGGAGGGTTTGTATAAAGTTGATAATAGGGATATATATTAGAACTGAGAAAGCTTTGGAGGGAGGGAACAAAAATGAGTCTTTCTAACTTAGCCAAAGCTAGCAAAAAACCACCCTCAGCTCCATCTTCTACTACCCCCAGGCCTGTGTATCAGAGATCAATTGATGCAATGCTACAGTAAGAAAAAACCCAACACTTCCAGAAGGAAATGCAAACCGCATTACAATTATTTCAGGGAAAGTGATAGGAGCACATGTAGACTATAAACTGTAACTATTTCTTTTAGGTATAATTTCAGAAAATTATGATAAAAAATATGTATACTTAATATCACATGTATTAACAGCAGCTAGAATTACATTTGTTCAATATTGGGAAAACAAAGAAATACCATCTAAAGAAGATATAATTAAGAAAATCTTGAACTGTGCAAAAATGGATAGGCTTACATTGAAAATGAAAGGGAAACGAGATTCAGACATGGAAAAACTTTTATAAACAGTTAGAAAAATGGAATAAAGGGCAGGAATGGAAACTGTATTATATATACACTGCTCAAAAAAAAAGGGAACACTTAAACAACACAATGTACTGTTTTAATAGTAGGATGTCTTATTTTCTGTTCCCTTTATTTTTTTGAGCAATATATATATATATATATAAGCTTACTGATGAGCCATCTACAGACTGGACATACAATCCAGGGAGGTATGTTGTGTCCCTGGAGCAAAATCAAAGACGTAGCTGAGAACCTAACCAATGTAATTAGGCCCACAGATTACTACCCTCTCCTGCTCCTTCACATTGGGACAAATGACACAACAAAGAACCTGAGCACAATACTGAGAGACTATAAGCAACTAGGCAATAAAGTTAAGGAGCTAGGAGCACAAGTAGTGTTCTCATCTGTACTCCCAACGAAAGGCCAACCCCCATTGAAGGAAAAAAGAATTCTAGAAATAAACCACTGGCTAAAGGGTTGGTATCACCAAGAAAATTTTGGTTTCCTGGACCATGGACTGCATTTCCTATGTGACGAACTCTTGGCAAGGGATGGGCTGCACCTCACAAAAACAGAGAAACAAGGGCTTTAAACTAAAATTGAGGAGGAAGGGTGACTGATCATTAAAATCTGTAGAAGACAAAACCAATCATAAATCCTAAGAAAAACAAATCAAACAAAGAGGTAGGGAGTGATGACAAAAAAGAAAAAAAATCAAACAACAATCAGGAGATCCGATACACACAGACAAACATACAAGTCTTAAATGTTTATATACTAATGCTCAAAGCTTGGGGAACTAGAAGCAATAGTACAGGAGTGTGGGTATGACATAGTTGGCATTACAGAAACCTGGTGGAATTAAACCTACAACTGGAATGGATGAACTGATGGATGGATACAAATTGTTCAAAAGAAACAGAACTAAAAAAAGAAGAGAGGGAGTTGCATTATATGTCAGAGAATAACTACATATCTACAGAAATGCACATGATCCAAGATAAAAGCCATCCAGAATCTATATGGGTCAATATAAAAGGAAAAAAAGTGACATTGCCATAGGGGTTACAGGCCATTCAACCAATCAGAAGAAATAGATGGACTCTTTGCCAACCAGTTAACAAATGTATGTAGGAAGCATACCACAGTAGTAATGGGAGATTTCAACTACGTAGATATCAGCTGGGAGACAAACTTTGCAGCAAGCAGGAGATCAAACAGATTCCTAACCAAACTAGCCAACATCTTTGTTATCCAAAAGGTAGAGGAGGGACCTAGAAGTAAAGCTATATTGGACTTAATCCTTACTAATAGAGAAGAACTGATAGAAGGAGTTGAAGTTGCCAGAAACTTGGGTGAAAGTAACCACGTCATACTAGAATTCAATATAATACAAACACAAGCAATAGAAAATAATTCAACCAATGTCTTAAATTTTAAAAGAGCTGATTTTAACAAACTCAGAGAGAACCTAGAAAGATTCCATGGATGAAAATCCTAAAGGTGAAAACAACTCAAGAAGCATGGGAAACTCTGAAAAATGTTATCATAAAAGCCCAGTCCAGCACAATACCACTGAAAAAGAAAAACAAGAAAGTCAAGAAGAAACCAGCATGCACAAAGATCTCTCAGACAAACTGAAAGACAAAAAGGACAAGTACAAAAAATAGAAAGAGGGACACATAATTAAGGTGGATCATCAGCAGACAGCCAGAACATGCAAAGACGAAGTCAGGAAAGCAAAGGCTCAGAATAAATAAAAACTTGCAACAGAAATCAAGGATAATAAAAAAAAGTTTTCCCCAACATATTAATAACAAGAAAAAAGTCAAGGAAACTGTAGGTCCACTAAAGAGAGAAGATGGCAAGGAAGTAAAAAGCAATAGGGAGAAAGCAGACCTACTTAACTCATACTTTGCATCAGTCTTCACACAAAAAGGAATTATAGCTCAACATACCAAAAAAAAAATACAGCAAAAGACAAACTAGAAACAAAAATTAAACATAAGAAAGAAAATGGTTTTCTGACTTTGACAAATATAAATCACTAGGACCCAAAAGATTACATCCCAGAGTTCTGAAGGAGCTGGCAGATATTATCTCAGAACCATTGCACCATATCTTTCAAAAATCCTGGAGCACCAAGGAAATACCTGAGAATTGGAAAAGGGCTGATGTGGTTCCCATCTTCAAGAAAGGGGGGGGGGAAACAGACCCAAGAAACTACAGACCAATCAGTCTAAAATCAATACCTGGGAAGATCCTGGAAAAGATAATCAAAAAACAGATCTGCAAACAACTAGAAGCAAACTAAGTAATAACTGGTAGCCAGCACAGGTTTGTTAAAAACAGTTCATGCCAAACCAAACTTATTTCATTCTTTGATAAAGTGACCAAATTAGTAGACCAGAGAAACACTGTGGACATAGTATATTTAGATTTCAGTAAGGCATTTGACAAAGTAGACCACAATCTACTGCTTGTTAAGTTAGAAAAAGGTGGAATAGACAACATCACCACCAGATGGATTTGTAGTTGGTTGACAAACCGTACTCAACCACAAGGCTCCATCTTAGGCCCAGTACTCTTCAATATCTTCATCAATGACTTAGATAAGGGAATAGAAGGGGAACTCATCAAATTTGCAGATGACACTAAACTGGCAGGAATAGCCAACACCCCAGAAGACAAACTCAGGATTCAAAAAGATCTTGGAACAATGGGCCCTATCCAACAAAATGAGTTTTAATGTGGAGAAAAGAAAAGTTTTACATTTAGGCAGGAAAAATCAAAGGTATAAGTAAAGATTAGGTGAGACCTGGCTCAAAAACAGTAACTGTGAGAGAGACCTTGGAGTCCTAGTGGATGATCAATTGACTATGAGTCAGCAACATGCAGCTGCCGCCAAAAAAGCTAATGCAATCCTGGGTTGCATAAATAGGCATAGAATCAAAATCACATGAAGTATTAGCAGTGCTTTATAAAATCCTAGTGAGACCATACGTGGAATACAGCAACCAATTTTGGTCACCATACTACAAAAAAGATGTTGAGACCTTGGAAAAAGTTCAGAGAAGAGCAACTAAGATAATTCAAGGCCTGGACACTAAAACATATGAAGAGCAGCTGCAGGACTTGGGTTTGGCTAGTCTAAAGAAAAGAAGAAATAGGGGTGACATGATAGCAGTGTTCCAGTATTTGAGAGGCTGCCACAAAGAAGAGGGGGTCAAATTATTCTCCAAAGCACCAGAGAGCAGGACAAGAAACAATGGTTGGAAACTGATCAAAGAGAGAAGCAACCTAGAATTAAGGAGAAATTTCCTGACAGTGAGGACAATTAACCTTCAAAAATCATGGTTGTTCCATCACTGGAGATTTTTAAGAAGATACTGGACAGTCACTTGTCTGAGATGGTATAGGTTCTTCTGCTTGAGCGGGGGGCTGGACTAGAAGCCCTCCAAGGTCCTTTCCAGTTCTATTCTATTCTATTCTATTCTATTCTATTCTATTCTATTCTATTCTATTCTATTCTATTCTATTCTATTCTATTCTATTCTATTCTATTCTATTCTATTCTATTCTTCTACTCTACTCTACTCTACTCTACTCTACTCTATTCATTCTATTCTATTCTATTCTATTCTATTCTATTCTATTCTATTCTATTCTATTCTATTCTATTCTATTCTATTCTATTCTATTCTATTCTATTCTATTCTATTCTATTCTATTTCAACACCATTTTGCCGAGCATTCTCATCGAGAAGCTGACTGACTTGAAATTCTCCCCCGCTATCTGCGATTGGATTCAAGACTTTCTTAGGGATCGGGTACAAACAGTGAGGGTCGGGTCTGCTTTGTCCCCCCCCCTGCAGCTTTGCACCGGCACGCCACAGGGCTGTGTGCTTAGCCCCTACCTGTACTCTTTATACACTTATGATTGTGTATCATCTGACCCATCCACTGCGATAATCAAGTTCGCAGATGATACAACTGTAGTGGGTCTTATTACAGGTGGGGATGAGACAGCATATAGGGCGGAGGTACAAAAACTATCCATATGGTGTAGTAACAACAACTTGCACCTAAACATCGGCAAGACGAAAGAGATGGTGTTAGACTTCCGGAGAAAAAAGGAGGAACCTGCCCCACTTTACATCGGGGAGGACTGTGTAGAGAGAGTTTCCTCCTTTAAATTTCTGGGAGTCTACCTCTGTGAAGATCTGACCTGGAAAGTTAACACAACCCAGGTGGCTAGAAAGGCCCAACAGAGGCTTCACTTTCTTAGGATCTTGCGGAAGAACAGGGTAGAACAACAGCTAATGACCCTCTTTTACCGGTCTACCATAGAGAGCGTCCTCTCGTATGGTATTGTGGTTTGGTATGCTGGTCTGACAGCCGCGGATAGGAAAGTATTACAGAGGGTAGTGAGCACAGCACAAGACATTGTGGGCTGTTCCCTGACACCACTGGATGACATCGCCAGGGCTCGTTGCCTTGGAAGAGTGAGGAAGATTCTCAGGGATGACTCACACCCTGGACGGTATCTCTTTACTCTCCTACCATCCGGTAGGAGATATAGGAATATAGCCAGCCATACCAACAGGCTGAAAAATAGCTTTTATCCGTGGGCTGTTAGGCTTTTAAATGGGACATAATCTTATGCAGAATTGACTTGGGAGGCCGGTGTGTGGTGTAGTTGGTTCACATAGTGTGGTGGGATGGAGGGTTTGTTGTCACTGTGTGTTGGGGGGAGAGAGCACAGGGGGAGGCTCAGCTAATCTCAATGTACACATGTTGTACTTTGACAATAAAGGTTTATTTATTTGTTTTTATTCTATTCTATTCTATTCTATTCTATTCTATAACAACAGTATCACAATCTGTTCTCACAGTAATTTCATCTCAACATGAAACATGTCATGTCAAAACAATAGAACTTATTAAACATCAGAACTTCAACACATCATTACTGCCATCTGTTGGTAACATAACATTGAAGCATCACTTTTCATTGAACTCTTATATAACAAGGCAAGTCTCCTGTATAATTATCTCTGTAAGTTGAGGTGAGAAGGAAACCATTGTGGAGATATTCTTCTACTTGAAGCTATCTTAACTTTCATGGTCTTTGAATGAACTTTGTTTCTTTGGGCATTCCAAAATTACTTAAGATTTATTTTGTTTGCTTCTCTTCTTTTATTTAGTTTTAAAGAATCTTCTTTTCTTTTCAGTTCTAGATAATTAGATGCTCATAATTTGTATCAAAATTAGGCAAATACAATATTAGGAATGTAGTCAATTTAATTTAATAAATTAAATATAACTTTGTCAGTCAGTTAAATTCTGGATGAAAATTTATTTTAAAAGGCATAAAAAGACTAACTGCAAATACTAGTATGGCAAATGAGCCCATATGACTGTTCAGCCAAGATCATATGACATGTACTGAATTATAACATGGCCAACCACATTTTAGCAGAAAGTATTTTGAGAGTCCATTTAATTTATGGTTCAGTTTACTGTGCAAGCACAGATAATTATGTTAATCACAGTGCAGTTAACTACTATGAGTTAGCATGTTATGTAAACACAGTATTTATGAAAAGAACAATAGACTCCCATTTTGAATGAGTTTCCAAGTCATCAATTTGGGCTTTGTGATATCTCAAGAGCCCACACAGTTTTCCAGGAATGCATTATGTAAACTGCCTAAAGTTGCTCTAGTTACTGAAGCTAATTTAAGAAGTAAATAAATGAATAGCCAAGACAAATTGAGTAGGGCTTATTATGGCTTTTCATACTAGCCATATATACTTTCATACATACTTTTCAAGCCTAGCTTTTCTATCATGATATCTGTGGGTACCAGTGTGTACTAGATGTCAAATTCTCTGCCCCACCACATATTTTACATGGATACAAAGGTTTGTTAAAAGCAAGAGAAATTGGGTCAAATGACCCAAATAAGCTGTCTTAGAAAATAAAAATGGCTGATTGTAATAGTGTTTTATGTGCTCCAGATACAACTGAAAGCAGGGTGTTGGGGAAGCTTCTATAAGAGAGAAGGACTCATATAGGTGCTAGATACTGGACTGTCTTCTAATAAATTATGCTCCCTATGGCAGCCTTTCAACCAGCTGTTTTATAAAAGTGCCTGAAACTGAAATATAGAATTGGCAATCTCCATTCACTATATTTAACCAAAGGGATTACATCATTTGATTAAATTTCACCATACATTTAAAAAATGAATTAACTAACCTTTTTAATCTATTATTTCAAAGATAATCCATAGAATCCATTTATTATATCTGTGCTGTGCTATGAAGGGCAACTTAAGTTTATGAAAGTTTATGAAATTTAATGGATTATTCTGGCATTTTGGGGGAAATGTCAATAGTCATTTTAAAGTGATTATTTGAGTAGTTCAACTATGTAATAATTCTAAAAGTGCCGTATTTATATAGCTACTTTTATCAACACTCATTTCAGTTAGCTGTCTAAACTGCTACATTTGTAATTTTTTCTTCTTTTGTTTAAAAATTAATATATTCTCATACTAGTTGTACTAAAAATCTAAAAATAAATGAGGTAAATAAACATCTTGCGTATTTGTATTAAATGGATGGAAATGGAGGCTTTAGTTGTATTAAAACATCCATTTAATATAAATGAGCATGTCTCTATCAGCCCAGAAATCTCATTTCCGTATTATTGACAATCTCAATAGAATGTCATAGGAGTAAAACCTTTTTCTCTATAGGGATCAATATTTCTCCAAGGTCCCATTAGTCTTAACCTTATAGTCAATGGCTGATGCTTCTCCACCTTTGACTTGAGGGTTGGTCCAAAAACGTTGAACGAACTGTATTTAGGTATTATTTCAAGTTTATATTTCACTGATTTCAGTATTTTTTTCCTATTCTAAATTTGGCTATATCTCTTCAAAGCTGAGTATATTAAACCTACTGATACTTTTATCTTCTACATTAATAGTTATATTTGGCTAAAAAGATCCATATTTGGATAACACATTGGGGGTTTTATGGCATCATCAGGATGATGCACTATGCTACTGAACAACTGTTATGGGTTGCATCTTGAAATTTCCTTTTATATTTCTTAAGCTTTGGTTTCTAGCACTGTTATGAAACAAATAAATGGATTACTTACATCATTGTGTCTCAAACTTAGGAATTTTAAGATGAGTGGATTTCAACTTCCAAAATTCCCCAGGCAATTTATAGCAGATTTTCTAAGTCTAGTATTAATTGGAGAATACTAGAATGGGAATAGAATAAAATTAGTACAACAAATTTACATTCATTGGTAAATAGATGTGTTAAGAAAAGGTAAAGAATAAATACAAAAATAAACCTCTAATCCTCTTTAGAAAGGGAGCATAGACAGAATATTTTCAAGTCTCCAAATTTCTGTTGTACGTACATATTGCATACTACAGGAAACCCTATCTCCTACCAATATTATGAAACAATCATTATTCTATGAAATGTTCTAGATTCTGTCCAATAAAGTTACCAGAAAAGCACTGAATCATGTAACACTCCTCCTACCCCACCCTACCTAGAAATGTACACCTTATTTATTCTTGGATTGCTCAAGTAACAAATCTTGAATGGGTGGCGAATTGCCACCTTCTTTAATGTTGCTTGCTCAAGGAAATAATATCGAAACCCAGGTCTGCATTCCTCTCTTGTGATGATGAGGTGTTGACTAATACTGTAGCTCCTCTCATTATAAAATATGAATACCTTAATATAAAATGTAATGAGCTTCATGCATCTGCACAGACTTTTGAAATGTGTGTGTGTGTTTGTGTGTGTGTGTGTGTGTGTGTGTGTGTGTATACATAAATGATTGGTGAAAAAGTTGTGTGCTTTGAATCCACAATCCTCCATCATCCCAAATGAAGAGATTGTATTCAACTACTGACTTATTAGAAGCCAAAAACTAAGTTAATTAAGTTAATAAAACCAACAAGCCATACTCATAATGAGAACATGAATACCTTTTGGCTTCTGTAATTAAATTTGGGTTATGACATAAAGCCTTTCAGTTGTCTTAATCATCGGAATAATTCTTTTTATATATAAATAAAAATACAAGTATTGCCCCAAATGTTTTGAAATCAAAAGTATTCTACTTCTTTTCATATTATTTTATTAAGTATGACAGAAAGATTTTTATGTAATTGATATCATTCATGTAACACTACTTAGGGTAGTTCTCTTACTGTTTCTCTAAAGTTTTCTGATAGATAATAAGAAATATTTTTGAAAATTTTCTGGCCAGTATCTATCCTAAATTTAAGTCTAGTTTAATTTGAAATCATTAATTTTGATGCAAAACAAGATATCAGGTGTAACATGCTGAATTCTTTTTGAATATAGTATAAATCAGGAAGTCTTGGACAAAAATGTACTGCAACATCCATTTTGTATTAGCTGGAAAGTTAGCAATGAAATCCACGTTCTTTTTGAAAGATATAGGTAGCTACTCTATCATAATCCTGGCATGTTCTGTCAATCTCATTAAACTAAAGACATTGTGAAGGGACAAAATTATGATTTATAAGAATATATGCAATATAAATCTAAATGGCAACCCATAAATATTAGACACCCTCCAAAAAAATAATTATGTTGATTTGCTATAGTTACACCTTTGCTAAAATGTAATAATTTTGATTTATAATTAGAAGACAATAGCACATAAAAACTGAAATCATATAATAAAAAGCATTTACAGCTGTTACAATGTCAGAAATATAGTTTCCTTTCCAACTACTTTCCTCCAAACTAGTTTGAAAGGAAGCTACATTTCTGGCATTCTATAATGTAAATATTTCTTTCATCTTCCATCAATTGCCTCTTGCATCTCTATCCTCTCTCAAGTCTTGTTATTGGCTAAATAATCCATGCCAGTAAAGTTCATACTGCTCCTGCAAGAAGTTCCATCGTTTCTCCACGAAATAAACTGATGATCTACATTAAAGCCCCCCTAGTATCTCCTGGTTTTTAAAAGGTAGTCATTCCATGATAGCTCAGCAAAATTATCTTGATTAAAATGAAAACGTCATGTTAACATGAAATATGTCTGCAATCTCCCTTCTCCTTCTGCCCTCATATATTTCCTTCCTGAACCGATATTCCTGTCCCACAGTAATAGTTTATGTCATGCTAAAAGCACTTTATCATTCTTCTTTAGCCTTCAATAGGTGCTAATGGTAGCACTGTAGCTCATTCAAGGGCAATTCAAATAATAATAATAATAATAATAATAATAATAATAATAATAATAATAATAATAATAATAATAATAATAATAATAATAATAATAACAACAACAACAACAACAGTAACAATAATAATAATTCAGTGGCTATAGAGCTATTGCATTGTAATTGTTAATCTTAAGTAGTCTTGGATCAGCGAAAACAAGGTACAAATCTCTATTTGACCAGTTAGCACATTGGATGACACTGGACCAGTCACCTTCAGCCCAATTTCAAAGGACTGCCATGGATGGAATGAAATCAGGAGGGCTATAAATCAAGCAGGATAAAAATACTAAAGACTAGGTGTTGTGTTCTCATTGACTTCATAGATAAAGTTATGTAGGATAAGCCTAACACAGATTTCAATGACTTATTTCCAATTGATATTCATCATGCAAATTTACTTATGGGTAAATTATACTAACTAAATTACATGTAAATTATATTTGATTATAAGCTTCCTTGCCTCATATTCATAAAAGTGAACCAAATATCATATTATTTTTACTGCACATTTGTAGTAGTGGCATTAAGATTTTCCAGTCCTATTAATGCACAGGTTAGTCAATTTTTTAATGTTTATTTTATTAAATTTATTTGGTGCCTATCTTGCCATGGAGCTACTCTAGGCAACTTACAATAGTAAAAAGGAAGAAAATGAAAGGAGTGTAAACAGAAGTAAAATAATATCACTATTAAATAAACAATGAAAAAGAACACGAGAATACTTCAATATGATAATCAAAAAAATGGATGGCTGGAAAGCAGAGAGCAAGGAGGGAAGGTGGATAAGATAACCTTTATTGTCATTTTTTTACTGTGGGCACAACAGCACACATAAAAAATGAGCCTGCCATCAATTCTCCAGCCACCTCCAATGCGGAATTTCCCCATTTGGTTGCCAGGCAACCAACAGAGCCAGGTCTTCAGGCTCTTGCAGGATAGGAGGGTAGAGGCAGATCTTACTTTAGAGGGTAAGGTGCCCCAAAGGGCAGACACAGCAGCAGAAAAGGTTCTTCTGTATCCTGATAGTTGGAGTTCTTTGACTGACGGGATCCAAAGTAGGCCCTTTCTGTTGGCACAAGGATGGGCTTGTCCTGGCAGGACGAGATGGTTCATCAGCTAGCCTGCAGCTATGCCATTAAGGGCTTTAAAGATCATAACCAACACCTTGCACTACACTCAGAAGCAGACCCATAGCCAGTGAAGTTTGAGAAACAGAGGTGTAATATGGGCCATCCTAGGGGTCCCAAAGATTACTCTTATTGCTGCACTTTGCACAAGCTCAAACATCCAAATGAACTGCAAGGGTAGCACCATGTGGAGTGCATTGCAATAGTCCTGGCAAGAGATAACCAGGGCTTGAGTAACTGAGTGCAGGAAATCATGATCCAGGAAAAGTGCACAAATCAGAGCTGTGTATAAGCTCTCAGGGAAACACTTGTCAACTACACTTTGAACAATAGATGTGAGTCCAGGAAAACCTTTTAAGTTGCAAATTGGGTCTTAACGGGATAGTGCAACCCTGTCCAATTAGGGGTGACCAACACTCAAATCCTGAGGCTCAAAGTACCCAGTCTTGCCAGGATTCAGCCTAATTCTGTGGTCCCTCGTCCAGATCCCTACAGCCCCCGGGCATGACAAGGGCATTGCCATTAAGATATCTCAACCCATGTGAGTTGTTACTTATTTCAACTGTTAATCCCCAACTCTATCATGCATAATCAGGTTGCTATTAATTAAATCTAGACAACTGTGAGTCATCAGAGAGAGAGAGGGGTTTTTTGTTTCCATTTTTATATTACACAAGATGACGAAGATAAAAAAAAATTCCTAGTTCATATGTTTTTTTCTCCTAGGGTTTGCAATTTGAACCCAATATCTTTTTAATATAAGCTTTGTGCTCAGAATGATGAAATCTCTTGAACTGGAACTTCTAATTACTTACTTGTTCTCCCTGCCCAGTTTGAACAATTTCCTTGCTATACTATGCACAAGTTTCAGAAAAATTGCAAACCTGCTCTACATTAATATATCTTGAAAAACAGCATATCATTGCCTGTCCAACCTGATGCATATTTACACTGAAGGAAGCCCCTCACATTAAACACAGGCATTGGTGTGCAGTAATATTTTAACAGAAGAGAATCTAAAGAAAAATACTCTGGTGAAGGATGCTATTTATATTATCAATATATTGAAAATCAGTATGCAGTCTATAACTGTGGCAAGTTCTTAAAGAGATGGGCATACCAGACCATCTTATTTGTCTCTTGAGAACCCTATATGTGGGCCAAGAAGCAACAGTGAGAACTGGACACGGAACCACTGATTGGTTCAAAATTGGGAAAGGAGTCCGGCAAGACTGTATAATGTCACCCTGCCTATTTAACTTATATGCAGAGCACATCATGAGAAAGGCAGGGTTAGAGGAATCAAAAGTTGGAATTAAGATTGCCGGAAGAAATATCAACAACCTAAGATACGCAGATGATACCACTCTAATGGCAGAAAGTGAAGAACTAAAGAGCCTCTTGTTGCGGGTGAAGAAGGAGAGTGCAAAACTTGGGTTGAAACTTAACATTAAGAAAACCAAGATCATGGCATCTGGCCCTCTCAATTCCTGGCAAATAGATGGGGAAGAAATGGAGGTAGTGACAGATTTTATTTTCCTGGGCTCCAAGATCACTGCAGATGGGGACTGTAGCCAAGAAATTAAAAGATGCTTGCTCCTTGGGAGGAAAGCCATGGCAAATCTAGACAGCACACTAAAAAGCAGAGACATCACCCTGTCAACAAAAGTGCGTATAGTCAAGGCTATGGTCTTCCCAGTTGCAATGTATGGCTGTGAAAGTTGGACCATAAGAAAGGCTGAGCGCCAAAGAATTGAGGCCTTTGAACTATGGTGCTGGAGAAGACTCCTGCGAGTCCCTTGGACTGCAAGGCGATCAAACCGGTCAGTCCTAGAGGAGATCAACCCTGACTGCTCTTTAGAAGGCCAGATCCTGAAGCTAAAACTCAAATACTTTGGCCACCTAATGAGAAGGAAGGACTCACTGGAGAAGAGCCTAATGCTGGGAAAGATCGAGGGCAATAGAAGAAGGGGACGACAGAGAATGAGGTGGCTGGATGGAGTCACTGAAGCAGTAGGCGTGAGCTTAAATGGACTCCAGAAGATGGTAGAGGACAGGAAGGCCTGGAGGAACGTTGTCCATAAGCTCGCGATGGGTCGGACACGACTTCGCAGCTAACAACAACAAAATGCAGTCCATGCAATCAAAATGCACAAACATTTAAAAAAGAAATAACTAACAACAATATTAGCATACATTTCAAATACTGAATCTTTGTTTAATCAGACATTCCTTCAGAGATGAGGGTTCCCTTTTCTTTCCCCAGTTTAAGGTACACTTCAGTGCAGTCTTCATCTCATCCAGAATCTGAAATATTATAATTGGAATTCCTCACAGAAGCAATTAACACAATGATGTGCTGCTCATATTAGCAGTTGTAATACATTAACAAATGGAAGAATCTCTTTAATGAGTGTAGATAAGTATAATGCTTTATTTCCCAATAATATTTCATCACCAAATTAGGTGTTTCCACATAAGAACATTAACCTTCATACATTTCTTTTATATGTAATATGTACACTACAATGAAGGTATTTGAAAAATACAAAATGCTTAGCAAATTATGATTGTCATGCTTTGTACATTTATTAACTTCGCAATGACTACAATATTGCTACTCTTTGTGCATGTATTAACATAACAATATTAGTAATGCTTAGGTTACCCATATGCTTCCATAACAGAATTAGAATTTCAGTTTTAAAAGTACATACTGTAAATATATTATGAAGTCATAGAAATGTTTTTAAAAATCCAATACAAAACCCCCCACTCCATTTAAAATTATAACTTGATATTTCTGACAGATTAAAACCATTTTAAGTCTCAAATGCTTTGTAATTTGAGACTATGCTAAGCAAATATGCCTGGAAATCTTGAAATGCAGATAGCAAGGAAAAAATCCTATTGTTCCATTTTATTCCACCATTTTTCAAATTCTCCCTTCTATTTCTCAACAATTGGGTTCACACAACATGTGTATTTTAACTATCAAATCAACTCTTTTTCTAGGTACTCATAACACACTGCATTTTTAACTAAACAGCTGGGTTTGTGATTAAAAACCAGAAACAATGGCAAATCACTTCCAACACTTTATCTAGAAAACTGTAGGGATTTGTCCAAGTCAAAACAAAAGGCACCAATTTCCCTGCCCACCAAGCTCTAACCATGTTTAATTAATTATGTAAATACAATAATCAGATCTTTAACTTACTTTATTAACCATACTATGTCAACTGAGTCAACAAAAAGATAAACAGAGGGTTGAATCTTGTGCTGATATAAACTAGCATATAGGTCTGCTAGTAAAGTATATGATAGCATTATAAGGCTGACCTTATCAGGTTAAGAAGCTAAATAGGATCAAGCCTGATTGGTATCTAAATAGCATATTACCAGGAAATGCCAACATCCCTGTGTGCTCTATAATGGGAGGTCCTGAAAGACCTTTTCTTCAGTGTTGAATCCACTCATTCACAAACCAGCATGGATATATCCAATAATTCCCCGAGCACGTTTTTATAATATTAAAAATAACTAGAACTACAAAAGCATAATTAGCACATTACTGACAGTATTAATTTTTTTAATAAAATGTTAAATGAGGTAAGATTGTCATTTATACATTGAAATTTCTAATTAATTTTCCATTTATTTTTGTATATTTCTCACTAAAAAAGTAAATAGAGGCCAATAATGAAGACCTCTATGAATTCCAAAAGAAAACTTTTTGTTAAGAAGTATTTGGACAAGCAGCCTTAACATTGTCAATAGTAGCAACAGTTTGACAAACATAACAATATTAGTTGAAGTGGCAGGCAACTTCAGTCTCTAACCACTATTGTCATTGTGTAATTTTTGAAACATAAAAGACAAAAATAGTAACTAATGTAACAGCCATTAACAAGTTAATGGGCATTCATCTTTTTAAATTTGACTTCAATTAAATTTAAGATTCAAGCAAAAATAAAAAATACTGAAAGCAAAATACACAAGTAAATTATAACATATAAAAGTCTTGATGCAACAATAGCTAGTTTGGAAATATAGGAATTAATTCAAACCTTTTTTGTCACAATATATTTTCATTAATTAATGAGAACTATGAAAAATAGTATACAGTATGAATTTTGGAATTCCTATGTTTTAAATTTAAAAAGCAAGCATTTATGATTCCTCTTTCAATAAGCAGCTTTCATTAGAAAATTCATCCTGCCCATGAACAAGAACACAGCTCTCTAGAAATATGACCAATATTACACAAGACTGATAATGTTATAGCTGAAAAGCAGATGGGACAACCGCACAGATATGATGTTTCTAATTTGCTAGGAATGAACTAACACTCCCAAAATAACCCACACACAGGTTGATAGGAAAGACGAGTATCATTAAATGCTCTAAACCAGGGGTGTCAAACTGGTAGCCCACGGGTCAGATGTGTCACATGCATGCCACACTCATCCTGGCTCCACTAAAGCAAAAAACGTTGTAATATATCATGTGACATGATCAAGTTTGACACCCATGCTCTAAATCAAGAAAAACCTGTACACAATTACAGGAGTTGGTTGTTCTGCAGCTAGATAACAAATAGTTGAATTAGTGAAGGCTTTCTTGAATTTAGACAATCTTTACAGTGTCTCATGCTTAGCTCCCACTAAGAGAATCATGATTCAGTTTATAAAGATATATAGCTCAGTGCCTAACTTCTGCTGGAAATCAATAGCCAGTCCATACGTTCAAGGGAATATATTCAATTGATACATACAATAATTATTATAAAACAGCTTTCCCAAATTTGTCTCCAAGCTCACTGATTTATACCAGTTTCTTAAACTTGACAACTTTAAGATGCGTGGACTTTAACTCCCAGAATTCTCCAGTTAGTATGGCTGAAAGTTCAAGTCTACACAACTTAAATTTGCCAAGGCAGAGAAACACTTTTCTATGTTGTTAAACATGGGGACTGGGAATTCTGGGAACTGCAGTCTTAACTATATATAATTGATAGAATTAACAATAGAGCTCTATGGCTCAATATGGAAACATTCTTTTTTCTCTATGAAAGAAAATTTGCTTCTTAACATCAGTATTGCATTTCTTTCCCTGAATATAGTATTCTGCACTCTATCAGAATTCTGTTCAAATCATAGTTACAGCAATTGTGTTCCTTTTGATAAATATATACTAGCAAAATAGCTTTAAATAAAAATGAGGTAACATTAGTGGTGTTTGAAAATCAATGACTCAATGTTTTACAAGTTAAAGGAATACATTATAGACATTACTTTTCACAAAGATTTTAAATGTTTCTTGGTGAAAATGTTCCTGTTTAATATTCCTCTTTAATATTCCAAGAAGACTGGTTATAGAATATCTTTCTAAATTGAATGAATTTTATTCTTCATCCAACATGGAGAAAGCACTGGCCCGAAGAACCTCCATGCAATTGACCAGGATCAGAGCTCCAGTTATTTCTCGCCATTGTTTGGTCACAGGATTTTTCATTTTGTCCAAAGCTAAATGCAGGTCTTGCAACATATCTCTGTAGCTGTCTCCATAGTGAGCACTCCAGGTATAGAGAAAATCATAAGCTGGTTTCCACATCATCTGAAATTTAACAGAATCATGTTTAGATGCAAAACAGTTCAGTAATAAGTGGACAAAACTGCATACAAACATTTGAAGTTAGATACTGAATTGTGCCTGCCTGCTATCTTTCATATACACATCTGGACCTCTGTGCAGAAATTCATAAAACACAATCAACTATCTTGCTTTTATGGTAAATTCAAGTCAGTTATCTAACCATGTTATTTACAACATAGAACATAGCTTAAAATATGTACTCACAATAAGCTAAATATGTGAGAGAATATACTCAGACATAGGCAGGCCTGGAAATACAATGGCCCCACCCTAAAAAGGGCTTTGGGCATCAAAGTGGTGTTTTGATTTGGACCCAGAAATATAGGAATAACCAGTACAAATAAGACAGGAAACCCAAACTGGGAGTTAGAGAATCCTGTCAGCATCTCTATTTCTAGTGACTAAAGTCAGCAAGTATATTCTGCACTCATTGCAACTTTAAAACAAGAACAACATAACACAATCTAAATCAAAACACAATGTGGCAGGATGCAGGGTGTGCTACCCATTGTACATTGTGTATCATGCACAATTCCTGGCAGTTGCTGCAGCACAGATCACCATAATAAAGCTATCTTGCAATTTTGCTGATCCTTTATATTTTTATGCTTTATACAGCCTTTAAAAATTGTTATTACTTTAGATGAACTTCATTAAAAGTACAATAGATACAAAATAAAAATACTTCATACTTAATATACTAACAGCAGCTCTAACTATTTGACAGAATAATGGTTTATTGGTAACTACAATTACCAAAGGTATGAAATTATTATCAGTGGAAAGTGGGTAGACTGTACACATAATAACTTCATGCATTCTTAAAGTTAACCATAATGCTTTTACATATTGATTCAAATAACAGATATTAGGCAGATATTACACTGCAGAAACTGACAGCTTAAAATTCAGTCATGTACAAATACATATTTAATATGAGAGTCCAGTCTTAATATGGATACAAGCAAACCAGGAACTGAAAATAACATTCTTATTTATGCATATTACAATTCAAAGTATAGCTGTCACCGACGCTTTAATTTCCCTCACAGAACAAAGGATTGATACAATATTTATATGCCACCTTAACTCTATGATTCTACAAAAAGATTTATTACAGTAAAAGTTTGAATGCCAAGAATCATCTTAAATTTATACTAAAACTGAAGAAATTTAAGAATTTCTAAAATATAGAAAACTATTAAGAGAAAATACAATACACTATATTCTAAGAAGTAAATGAGACTTTACATGGAGGGAAAAGAAGAAAAACAATTGGTTATCAAAACTAAAAATAGTCCTATTCTCAAAATTTAACCAATGTTACTTAAATCATCCATTTCATCAGCCACCTAGGATTTGTATAGGTTAGGTCAATTAAAGGAATCAGGGTATGAACAATCATATATTTAAAAAGTATTAAAACTCTCTTGTCTGTTTGTAACCTTCAATTAGCCCACAGTACATCATAGTGCTATACTATTGAGTCAAGGTACCTCAAATTCATTAACTTAAAGAATATGTACAAAATCCAGAACACGTTAGTCCTGTGTAACTGAAATTTCAAGAATCTTCCACAACACTTTTAATCATAAATTTGTGGCTGCTACAGTTCCACCGCAGTTAACTGCAGTCACATGATCATGATTTCCGATACTCCCTGCCAGCTTCCCACAAATAAGGTCAATGGGGAAGTCAGAAGGAAGTCACTTTGACCTCTACTGCTTTTTTGCCCTCTTATGGTCTTTCTATTTATCTCTTTAGATAGAGAAATATCTCTGAAAGAATGACCCAACAGGTTATGGATTGCCTAGTAATTTCTAAAGTAAAAATTCAGGAGAATTTGATAGGTGTTTAAGATTGAAGAAAAATAATTTGAAAAAAGGTTATATTCACTGTATACAGAATATATTCTCTTGTCTCTATCAAGAGTACTAGATAGCTTTTATCTCTTTTCAACATTTTCTTATTTAACTATAGGTATTGTTAATAGTGAGACCAAAAACTTATTGTATTGTACATACTGTAATAAAGGGATGAAGGAAAATTGCAAATTTATCATGGAAAGTTGATTTCCTCTTTTAAATTTCTCTTACAATGTCAATTTTCAGTTTAATAGATTGTACCTTTTGTAGCCTATGAATACAAGATAAATATTGTGAGACTTACCTCTGGAGCAACTTCTCCATTTTTGCCATGATGGGGAGTTTCATAAGCATCAATCTGATGTTTTGTAAGTCGTGCTAATTTTTCTGCCAATTCTCTCCAGCTCTTCCCAAGTTTTACTGCTGCAGTAAAAATAACTGTATCCTGAGTAATACGGGCTACTAAGCCTTGACAGTCTAGCTTTAAAAGTGCCTGCAAGCACAAATGTGATGGTTATGATTCCAAACAATTTTTAATAACAAATAATTATAGTACAATTATAACATAACCATTGGAAGCAATATCTTTTTACAGTCATTTTCCCCATGCTATTTATGAATCTGGGGTTTTTTTTAAAATAGAAAAGTGGTCTCAAGACTGAAAACAATTGTTCTGAGATTTTAGACAGTAGAAATATTAGGGTTATACATTATGTTGGAATATTCTTATTCTGACTGAAATTTACCCTGATGCATTATGGCTTGCTTAGCTGCAAGGATGGTGGAGCAGTGGGCTAATGCCTCCTTAAGTAACACCAGCTGCCTGCAATTAGTGCAGGTTCGAGTCCCACCAGGCTCAAGGTTGACTCAGCCTTCCATCCTTCCGAGGTAGGTAAAATGAGGACCCAGATTGTTGGGGGCAATTAAGCTGACTTTGTAATAATGCTGCTTGGGGTGTGTGTGAAAGCCCTAACAAGCAGGCATATACATAGAATGAAGGCTACTGCTAAGCTTGTAAGCCGCCCTGAGTCTTCGGAGAAGGGCGGGATATAAATGGAATTTAAATAAATAAATAAATAAATAAATAAATAAATAAATAAATAAATAAATAAATAAATAAATAAAAGAATAGCATAAAAATCAAATAACCGGGCATCTCTCTCTCCCTCCATCCCTGTCTCTCTCTCTCTCTCTCTCAGAAAGGACTATAACCATAAGACTGTGACTTAAAAGTTACATGACAGCTATCCTAATATTTAGTTTTTTTCCATATTCTCTTTTAAGGCTGCTTAATGTCTTACTTTAATGCCTTTGACTGAGTAAGGTAAGTAAAAGCTTGAGGAAGTAAACAATTCGAAGGTTCTTAAAAATATCATCTATTATTAGCAGAAACTGAATATTTTTATATAAGAAATATGCAGGACAGAGAAAGTGTCATGGATCTCCAGCAAATATGAATATTATTTCCAAAATATTTCTGCATAATGGCAATGCACTTTCTGGACGTATGGGAAAGCCCCAAACCAAGTGATTTCCAACATTATTACTCCATAACAGAAAATAATAGCACTGTTAGTTACCTAGGCCTCACTCACACATTATGATTCATTAAAATACATTTATCCAGAAATGTTCAGGGAACTGTGTACCCTATGTCCCTTTTTTCCCTTCAACTATAATTCTACAAGGTAGACTGAGCAGAAAACAAGACCAAAGAAGTTTAAAGTAATAAAGTGAGGTCATGTGGCTACAGGTGGACTTCAGTCTGAATCTCTCCTCTCCCAGTCCAACACCTTGACCATTATATTAAATTGACTCAGCTACGTATCTTGTTTGGTTCCTACTGACCTCGAGATTGGGTAAACAGATGGGGGAAACTTATTGTGTTGCTTGCATCTAAAATCCCTAGCCTGTCCTCCAAACAAAATTGGATACCATGGTTTATGCTCCATGTCACATCTTGTTTGACACCATGTATCTTGGCTTATATGCCATGACTGTGTTCTGCTTATCCATTCTTGAACCTTGCCAACTATGAAATGAAAACATTTCCAATGATATTTATTACAAATGTAGTCCTATTTTACAATACTGCCATTTTAAAAACAAATATGATTTGGCTTGATTGTTCATCTATCTAATTAAAAGGATGACATATTCTTAAAGAATAAACATTATAAAAAAGAGACAGAATCCTTTTCCTGTAAGCAACTGCTTATAACTGTAGAGAAATAATGAGAATTCCTTAGGTATCCCTTGACAATGAGAAAAGCCATGTTTGTTATTTTTAAGCTATATGGCTTTTGTAACTTTGCTAACAAGCACTGTGACACAGAAACAAGAAAAGGGTTTTTTATTCCTATTGTAAAACTTGGCACTCTTCATTTCTTCTTCTTACCTTCCTGATTTTTTCCCTTTTCTTTCTTATAGCTACAAAATATTTATTAGTGATATTACAGAACCCCTATTTTTAATGATACATGTAATTCTAATATCTGTAAATCTAATTATATTAAAATCTGGGAACGGCACAAGACATGCAGAAATTTGCCTGATTATAATTAAAATAGATTTAAATAAAGGAGAAAACAGAAAAGTATACATTTTTGAAAGAAAGTATCTGCTGAGTGATGATGGTGATGATGATAGTATTGCTAAATACTTTAATCTTATATTTCTTCACATAATTGAAAGCAAAACTATCCTATAACATGTACTATGTTCAGATGAGAAACAGACAAAATCCTCCCATTTATGCTCCAAGACATTTTTAACTATCAAATTCCATAAAATTCAACAAGCATAGAAAGTCTCAGGGGCAAAACAAAGTTGTAGTTGGTGGAATGAAATGGGTAATTGACTTATTTGATTTATTTGCAATACTTGTATGGCCACCATTTTAAGAAACACAACTCTGGATGTTTGATAACAGATACATAAAACCAAACATTATGGAAACTATAAAAGCAAAAAATGTAGGCAAAACCAAATTTCCTTGACCTTGCCAACACCACCATCTTCCAGTGAACATGACTTCAAAATATATTGAAGTGTGAATTCAGTACCTGCCTGTAAGTCCTTATAATAGCTATCTTTTCCTGATTGTGTAATGCAGCTGCTTTAAGCCACTGCAAAAAGGTGCTACAATCACCATCTGATACTATATACTCATTATCATTACTTGATTAGCAGGAAGTCCAATTTGATTTAATACTGGATGTGAATTGTGTGTTGGAGAAAAGGGGGGTTAAAAAGACAAGAGTTTAAAAATACTAGTATTTTCACATTCAGCTTCGTTTAAACAATTTCATTATAATCCAAACAAACCTATAAACACAGATGGTGAAAATGAAGTACCAAGCCAGATTATTTTAAGTTGCATTCCAGCTGCTGCTTACCCAATCTTTCAAATTTAAAACCATCATTGCTATCAACTCACAAGCTATGAGCTAAAATAGGAAGGCCAATATCATAACAAGTCACATTAAAGACTTATGTCTTATTTGCTTCTCCTCATCCGACAGCCCATCCCAGCAGTACTTACCACAGAGAGTTCATATAGGAATCGTCTTGTGCTTCTATGAGTATGGCAAATTTCTTTAAGTTTCTTCATAATATATGCTACTTTTTCAGACTCTTTTTCAATTTGTAATGCATTTAAATCATAACGGGAAAAATCTGAAAATTGAAGAGCATCAGCCAAAGCTTTCCAATCATTTAAGTTCTCTGATACTGTGGATAAGATTGATGAATAGATATAAGTCATTTTTTTAAAAGGTAATGCAATTTGTTCAAGGACGCTACTGGTCATGATTTCACTATCCTCAACATCAATAGTTTGGTTTTCAGTTATCACTTTGATATTTTTGCAGTGTACAAGGCCAATTTTTCTTCTAAGTACTCCTACATACCATTCCTTAATTTTTGTTTGTCCAATGGCTTTGACCTTATCTTCTCCAAGTATTCCTATTGTATCGCCTTTAAAATATTCTAGTAAATAGTCAATTTTATTTTGACGTAACACTGTTTTGAGTGCTGTACCATAGTGGGTAATATTTAAAACCTTGTCTTGAAAGATAGGATATTTTATGGTGGGCAACAATAATAATGGTGCAGATTTTATTTCTTTGCGTTTTTCAATTCGGTTTGGCTTGTTAGTTATTCCTATTAATAACTTAGGAGGTGGTTCAGGTGTTGTAATGTAAAACTGGCATGCCAGTTTATTTTCTGGGACTTTGATTTGAACACGGAAGACAAAAATATGTATTTTCCTATTGCAGATTATAGAAAATGGAAAATGACGGTGAATTACTCCACCACCTCCTTTCAATTTTTCTTCTTTGATTTCTTTCCTTTGTTCTTCTTCCTTCACTTCAAAATCTGGGTCACAGGAGACAACAGAAATGCTGAGGTCTTGTGGTTTCTCCAGTACAAATGTGTCTTTCCCCCATAGCTGGAAAATAACTGGAGGCAAGCTCTTTCCTCCCCTTTTAATGTCACATACTGTTAGTTTCTCAGGAACATAGTTGTGATCAAACAAAGCAAACACAACAGTGAAAGACGGATGGATATGTTTTGGTCCATAAATCCCAACTGAAAGTTTTCTGTGGATATATTCCCAAACACTTACAAGAGAATTAACTGTATTTGTTTGAGCTACAACAACAATATACATCGAGTGACTAAGATCTGTTAGTTTCACTTGTACAGTATCTTTATAAATGTAACAATTGGGTATTTTTTCAAATGACCCTTCCTTATTGCAACTACACAGACAAACAATTTCAGTCATTACCTGACTAAAAGGATCCTTTTTTATTTCAGCTGCAATTTTCATCTCTAGTAAAATAGCTTCAGTAGTATTAAGGTTGCTCAAGGTAAGTTCAATCAAAGGGGTCAAGGTGGTTGAAAAGTCATCATTAAGTGATGGTGGAGAATCAAGGATTGCCTGCAGGCCAACTTCTTGGAATTCTCCAAGTGCCACATGACCTTCAGGGAAATGAACAGCAATATCTGAGTCGGGAAGCTGCACTGAACCACCTTCATAATTCACTTTGCAGAATATATGGGTTTCTATAGTTTGGGTCTGTGCCCATCCAGGACCCTGATTTATCACATTCAAATCCAGACAAGATCGGGCCAATTGTCGTTGATTCAACCAAGCTGTCTTATAGGCCTCGCGTTGATTCTGAAATGCTTCGCTTTCTGGAGGTAGGATATAATTGGTTGGTTCTGTATTAGAAAATTCACATCTTACATCTATAATATCTAAAAGATCTGAAACACTCCTAGATTTTGCAGATCTTTTTGAAGGTTTGCGACAAAAGAGATATTCAATATTTAATTCATCTCCTGATGAAGCAGCAGAATCCCTACCATTTGAATCTCTAAAAAATAAATCTGGATCTTCTTTCAGGATAGATACCCGGGTATTATTTTTTTCTTTGTTGCATGATTGAGCTATGTCATCTAAAAATGGATTAGATGCTGACATTTCCTTCCAAAACGGATTTGTTTTAAACCCACCAGGGGTATCTTGATTAAATTCTCCAGTCCAGTGTGATTTAAGATGCAATTCATTTTCCTTATTGTCTGTTTTGGGGAATCAGAAAGAGAAATATAAATTCTCATCTCAATTTATTTAAATAAACCTAGAATAAAGTGAAAGAAAACAATATACATTTATCCACCTAACTCATTTTAACTAGAAATTTCTGTGTCCATCTGGAAAATTATGATTTACTTTAGATTCTATTTAAATTTTAAATACAAAAACACTAAATGTAATGTTACCATTGATCAGCAGTTATTTTGAAAGAACTTACTACTCCCAAACTGACTGTGAAATAGCAATTGAGCAAGTATAGAATGTAGTTCTACATTTTCTTAGGAGTAAGATCCCCCAGAATACAATTTGACTTAATCAGAATAAATGTTTAACATTTTTAGAATATAATTGTTATCTTCTTCAAATAAGATTAGGCTTCAAGTTTCTTCAGTGGTCAATGAGACAATCTATGTATACTGATGGATGTTATCTATCCTGGTGCCTAACAGTTTCTCTGATTAGGTTCCACTGAGCAAAGCTCTAGGTATAAAAATGCACTGTTGAAGCCCTTGGGATATATACTAGACATGGTGAGATAACACTAATAATACCAGCCCATAATTTCACTCTTGTTTTTTATAGCCATGTGTCTGTCATAAACTGCTATGTCCTGTAAGAGATACGACAGGGCATAACTTGAATTTAGTTTTTGTCTTGGGATTTCTGCAGGAGGTTTATAAATACCATAAACCTCCTCCTGGCACAGAAATAATGGAAGTGCTAGCAGAGCAAGACTTGCCATGGGCTGATTGTTGTTGTTGTTAGTTGCGAAGTCGTGTCCGACCCATTGCGACCCTATGGACAATGTTCCTCCAGGCCTTCCTGTCATCTACCATCTTCTGGAGTCCATCTAAGCTCACGCCCACTGCTTCAGTGACTCCATCCAGCCACCTCATTCTCTGTCGTCCCCTTCTTCTATTGCCCTCAACCTTTCCCAGCATTAGGCTCTTCACCAGTGAGTCCTTCCTTCTCATTAGGTGGCCAAAGTATTTGAGTTTTAGCTTCAGGATCTGGCCTTCTAAAGAGCAGTCAGGGTTGATCTCCTCTAGGACTGACCGGTTTGATCGCCTTGCAGTCCAAGGGACTCGCAGGAGTCTTCTCCAGCACCATAGTTCAAAGGCTTCAATTCTTTGGCGCTCAGCCTTTCTTACGGTCCAGCTTTCACTGCCATACATTGCAACTGGGAAGACCATAGTCTTGACTATACGCACTTTTGTTGACAGGGTGATGTCTCTGCTTTTTAGTGTGCTGTCTAGATTTGCCAATGGGCTGATTAGGCATGCAGTATTCCTCACAACTGTACATACTGACTGGCTTCATGGAATGATTCCAAAGTTTGAAATTATAAAACCAAAATGAGGAGTGGTTGAACTTGCCACTTTTATCACCCTATTTGTAATCTTATATCTTTATCTTGACTGTCTCAATAGCAGCTGCCTGAAGACTAGCTCTGGCAAATAGATTGAATAAGAGATCACAGGTAGCCTTCAGCTTATGACTGGTTACTTAATAACCAGAGTTATAACAGACTTGCCCTCTCAAACCTACTTATGACCCTGTTGTCCCAAAAGTACTTTTCCCAAAAAGCAACTGGATTTATTTGTTTTTTTTTCTTTGAAAATGTTTTCAGAGAGAGAGAGAAAGAGGAAGGAAGGAAGGAAGGAAGGAAGGAAGGAAGGAAGGAAGGAAGGAAGAAAGAAAGAAAGAAAGAAAGAAAGAAAGAAAGAAAGAAAGAAAGAAAGAAAGGAAGAAAGAAAGAAAGAAAGAAAGAAAGAAAGAAAGAAAGAAAGAAAAGGAAAGTCCACTTGTCCTTTTGGAAAAAGCACCTTGGAACAACCATGATCTGGATGATTGAGGATCTCCATTGATACTTATGATCTTGTTCTAAAGCTTTGACATCTGCACACATTCCCATGGTCACAGGACCACATTTTGGATGCTTGGTTAATTTTTATGGTTGGTTGCAGCATTCTGCTGTCACATGAACATAATTTACGACATTTTTTGCTAGTTTCTAGCAATAAAAAAAATCCACAGGAATACATTGCTTTGCTTAATGACCATGACATTCACTTAATAACCATGGTGTTTGCTTAATAACTGCTGCAAATAAAAATCATGAAACTGTATCTGATCACATGGATTCCTCAATTTCTGGACCCCATTAGTCATATACTGACGGCTACCTGTACTCCTAATATGAATACGAGATTACTGAAAGTATAAGGGTTTACAGGAATAATAGAAATAAAAAAATCCAAAAGATAACGGCAATCCCCTTTGTCTACTGCCACAAAATCTACATACATCTACCCATGAAATCACCAGAAAGTGAGATGAACGTATAGGAGTTTTTATCATTTTTTAAAATACTAAATAATAATACTTTTTATTTTTATCATTTTAATACTAAAAGCCCCCAACTATTACAATTGCTGATTATTCATTCTGATCATCCTTCTCTGTACATTTATTCTCTAAATACTGTTAACAAATTTTATTTGTTTATATATATATTTTTTTAAAAAAACATCAATTATATTAGCCTCTCTTCATTATAGTCAAAAGATTCATGCTGAAGAGGCAGCCATTTTTATTCTTCCAAAATTCTCATTCGTACTGAAAAATCTAGATAAAACATCAATTTTACCACCATTACTACTTCTATAGAATATCTCCAGAATAGGATATACAGAAAACCAAACCATTATTTCTGGGAATATGATAAATACTTTTCCCTAAAACCACATTAAAAAAAAAGCAATGGCTGCAGTGGTGGAACAAAATCACATATAAGGAGTTCCATAATTTTCTATTTTCTTTGATAGCAGAATATTTTTTCTTTTTAAAATTCAACAGCAGATTACATTTTCTGTCCAAGTACTAGAGCTGTCAGTTATGTACCTATCCAATCATTTCTTGTGAGACTTCCACCATCCAAGTCAACCAAAGATCCTTCTGATTTGCTCCATGAAAATTCCTTTAAATGACAGGAAACAGACATTTTTCTTCCTAGAAAATTTAAGATAAATTTGTAAACAAATGGAGAAATACTTAAAGCTGCAAACATCATTTAAGATGTGGCATGGGAATCAGTATCTAAAGAATTGTTCAGGCATATGTGTCCACATAGGTCTTCAAACAAACCACCTTCTATATTAAGGCAATCTTTTCTGTCTACATGTAATACTAACATATTGCATATGGTCTATTCTAATAGGCTATATGTTCTTCTGGTTTAAATGTTCAAAATTCTGTTGATGTGAAAAAGCAAAGCTAGTTGTAGATAAGATAGACAAAAAATTATAACAATGAAAAAACAACTTTTCTTTTTACAGTAAACAAAACAGCAGTAGATAACCTATCTCTTCAGATAGGTTGCAATACAGTTTTTAACTATAGTTTGCTATATTGTCTAAAAGATGATAAAAGTTGAAATTCAAAATACCTGGATACTATTAATTTGCCTTTTATGTGCAACTATTATATAGTTACTACAGAGGAAATTCAAAGAAAAGTAGTGAAAATTATAAAACTATAATGATATACATCATTATATAATGGAATTTAATAGGATTTATTTTATGGGTATTCACAGAATTGCTCAAAGCTAAGAACAGATGTGTAACTATAAATTGAAACTCCATATGGAGTTATGTTAGATTAATTGACAAAAATAAAAAATTTGGATTCAAATCTTCCCTTAAGCATGGAAGTTAATAGATTTCTCCTATCTCTAACCCGATATCCAGATGACATTTGTATATCTACAAATTCTTTGACAAACTCTGACTACCTAGTACCTCGAAGTCCCATAAGTCCAAAAGGTTTCACAGAAAATAACATGTCTGATAACTACAATCTTGCTTTCTGCTCTATGGGCATTTGGGGATTGGCCAATTATTTTGTAAGGGTCCATAAAATACTCTCAAAATTCCAAATTTGTCCCCCAGTGAAAAATAAGTCAGTGACATCTGAAATTCTTATATACTAAAGAATATTAGTTTATTACATTAATATAGACTGTATTGAAATTTTTAGGAAGGTTTGAAAATTAATAATGTGCTATTAACTATGTAAATTTAGTAAGATCATTTTTGTTTCTTCAATATAAAACTACCTTTAATTAATTTAATGGCCATGAACAAAATATAATTTTCTGACTACAGTATTAGCTTATCTTATAAAAAAAATGCTATTGGCAAGTAAGTCTTCTAATGACTTTGTTTTAGAGCCAGGACTACTTGGCTGATTTTATACCTTTATCATCAAATGTGTTTGATGTAGCCACAGTATGAAGTATTCACCATATCTCATAAAAAACACTCTTCCTTCAATAAAGAATTGGGCCTATATTTTTTACTGCTAAAGCACTATTAATCTTAAAAAAATAAAATCTGCCTTCCATTGATAAGAGAGGAGGTGCAGATACTTCTTCAGTTAATACCTGCTGTGCTTTCACCACAGCAGGTGGCAACATCTTCCTGATATTATTTGAAGCTAAATAGGCCTTATGATGGCTCCCAGACAGGGAAACCCAAAAAATCCCAGAAGATGGCAATAGCAAACCACTAATGTATTTCTCAACCCCTTTAACCAAAGAGTATGATTTAGGAAGCAAGATTCACATGGACTTTTAACTGGTTTTAAAGTCCAGTATTAGAGATTAAAAATCAGAATCTTGACAATAGACAATGTTCTTTATTAATTACATCATTAAGGGGGGGGTACTGTGAAACTTTTCAATGTCTTTTTCCCAATTTAGTTTTATGAAAAGCTAAAAATCTTTTTTTAAAGTCTGTATAGATAGTCCTCAACTTCATTCAGTGACTGTCCGAAGTTACAACGGCGCTGGAAAAAGTGAATTATGACCTGTTTTCACACTTAGGGCCGTTGCAATATCCCCATGGTATTGTGATCAAAATTCAACTGCTTGGCAACTAACTCATAATTATGATGGTTGCAATGTTCCACAATCACTTTTGCAACTTTCTGACAAAGTCAATGGGGAAGATAGATTCACTTAATGACATATTACTAACAGCTGCAGTGATTAACTTAACATGTGTGGCAAGAAAGGTCATAAAAGGGGCAAAATTCACTTAATAATTGCCTTGCTCAAGAACAGAAATCTGGGGCTCAATTGTGATCATAAATCAAGGACTACCTGTAACAACCTCTTCCATCTGCTAATGTATCCTTCCTCAGTTTTAACCCGCTCACTTCTGTCACTGGGAGCCCAGCTCTGCTAAAATAAGACTTTCCCTTGTAATTTGACCTCATTCTCTACACCTTTATATCTGCTTCTGATTGGAGACCAGAAGAAATGAAAGCAAATCATTTAATAAATTATTTTCTAAAACTCAATATGATGAACCATAGGTGGATAACAAAACTGAATCAGAATAATATTCAGTGCGTTATTGCTGAACTGAAAATATACCGACTAAAAAAAGTTTCTTCTATTCATTTCTAAATCACAATTAAAGAGTAGTAGTAATTGCTACAAAAAGCTACTTATTAGATTTCCAATAATAGAGAATAGTGGGTTCTCTGTATGGAGAAAACAAAAGCACAGTTGAGCAATATTCAGCCTGATTGCCATGATTTAAAATAGGGAGGGTAAAGAAGGAGCAAAGACAGCACACAGCTGTTAAATAATGCAAATTTTGCACACATTTTAAAAAGTCTCTGAAATTCTGTAAGAAAAAAAGACAGCATTTCTAGAATAGGGATATAACAACATAAAACACATGCTGTTTGTATACAATGTGTAATGTCATAAATGTAGTAAGCAAATGCCTCTAAAATATTTGTTGGAAGTTTGATAATATATTTATCTGAACATAAATAATTTCAATGTCAGATTAAATGAATAAATGTAGACTTAAAAAAACATTCATAAAAAGGCTTATTGATGTCTAAACCATGGAGTCCAAACTTTTGGTTTGCCTGGGCCTCACTGAATGAAGAGGAACTGTCTTGGGCTGCTTATGAAATATAGGTATAATGTAGTTAATGTATATAAAATCACATAATAATGTTAATGTTTACATGTGCTGCAATAGTAGCTGTCCAGGGATGCAAGACCAGGCTGGACATACCTATTCTAAGAGAGCTATTAGCCATTTAGCTAAGAAGCCACCACAAACCCTTTCTATTGTTGACTTCCTACTCCAAGACAGCCATTTCCACATCAGATCAAAGGTTGTTTTTTAAAAAAGGATTAAAGTCCAAAAGGATGCATAACATGCTTGATAAAATGCCTTCAATTGATATTATGTAGCACACAGAAAAATCAAGTCATTTGAAGTAAAACTATACATGAAATTACTGTGTATATTATCAACACCACAAAACTGATGTGAATTCCAAACTCTCTTATTTATCATTCTTTGATTCACTTAATTTTAATTCTCTTCTATTGGATAGAATGGGAGAGAAATTTTATTGATTTAACTTTATTCTCTTGGAATATCTCTGGAAACATTTTTTTTAAGTTTGCTTCCTGAAAAACCTTTAGAGATTATGATAGATTCCTTTTAATTGATCACAAATATGATTTCAGAATGTCATACACATATAGGAACCTTAAGAAATATGACTTTCACTTTTAATGAATATAATGTATTCAATCAAATTATGTTTCTAACACTGTGTGAGTTCAACAGAGCCAAAAGTGATTTGCCACCTATTTTCATTTGTACTCAGTGTCCAACGTATCTCACTGCAGTGTCCAAGCAATAGGGGTCCTAATACTGTTTTTACCATTATGGCAATGTCCTGGTGAAACGGATTGCACCTAAACTTTCGGGAAAGAAGTCTAAGTGTGGATGCAGTAAATGAATCTTCAGTTACATGTTGTACTTGTAGGCTGCAAGAAGCTTGTCAACCAGTTGAATGGAATTGGTGCTCTGAAGATGCCAAGAAAACTTTCAATGAAACCCATTGCTTTCCAGGCAATTTTCTCTGGCCCCACTAACACAGAGGTCCCCAACCTTTTGGGTACCAGGGACTGGTTACATGGAGAGAGGTTTTTCCACGGACAGGAGGGGCATGGTTTTGTGTGCTGCCTGCATCCTGTGGATGAGGCTTTTCTTGTTTGTGCGGACCGGTTCCTGATATGCCGTGGCCCGGTACTGGTCCACAGACCGGGGGTTGGGGACCCCAGCACTAACAGATCTTCAAACTGCTTGTCATTGAAGACCCATCTAATCTGTGGATTAACAGAAATCCCTTCCTTGATCTTAACATTAGTTATTCTTGGAAACATTTGTCTCAAATAACAAAAAAATTCACCTTCCTTGTCCGTTGCTTTCACAAAATTTGCCATTAGTACAAATTTTATGTGAAGCAAAATTAAAAATATCTATTAGTCCAAAAAGTAGTTCATGTTTTTCTATCCTGGAATCAACTTCTTTTTAATGTAATGTGATGGTCTTACAAGGCTTTCCCATTCACTTATGTAAAACAGTAGCTGGTATATCCGAGCTGCATTCGAAGCAGCAGAGCCCCTACTTTTGGATCTCCACAGATATTTCAATTGTACTTGGTATATTGGATATGCTTCAGTAAGAGTTCCATATTTCTTTCATGGGTGCAGCAGGTAATATTATTGTGTAATAACTGAAGATTTCTATAAAATGGTATGTGATACATTACATTACAGGCTACATTTGTAATTAGCAAACAAAAATCAATAAGATACAACCAAAAATGTTCAGAAAACAAAATCTTTTTGTCCTATTCCCCTTTACACTGATGTAATACCAAAGCCAAATGATTTAGCTAATTCATATATTTGCAAGGAATTGAGCAACAGGCTTTATAAATGCCTTTTGTATTTAAATTGTGACTGTCACATAGTTTTTACAACTATTTCAAGTACTGAATTTTAATAACTCCTGAGAGCAATGACAGGATATTGGCCAATTTAACATTTAAATGGTTTTCATCAGGAAATTTCCAAGTACCTATTTTCGGTCACCTGGTGCTATTAAATATAAATTGTCTATTTAAAACACTTAGTTGCTTTAACATTTTTTCTTTTAAAAAACCTCAACTCTAATTATATTTCAGACATTTTTTAAAGAGCAAAATAGTGTTATATCTAAGCATTATGGCCTGAAGCAATGCCAAGAATATAAAACATTTTTAAAACAGTTCAATTTGTTCCTACCACAGGCTTTATCACAGATATGCAAAATTCCACAAGGCACAACAAAAGAAAGTAAATATCACCAACATACCACTGATAAAACTGGAAGAAGCTACGGGGGGGGGGGGGGGCTGAATAAGGCTAAAAAGCAAGTGATAAAAGAAAGTGAATAGCTAGAAATATAAAATCTGACCAAATAATTTTGGGATTGAAAATAAAATGTATTCAAAAATTCTATACATTTGGAACACCTTTTATTGCTCTACAATGATCATGGAAGAAATGAATACTGTTGATTTAGAGCAGGGCTTTTCAACCAGTGGTACGCATACCACCGATGGTACTTTGGCACCTGGCCGGTGGTACACAACCATCCTGACAAGTGGAGCAGGGGAGAATGAACTGAAGTGGCGGCAGTGTTGCAGAAGCCTGAGGGAGAAAGAACTGGAGTTGCAGCGCTCTCAGGGCTCAGAAGTAGCCCCAGGATTGGTGCACATGGCTACAAGCTGATTGTCGCTTCGGCAGGGCTATGGGAGCTGGGCAGAATCCCCAGGATCAGCGCCGGGCTTCAGCTGATTTGCGCTTCCAGAAGCTGGAGGTGCACTGAAAAGGAGGAGGAGTGGGGAGAGAGGAGAGGATCTAAAAGAAGATTTTGGTGGGAAAGGACAAGCGAGGAGCTGCCCCTGCTCCCTGGGCATGTGCACAGGACGCAAGTGCTGACCGCTCAAAAAGAAAAGAGTTCCCCCAGGGCACCAGCACTCCGCGCTCTCCGCCTCCTGTATGCATCGCCAGGGGGCGGGGCAGAGGCGGTGATGTATTATATGTAATTAACAACACTGTTTAAAGTAAGGAACACGTGTCAGCTCCTTTTGACAGCTGACAGCCGCACACACGGTTTCAGTTGACAGCTCCACACGCGGCTAAAGTTGACAGCTGAGTTGACAGCTGCACACATGGTCCGCACGGATTGGGTAGAGCTAGAATGGCGGGAAGTATTCGAGGGCAGGGATTGGCTAGCCTCCAGCTGGCATCCCTATATAAGGGGGAGATTGTCCCCTACTTGTTCGTTCCTGTGAGGCAAATAAAAGAGCTGTTTTGAGCCGAAGCCTGCTGTCCTCCTTCTTATCGGAACCCGCCGCGAACAACACAGGTGGGGTGGCCCCTCACTGGCTCCAGGGCTGCTCGTGGATCTAAGATTGACTGTGTTCTGGCTTTGATGGCCCCCACCAGGTTGTAAATCAGTGCCAGGCCTGTCACCAGCACCTCCATGGCCCATTCGCTGACCTAGCCTCATAGCCACACAGTCCCTTTCATCGGGACTGGCCCCCACCTGTGTGGGATAGCTACAGTCGGCGGCAGCATGGCTACCGGCAGCGCCGGCAATCTCTCCCCCTTCTGCCATCCCTTCCTGAGCACGTAGGAAGGAAGAAGGAAGGAAGGAAGGAAGGAAGGAAGGTTCAATCCTGGATCCATTGGGCTCAAAGGAGAAAGCAATTTTATGTTCTGTTTTGTCAGTCAGGACTTTGTTGGCAATCCAAGTTAACATTGGTATTCTTGAATTGTGAGCTCTTAGGAAAGTATCCCCTCATTGTGTGTTGCAAACAGCCTTTTCCAGTGGGGAAAACAGGAAAAAGCCAAGTGGGAGAAAATATTTTTCTTTGCTATATTTCCAGTATGAATTAGAGGGTCACTACAGAAGAGTCCTTTTAAGGATTATGTATTAATAAAAAACCCAACTAACTTACCTCTGTTCCTAAATGCTAAAGCTGTTGCACATAAAAACAGAGGAGCTCTGATCAACTATCACAGCCCCCATTTTCAGTTTTGCTATACTGTTGTGTGTGGATGCCTCCACTAAATGCAAGCACGGGATAAACTGGACCTGGTTTGTTTTCAGTCTTTTAAGTGGCCACAAACTACTGGCAAAAGTGGAATTTGATCACAAGGCAGGAAAGCATTAAGAAATGTTTCCCCTTTTCCATTTGAGCCTCCAAGAAGGGGCAGGAAAGGAGAAAGGGAAAGAGGAATTTTTTTCCCCCATCAAGTTGAATATGCATTGACAAGAAAAAAATTACAGGAATATTGTTGCTATTGATCAATTTAATAGGGCTACTCGCTCCTAAAAATTCTGGGTAGTTTATAATATTCAGTTATGCAATTAAAAACTGAGATTTCTTTGAACATTTCTAGAACTTTCATAAACACCACCTTGTTTATCAAATGGTATATTATTTTAAATAGAAAACTGTAGAATCTTTCAGGAAAACTTACCTGGTTTTTTTATGTACATCCACTTCATTATTATTCATTAATAAATGCATTCACCTTTAAGAAGCCAAAATGCTAGCTGTCTTTGCTAGACAGCTATTTCTCTGGCCATTATCTAAAGCTTCCTGCATTGAGGAATACAAATACATTTAGCAATATAAATTAATTTACTTGATTAATATGTTTTCTAACCAATTAATTCATCTTCATTCAATTGAAACGCTTATTATTGTTTAGATAAAAAATATTTATTTTACCTACTTCCTGCACAGAATGTTATAGGCCATAATGACTTATTACGATATGCAGCTCTATTTGTATAGCTGAAAGATACAGTTGAATATTACATTTTTTTCAAGTGAGAACCACATGACTTAAGCGTTATTTGCCCTGGGCTCATAATCAGGATACTATAATGTGGTGTTTAGTTTGAAAAAACTAAGTAAGTCATAAACCTGTTAGCCATGGATAAGCAAATACTACTACAGTTTAATAACTATACAAAATCTGATTTACAGAAACAAAAGTACAGTTGCAAATGGAATAGACGCCCACCAAGTAAAAACGTCCTTTTTATATTTATAACTCACTTTCGCTTCCCAAAAACTCAGAACGGCGGATATTGTTCTCCCCGCCCCCGCCCATGTGATCCTCACATAACAAGAGAGTTTGGCCGAGAATTGCCAACTAGTTCAGCCCCCTAGTGAACTTCATGACAAGGTAGCAACTAGGATTTATGCGACTACGAAGAAATCAGTTCGTTTCCACCGTCCAAGCTAAAACTTTATTATTTATCCTTGCAAGCAAGAGAAATTACTTTCTTTATGCTCTAGATGGGCATCCACTGCACGATCCGCAAGAATATAGCACAAATTGGAACGAGAAAATAAGCTCCTGAATGTGTCGTGCATAATTTTAAGATGAGCTCTACAAAACAAAGAAAAAGAACTCCTTCACTCGCCTGGATGAGAATTTCAAATTTGAGTGCAACCATAAACTCTACCGTAGTATCTCCTGTTAAATGCTGGTAACTTCACAAACTCTTAGCGAATAAACAGAGCAAGGCTTAACACACAAATCTTTACAGTAGAAACTAGGGTGGAATAACATGATTGGACACATGCTCGAGGAACGACGGGAGCTGTGAGTTGTTTCCCAAAAGCCAAACTCAGACTTGGGCACTCATCCCGTGACACAATACTCCGTTTACATCCATCTTAGCTATTTCTCATTTAACATTTGAAACGTGAAATTTAAACAAAATCATACCTTTATCTTCCCCCAAACCTGCAGCGATTAATTATCCTGAAATATAATCTTAGAAATTTAAGGGTGATTCAGGATTCTTGATAATCCCGCGTAGGTTTCCTAAATGTGGAATCGATTACCTTCCTAATCAGAAGCAACAGCTCGTCTAGTGGCGGCAACGCCTTCTGGAAAACTGAGTCCTACTACTATTTCGAGCGACCAATGAAGCAAGCGTTTCGGACAGCTTGAACTACACAACCCATAAACCCATTCTCTTCACCTGAGGTTTCAAATGAAACTAGGAGAACTGGTTTGATTACTAGAGTTTCACCTTGAACCGGAAAGAGAGACGGGGAGAGAATAGTTCAGTTTACATTTTGTTTTCTGTGAAGTTTGTTTAGTTTAGCCAGGCTTTATCTCAATAAGTATTTAACTACGTATGTATTCTGGTATATAAAAAAGCCAGGGAATGTGGAAGTTAATATCTGCTATTACAGAATCTAGATTTCAAAAAACGTATTAAATATAGAAAAATAAGGTAAGATCTTATTTTTCAAATTACTTTAGAAACTGAACTGCCAGCAAGCAGGCAAATTGGACCAACAGCAGTAGAAGATAATATTAAAAGGCAATTAAAGATCTTGTCAATCTCACTGATTTATTGAAGTGGCTGGGAGAGTAATGCAGGAACAGGAACTTTGCTCTGTTTGCATCATTCCTTTATTTTAAATTAAATTGCAGTTTAACAGGATTTTCCCCAGGTAGCTCTAGATCAAGGGTGTCAAACTGCCGCCTGCGAGCCAGACATGTCATCTGGAGGTCCACGTCCACCCCATTGCCGGCAATGGCAAAACCATCCCGATACGTTGCATGATGTCACCTGATGTCACAAGTTTCACATGTCTGCTCTAAATCAACTTGCTTCTAGGCAGAGCAACATTAAGTTTTTGGAAGGCTGTACACATATTTATTTTTGTAAGCCCTATTGTATAACAATCGAGATATACAGCATTATAAGGTTATTCCTTGGACCTATATTATTCAGTAAGTCACAGTATTTATTTATTTTATTTATTTATTATATTTTTATACCGCCCTTCTCCTGAAGGACTCAGGGCGGTGTACAGGGCAATAAATATGAAAACAGAATACAAAAGTTAAAAAACAATTAAATATAATGCCCAAATTTAAAATTTAAAACAATAATTAAAAACATATTAAAACCCCAACTGTAGTCCAAGTCTGTCAAACTCGCAACATCACGTGACATGTCACAACAGTGACTTTTTCTCCGTTGCTGGCAATGGGGTGAGCACGGTTTTGGCATGATGCATCCGGCCCATGGGCTGGCAGTTTGACACCCCTGCTGTAGTCAGACACATAATAAGGACTAGCATATTCAACATCTTCATCAATGATTTGGATGAGGGGGTAGATGGGGAACTCATCAAATTTGCAGACACTAGGCTGGCAGGAATAGCCAATCCTCCAGAAGATAGGCTTAAGATACATGAGGAGCTGGACAGACTTGAACATTGGGCACTATCTAACAAAACAAAATTCAATGGTGAAAAAAGTAAGGTTCTACATTAGAAAAACCAAATGCACAGGTACAGTATAGGTACTACCTTGCTCAGCAGTAGTAACTATGAGAGGGTCTCGGAGTCCTAGTGGACAATCACTTAAATATGAGCCAGCAGTGTGCTGCAGCTGTGTTAATAGAGGGGTAGAATCAAGATCATGTGAAGTGTTAATACCACTTTATGATGCTTTGGTAAGGCTACGCTTGGAATACTGCATCCAGTTTTGGTCACCACGATGTAAAAAAGATGTTGAGACTCTAGAAAAAATACAGAGAAGAGCAACAAAGATGATTAGGGGACTGGAGGCTGAAACATATAAAGAACGGTTGCTGGAATTGGGTATGTCTAGTAAATGAAGAAGGGACGCGGTGGCTCAGTGGGTTAGGACGCTGAGCTTGTCGATCAGAAGGTCAGCAGTTTGGCGGATTGAATCCCGAGTGCCGAGTAACAGAGTGAGCGCCTGTTACTCGTCCCAGCTTCTGCCAACCTAGCAGTTCGAAAGCACGTAAAAACGCAAGTAGAAAAATAGGGACCACTACGGTGGGAAGGTAACAGCGTTCCGTGCGCCTTTGGCGTCTCCAGCCTCCAGAAGTAGTGAATACTCCAACACTGGAAGTTTTTAAGAAGAGACCAGACTACCATTTGTCTGAAATGGTATATGGAGGTTGGACTAAGATAGAAGATCACCAAGGTCCCTTCCAAATTGATGATGATGATGATGATGCTTTGGTGTCATGATGCCTATCACTTGTGCCCATTGCTTTCCCATTTCTCAAACCTACATGTTCATTATATGCTAGCATAACAGTTACAACTAAAATAGTCTTTCTGTTGAAGTGCTGAGTTGGTAATATGCAGCCTTGGAAGTTGATATGGGATTATTATTCTATTAGTTTTAAATGATTTCTGACATTAAGTATTACACTGGCTCCTTAATGGAAGTTTAGATTAGAATTCTAATTAAATTGAACTACATTAAAGTAATAGATTTTTGTCATAGTATTTTTCTGCAAATGTTGATCTATTGGTTGTGACTAATTATAATTATATTAATAATGCCAAATAACTTTTGATTTCTGATTTCTGACACAGTTCCTCTATGACTAAAATCACTAGCCCAGCACAATGCTATAGTAGGCACCACATTTACATCTTGACAAACTGTGTCAAACTATGCTATCTTTTCTTGGCAAAGATAAATTGTAAAATTGTATTTAAGAATATTAGTTATATATTAAGTATAACTATATTATACATTTTAAGTGTTTCTGGGATTTAGTCACAGCAAAGTTGCCTTATGTCGTTTCTTTAAATCAAAGGGTTTATATTTCTATATGTTTACCTAAACAAGAGATTCATTAAATTATTTATAACAATAGTGTGCAAAAAGTAATAATTAAAAGGGGGAATGATAACACCTATTACTATTAGGCCTTGGAATGGAATCTGCTCATATCATGAACAAGAGTTACTTAAAGAGATGTGAAAGAGCGTGTGATTAATCAGCATAAGAACTGTCTAATCATAAGCTTCTTCTGAATCATAACGCTGCATGAATAACCAATTCTGTAACCTTCAAATTCACAATCTCTTAGCATTATTATCATTGGGAATGTTAGAAAACAAGCTGGATCGTACCCAGACTGCCAGTGCCTAATTAGAATGGTTCTGTAAACCTGATGAGACATTATTACACTAAAGTTTTAAAAAGCTTTTCATATAGGAGGACAGAAATTTTTCTGAGTTTTTAAGCTTCTAGACCAGGGCTGTCAAACTCAATTTCATTGAGGGCCACATCAGCATTGTGGTTGCCCTCAAGGGGCTGGGTGGGTACGGCCAGGGTGGGTGTGGCCTACTGGGTGGGCGTGGCTAGAGTGCGTATGGCCTACTGGGTGGGCATGGCCAGCTCTACATCATTCACATCAAGGGTGCCTATGGGGGCCTGGGCAGGAGTGGGAGAGATCTGAGGGTCTCTGGCAGAAGGAGGGTCTCTGGGCCAGGGCCAAGGCAGTGGGGGCCGTTCCCTCACTGTTTCCAGGATGGCTTCGCGGGCCACATGAAACCACTTCGCGGGCCGGATCCGGCCCCCGGGCCTTGTGTTTGACATGTCTGTTCTAGACAGTTAAATTTAAGAGCACAGAAGCCACAGTAATAAAAACTTCCAAACATGCTTTTCAACCATGGGATGTGAGGAATTCTTATGAATCAGTAACTGCAAAAAGAGCAGGAAGAACATTGCAATAAATGGACAATCCTCTCAAGAACGGCATGCAGGAAGTGTAGTCTCCAAGGATTAGTATAGAAGCTGATGAGTCAAATTTTGTTGTTAAATGACCTGGAACAGTGAGGTAACTAAATTTTCAAAGCAATAAAGTTTCAAAGCAATAAAGATAAAAATGGATAGCAGAAGGATCTCTTCAGAAAAATGGTAAACATTCTTAAATGTGGAATGCCTGGTGCTCTCTGACCTTGTTTTTTTTTTTTTTTGCATACATTTCATCACCCAACTTTACCAGTTGGATAATGAAACATCTATATGCAAACAACTATATTCAGCGAATACCAAGAACTCCCCACTTCAACCTAGAGCTACATAATTTTTTATTATAGCTTGTTGTATATGAAGGAAAAAATATGTACATTGTGCAAAAAATCCTAAGTTTACATAAATTTATGATGTCTAACAAGGGAATAAGTAATTTAGGTTGTTGTGGATATATGAATCAAAGTAATCTAGGTGGCTGGCAACTCTGAAGATAATGGTAAAGATCCTGCTTATCTCCTTAGTTCAGAAGAGATCAGTCAAGTGCTGCCATCTGCTGATACAACAAGTTTTTTTACTGTGATAACCGCATCGAATTCCCTCTGACCTGGATTATGTTTGAAAGATTATTTCTAAAATAAGGCCACAAGTAGGAGCTGTTGTTGCAAGGAAACTCTCCTTTTATAATTGTATTTGAAACAGTGTGATCTTTGAGACATGTACCTGATGCAAATTATTATTGAAATCAATATGACATACTTGAAAGTAAAAATCTACAGGAGTATGGCAATCCCCTAATTTAAAAATCACTTTGTAATAAAACTTTGATATAGAGATAATACCACTCTTATGGCAGAAAGTGAAGAGGAACTAAAGAGCCTCTTGTTACAGTGCAAAACTTGGGTTGAAACTTAACATTAAGAAAACCAAGATCATGGCATCCGGCCCTCTCAATTCCTGGCAAATAGATGGGGAAGAAATGGAGGTAGTGACAGATTTTATTTTCCTGGGCTCCAAGATCACCGCAGATGGGGAATGCATCCATGAAATTAAAAGATGCTTGCTCCTGGGGAGGAAAGCCATGGCAAATCTAGACAGCACACTAAAAAGCAGAGACATCACCCTGCCAACAAAAGTGTATAGAGTCAAGGCTATGGTCTTCCCAGTTGCAATGTATGGCTGTGAAAGTTGGACATAAAAAAGGCTGAGCGCCAAAGAATTGAGGCCTTTGAATTGTGGTGCTGGAGAAAACTCTTGCAAGTCCCTTGGACTGCAAGGCGATCAAACCAGTCAGTCCTAGAGGAGATCAACCCTGACTACTCTTTAGAAGGCCAGATCCTGAAGTTGAAACTCAAATACTTTGGCCATCTAATGAGAAGGAAGGACTCACTGGAGAAGAACCTAATGCTGGGAGAGATTGAGGGCAATAGAAGAAAGGGATGACAGAGAATGAGGTAGCTGGATGGAGTCACTGAAGCAGTAGGCGTGAACCTAAATGGACTCCAGAAGATGGTAGAGGACAGGAAGGCCTGGAGGAACGTTGTCCATGGGGTCGCGATGGGTCGGACACGACTTTGCAACTAACAACAACAAATAAAACTTTGTGGGAAAGTAGCCATGTTATCTGGTACATAATAATCAGTAGTTATCTGGCTGAGCTTTTCAAATAAAGTAATATGTTTTATTAAGAAGCATAAGCTACTTATTCTGAAAATGATGGTGTTATGTACTGGGCTCTATCACTCAGTTTCCTGATCTTCAGCATTCTTTTCGCTTGTACTCAGCTTCGTGTCTTCATTCCTGCACCAAAGAACCCGCTATTTAACAGATGGTACTAGAATTTCTAATTTTTGTAACATGATGCTATCTCAAATGTTATTTATGAGTGACAGTAAAATGAATTTTATTTTCAGCAGTCACATTTTATTAATATAAAGAACAAGCATCTTTCTGTAAATATCAGGACAGCAAGCAATAAATATTATAAAAAGTGTTTAATAATGAATGTATTATCATAAAACAGCAGAAAGGCAGCAGAAAATAGATTTTTATCACTGAGAACTAGTAAGCCTCGGGCAACCATATTCTGCTCAAAGAATCAGTCATTCTCAACATGACCTTTGTCTGGTATGCAGAATGAGCATTACAATGTACTTATCAGTGCCCTTGGAATCTTTACCATACTTGATAACAAGATACTAGAGTTAGTGAACTGTTAGTAAATGGCTGATACTTACCACATATGAACATATAAAGTTCGGAAGTAGGAAACATAATAGTACCTACTTGAAAAATGCCTTATTTAGTGTCATCTGACATACTATTAAGTGTATTTTAATTAAATAATAATGATCATTATTTGGGAAGTTGCAATGCTGAAGAGTGAAGCACCAAATTGTAGCTACTTCTTTATTTGCAACAATGCTTTGGGAAGCTGCAGGGATACCATCAATATTTTTAGAAAAGAAGAACAAATCATGGCTGTAGTCCAATGTTTTGTTTGGGAGTGCATACTCGTGGCTTGAAAAAAATAAAATAAACATAAGCTCCTAAAATAAAGCATAATTCCTTGGGCTTCAAAAGATAATAGAAAGCATCCTTATCTGTTTGTGTACTGTTAAATTCTGATTGTTTGGCACTGATTATATCTCCATGATAGCTAAAGCTACCATGAGAAGTGCAAATTCCAGACCAAAGAGAACATTTTTTTTTGGGGGGGGGGAAATACAATGTGCTTTCAAGATTATAATTCCAGCTATCAGCACCAGAATATTGCCTATCCTTGATTTCTGATTCTATGTAAAATATATAGTCATTGGCTTTAGAATAAAATTGAGGAGTTACCTTTTAGGTATAACTTTTAACTAACAATAAAATCAAACTTGAGGAAAATTGTATTAATTGTATTAATTAATTGTATTAATTGTATTAATTAAACAAATGTTAAGTGAAACATTTCAATGTCAGGTATTTTACTTATTTTCCATTCTGTTCAATGATGCCTGATTCTTGGTGACTACTTGGACAAGGCTTTTTGTCCAAAGCTTTTTGCCAAGGCTTTTCAGAAATGGTTTGCTATTACCCCTTTCCTTGGGCTGAGAGAAATGACTGGCCTAAAGGCCCCAGCTGGTTTTGTACCTTTAAGAACTAAAACTCATAGTCTCCTGATTTATAGCCTGATGCCTTAACTACTACTACAAACTCTCTCTTCACTAAACTTGTTTGGTTCTGATAGACGAGGACTCAGAGTGGTTTTAGCAATGAACGAGTTTATTGAATACACAATTGTCAACTGTCAACTGTCAAGTGTTGCAACCTTTTATAGTGGAACTGTTTGAACTGTAACCAATCAGAGGTGTTTATTCTCCCGCTTCTTGCTATTTGCAGCCAATGATTGCACCTGAATCTCCCGCTCAAACCTAGCTACGGTGCAGTCTGCAAATTCCCTTGTTTGCAACTATTTACATACACAACACCCCTTACCCCCCCAGTTGTTGTTATTTATGAACAAAATCCTTCAAGTATTTAGGTGGCCTATGGATTCTAGAAGGGTATCTATTGCCCTGGCTGCTAGGGACACCCTTACCAGATTGTCTGCTCGGTTGATTGTCTCCGTTGGACCTGTGCTCTTGGTTAACTGGCTCAGATGCTACCCTATTGCTGTTTTGTGGATTTTGTGGATTTGTTTGTGTTTGAAGATCATCTGTTCCTGGCCTACTCCGCAGGGGTATTTCCCAATCATACTGACTAGATTGCTGTTGATGGTTACCAGGGACTGAGTTGTTATGCAATTCTGCAACCCCACTATCTGGCAGGTTGTTATCTCTGAACCCGGATGTACTGTTCCCCACAAATATGCCTAGATCCCCTTCTTCTGGTGCGCACCCACTATTTCTCTTCCTCAACTGGTCTATGTGTCTCTTGCTGATCCTATTCCCTTCCCCCTCAATAGTATATGACAGGGGACCTAAAATTTCAGTAACCACCCCTGGAATCCATTTGTCCCCTGTTGCATAGTTCCTAGCCCAGATTAAATCCCCCACTTTAAATGTTCTATTAGGAATGTCCAGTTCAGCACTAGGTGGAAGTCTGTCAGGGTGTAATCTGTCCAATTTGGTGGTTAGTCTTCTTCCCCACCTCATTTCAGCTGGACTTTTGCCCGTGGCAGTACATGGGGTCGTGTGTTGGGTCAGCAAGAATTCGGCCAGTCTTTGATGCCAGTCACCTCGGATGATCCTTTTTAAAGCGTCTTTCGTGGTCCTCACATTACGTTCAGCCAAGCCGTTAGTGGATGGGTGGAAGGGTGCTGATGTCTTGTGCTTAATCGAGTTGGCCTTGAGGAAATCCTGGAATTCAACAGAGGTGAATTGTGGCCCGTTATCTGACACGATTACGTCTGGTAACCCGTGAGTGGCAAAGAGGCCCCTTAATACCTGTATTGTTTTACCAGAAGTCGTAGAACTGACTGGTACTACCTCTAGCCATCTAGAGAAGCTGTCAACAACCACCAGAAATGTTAACCCCTGGAACGGTCCAGCGAAATCAATATGAATCCTGGACCAAGGATTTCTAGCTAACTCCCATTTATGCGTACGAATGTGTTGTTGTTCTGGCCTAGAGCGTTGGCACAGATGGCAATTGGCAACGCATTCCTCAATGTTGTTGTCCAGACCTGGCCACCACAAGTGGCTCCTAGCCAACGCCTTCATGCGTACTATTCCTGGGTGACCTTCATGTAATTCTAATAGAATGGCTGACCTGTGGATTTCAGGAATAACTACACGGTTTCCCCACAGTAAACAACCCAAATGAACTGACAGTTCATCTTTTCTTCTGAAATATGGAATGTACTTGGCATCCGGATTGGTATTTGGCCACCCACTTAGAACCCAGGCCATTATTCTTTTTAAAATTGGGTCAGTGTTTGTTGCCACAGCTATATCTTTAGCTGTTAAAGGCCAGTCAGGGATGTCCTGTAGGGACATTATTTGTCCCACAGGGGCAGGGTCATCCTCAGTGATGTCCAAGGGCAGCCTGCTCAGGGCGTCAGCATGTCCCATGTCCTTGCCCGGTCTGTATTGGAGAGAAAATGAATATGCTGAGAGGAAAATGGACCACCTCAGCATTCGGGGTGACATGATTTGGGGAGTCTGTTTATCCGTGGTAAACAGTCCCAACAGGGGTTTGTGGTCAGTCAGTATGGTAAAGTTCCTACCGTAAAGGTAGTCATGGAACTTCTTTACTCCAGCCACAATTGCCAATGCTTCCCTGTCAATCTGCGCATAATTCCTCTCGGCTTTGGTTAGTGTCCGGGAGTAATATGCGATTGGTCTTTGTATCCCTTGGTTGTCTAAATGGCTGATCACAGCCCCCACACCATAAGGTGAAGCATCACACGCTAGGTAAATAGGTTTATTTTCTATAAAGTGGGTTACAGTTGATTGGCTGGAAAGAATGTCTTTTAACGTTTGAAAACTAACTCTATGTTTATTCTGCCACTGCCAAGGAGCCTTCTTATCTAAGAGTCTGTGAAGGGGTTCTGCAATGGCAGCCTTGTGAGGTACAAACGTATGGTAAAAATTTACCAAGCCAAGGAAGGCTTGTAGTTCAGCCTTGTTCCTTGGCTCAGGAGCCCATTTAATTGCCTTAATTTTGTCAGGGGTAGGATGGATTCCATTCTTGTCTATCCTGAATCCCAAAAAGTCAGTGGACTTAACCCCAATGGAACATTTTTCCTTTTTTAATTTCAATCCAGCCCTCCTAAATCTGCCCAGTACCTGTTCCAGCCGCTCTACTAACATTTCCTCATCTTTTCCAGCTATCAGGACATCATCAAAGTAAGGGCATACACCAGGTATGCCCTTTAGGGTCCTCTCCATCACTTCTTGGAAGATGCCTGGAGCAGCTGCAATACCAAATTGCAGTCTGTGGACCCGGAACGCCCCCTTGTGGGTAACAATCGTCTGTGCTTCTGCAGCCTCTTCAGAAACAGTCAATTGTAAGTACGCATGCGCCAAGTCTAACTTGGCAAACATGGCGCCGTCCTGGATCGTCGCGAGGACCTGCTTCACCGTCGGGACCGGGTAAGCATGCTTTTTCATTCCAATGTTCAGGGTGGCTTTGTAGTCAGCGCAGATTCTCACATCCCCATTGGGTTTGAGGGGTGTGACAATCGGCGTTTCCCACAGACCACCCTCAACAGGTTCTAATACTCCTTGGCCTACTAGCCTATCGAGCTCGGCCTCGATTTTTTCCTTCAGGGCAAAAGGCACCCTTCGGGCCTTAAGCCTGATAGGTTTCACTGAGGGGTCTAGGTTAAATTTAATCGGGGGCCCTTTGTATTTACCGAGAGACCCATCGAATACGTCTGCAAATTCATTGCAGACTGATTCGAGGGTCTTATTTTTAATTACTGAATTTATTCCCCCGACCCAAATGCCCAGGGCCGGGAACCAGTTAAGGCCAATTAGACTAGTCCTATGCCCTTCAGTAACTATTAAATCTAAGACCCCCTTAAATCCCTTAAATTTTACTCTAAGGCTAACCTTCCCTTTTATTTTTATTGGGCTTTTTTGAAAGTCTGTTAACTGAATTTTTGTTGAACTAAGTGGAATTTTCCTTCCACTTAATTGTTCAATCCTCTCAAGGGTTTCACTGGAGATTATTGACACTGAAGCCCCTGAATCTATTTCCATTCTGCAAGGAACCCCTTGCAGATGGACTACGATTTTTAATTTTCCTTCTGGAAAATTGCTGTTTTTCCCTTTTCTCCTGCGATTGACACGCGCCACCTCCCCTAGATTTGGAATTTTAACCCGGGGTCTAGGGGTCTCTTTGCCACTAAAGTAAGGGGTTACCTTACCTTCGGGCCACACATCGACTTCGTGCAGGCGGTTGTCACGAGCGCGGCTCCTACAGATGGCCTGGATGTGGCCAGTCTTCCCGCACGCCCTGCACTTTGCATTTCGGAATCGGCAAGATGCACGGGGATGGTTGCCTCCGCAGCTGCCGCACCGGTTTTGGCTGTCGTTGTCTCTCGGTCTGGTTGCGGTGTCCCTCCATGGTCGTTGTGCCCCGGTCGCTTGTCTTTGCGGAGTTGCTGGTTGTTGTCGGCGGTTAGGATCAGGCCCCTCACTTCTGGGCGGTCTTGGCGCCAATTTCCCGAATCGCCTTGAGACTTCAGCAATGTCGTCTTCCCACTGCTGGTCCACCTCCCCGCAGTCCACATAGCCCTCTTGGTTGATCTCGGACGCCGCTGCCATGCTACTGCGGGGGGGGTCGCGATACCCGGTAGACTCGTACGTTAAGAGTTCGTCTATCACCTCCTGTAGATCGCCGGTGGGTTTGGCGATTATTCTGTTTTGTAGCTGCTCATCACGCAAGCCCAGTACGACTCGGTCCCGAATTCTTATTTCTAAGTTATCGTATTTACAACGTACTGCGGCTTCCCTGACGGCAGCGACAAATTTTTGAATGGATTCACCCGGTCTCTGGTTCCTTTTCTCAAAGATGCGGCGCCAAAAGAGCTCGGATCTCCTAGGTGTAAAGTGGACCTTTAGTTTGGCTAAAAGGTCGGCATAAGGCACGCTAGAGACTGGTTGCGGTTGACACAGTCCGACAGCGATTCTGTAAACCGGTGTGCCACAAATCGTCAATAATGCTGCCGCCTTTTTCCGGTCATCTGTGATTCCGTTCACTAGCAGGAACCCTTCCACTTGACCGATGTATTCTTCCCAATCCTCGGGGAAGTTCGGGTCGAATTCCTTCAAGGACCCTATTTGTGCCATTCGGAGAATTTTCTATTTCACCGCGGCCGCCGGTTGACTGTGACTCGTTTTCGAATTTGCCGCCTTTGCGCAACAATTCGCCGATTCTCTGGTCTTCTGTCTATCCCACCTTCGTTGCTAATTGTTTGGTTCTGATAGACGAGGACTCAGAGTGGTTTTAGCAATGAACGAGTTTATTGAATACACAATTGTCAACTGTCAACTGTCAAGTGTTGCAACCTTTTATAGTGGAACTGTTTGAACTGTAACCAATCAGAGGTGTTTATTCTCCCGCTTCTTGCTATTTGCAGCCAATGATTGCACCTGAATCTCCCGCTCAAACCTAGCTACGGTGCAGTCTGCAAATTCCCTTGTTTGCAACTATTTACATACACAACAAAACTGTTTCAAGATACTATTTAGGAACTATTGGTGAGACTGTTAAAACTTGTTTGTGCTGTTTGGAATTGTTTTGCCAGCAGCAAGATTTGACTGCTAGCATGGCGATGGATTCTTTTACCAGCCAGGGCTGTTTTCAAGGGAGATGAAGCAGGAGCGGTCACGAGGCTTATGGGGCAAAGGAATTGCATGTGACTGTTGGCAGGTCCAGAAAGGGGGAGCGAGGATTTCAGAGGAACTAGAGGTGGCAGCAGTGAGATCTGGGGGCCAGCGGAAGCATTGCCCTTTTAAGGAAAAGGTGGAAGAATTGTAATCAAAAAAGAAGAAAAACAAAAAGGTGTGGTTGTTGTGCAGGGATACAAGCTAATCCACATGGTGCGCATCTCCCATCTGTCTTGTTTGCTAATGTTCATTCCTTAGATACTAAGATGAACAATCTGAATCTTGAGCTAGCCATGAACAGGGAGATGAGAGACTGCTGTGCTATAATCTTGACAGAGACATGGTGAAAGTCATCTATTCTGAACAATGCCATCAGCGTGATGGGTTTTACAACATTTCGGCTGGACAGGAGCTGTGTTCTGAGTGAAAAATCCTGTGGTGGGGTGTATGTATTTATATTAATGAGAGATGGTGTACTAATGTTAAGGTGGTCTCCAGTCAGTGCTCTCCTAATATCGAGTGTTTGACTGTTAAATGTAGACCCTTTTATTTTGGAATGGAGAAGATGGATTGATTATATTCAAAATAAATATGGAACTAAAAAGTTTCAAATAGCTTATGAATAATCTCTAGCAATTAAAAGATGTGTTATTATAGTTATTATAGTTTTGTTATAAGGGAGTTAAAGAGTGGAAGGTTTGTTAATGTTTTAACAGATATTTAGCATATGTTTGTATAAGATTGTTATACATAATACCCTGTATTCTTTGGGAAGTCGGGGGAGGGAGGGAAGGGGTGATGGGGAGGGGGGTTCAATTTATATGTTTCTTAAACTTTGTAAAACTTTTCAATAAAAAAAGGGACGTGGTGGCTCAGTGGGTTAGGACGCTGAGCTTGTCGAACAGAAGGTTGGCAGTTTGGCGGATCAAATCCCGAATGCCACGTAACAGAGTGAGCGCCTGTTACTCATCCCAGCTTCTGCCAACCTAGCAGTTCGAAAGCACCTAAAAATGCAAGTAGAAAAATAGAGACCACTACGGTGGGAAGATAACAGCGTTCCGTGCGCCTTTGGCATCTAGTCATGCCAGCCACATGACCACAGAGACGTCCTCGGACAAGCGCTGGCTCTTCGGCTTTGAAACGGAGATGAGCACCAGCCCCTAGAGTTGGAAACGACTAGCACACATGTGCCAGGGAACCTTTACCTTTACCTTTAACATCAAGAAGGCATTTAAGGCTTTCTCATTTTGTCCTCATTTTGGCTTTTCAGATCATCTCTGTGATGCTTATGCCAGCATATAAGCCTTTATTAATTAGAGAGATGAATTATGAATTATGAAACAGATAAGAGTGTGGCTGGCAGGAACTATGGAAGTTCTACAAGATTGTTTTGGGTGCACAAATTGGAACATGTTTAATGAGGCTGCAATGTACGGTCAACATACTGATGTGAATGAGTATACTTCTACTGTGTCTGCTTATATTCAAAAGTGTATGGAGGATATCAGTGTTCTTAAGGCTATTGTTATGCAGGCAAATGGAACATGTTGGATGTCTCAGGAGGTTCGTGTGATGTTGAAAGTGAGAAATGGCACTGACTAAGTGACCTCTGTTCTTACAGATATCTTTAATCTTTGGTTGCATCAGGCCACAGTTCCATCTTATCTTAAGACTGCAATCATTGTACCAGTTGCCCCAAGATCTATAATTATATGCCTTAATGATTATCATCAGGTTACACTCACTTCAATTATGATGTTTTTTGAGAGATTGGTAAAGGACTATATTGTTTCATACTTTCCCCCTACATTTGACTCATTACATTTTGCTTATTAGAAGAACTACTCTATAGATGATGCACTTTCTTGTGTGCTTCATTTTGTTGTTGTTGTTAGTTGCGAAGTTGTGTCCGACCCATCGCGACCCTATGGACAACGTTCCTCCAGGCCTTCCTGTCCTCTACCATCTTCGTGCTTCATTTTAGTATGACGCATCTGGAGGAGAAGAGAACAGCGAATGCTGTTTGTTGATTTTAGTTCAGCATTCAAGACAATCATTCCTCAGCATTTGATGAATAAACTGGGCCTATTAGGCTTTAATACTTCCTTATGTAACTGGATTCCTGATTTCCTTATTGATAGGCCCCAGTTTATGCGAGTTGATTCTAATTTTATCTTATAGGTAAGCATTCATCTTTAATATGGCTTAGTAATTATATACGATATGCTATTTAGTTTAATATAATGATATATTAATTATTAATATAATCTTTTTGTGAAGCTAACTTTAAAATTTAATAAACAGTGACAAAATTTCTTCATTAAAAATCATGAATGACAAGATAAGATAATCTTTATTGTCATTTTTACTGTGGGCACAACAGCACACATCAAAAATGAAATTTAGTTGCCCACTCTCAAAGTGAAACACATACATGACACACACCTAAAACATACTATATACAACATATGTATAGACCCACACCCCTACATATACATAACTACGATGCAATACATGGATGATGAATGTCATCAATCCAGAGAATAGTGTACCTCAAATATTCTACAGGTAGCCCTTGACTTTCCATTATTAAGCAAGACAGTTGTTAAGTGAATTCTGCTCCATTTTACAGCCTTTCTTGCCATAGTTGTTAAGTGAGTCACTATAGTTGTTTACTTAGTAACATGGTTGTTAAGTGAATCTGGTTTCCCCATTGACTTTGCTTGTCAGAATGTCACAAAAGGTGATACTGCAACTGCATTAAATACAGTTCATGCCAGTTCCAAGAATCCAAATTTTGATCATGTGACCATGGGAATGCTACAATGATTGTAAATGTGAAAAATGGTCATAAGCCACCTTTTTGTTGTACATTCAATGATCACTAAATGAATGGTTGTAAACTGAAGACTACCTGTACTTGAAAGGCAAGATAACAGCATCCTATGTCCTTTTAATATAGGACTTCTATTAGATGCAAGTAGAATTGCCAGGATATTTGGGAATATTGTGCAACATCATCTGGAAAGTGCTAAGTGTTCAACAAAGGCTCTTATTCTGGAATTTATAGAAAGATGGCATTAAGAGATGTGATTAATTTCATTATCCTATGTTTGAACATAAATATTACCATGAATGCTTCCAAACTGAAACACTGCATTCTATGATACATAATGTATACTATTTAGAAATGCGTAAACATAATATTGAAATATTTGAAAGTATGTGGATGGCTTTAGGGACTGGTGGAAGAGGAGAGGGGATGGTTCCATGCAGTGGTGGGCAAAGACACACACGCACAGCTCTATTTGCACAAGTGGTGCGCATGTGGACCTGCGACTTGAATAAATGGAGCTGCATGTGCACTCGCCTGCCGCTTCTGTGGCCTAGTTCTGAAAGGGCCATGGCCCAGTACTGAGTCACGGCCTGGAGGTTGAGGACATCTGGTTTAAAGTGTACATGTACATGTTGATTGAAAATATTCCGAGCTATTCAGATATTCCTGCAATGTATGGAATGACACTTTTGCTACGCTTGTTGTTCTCTTCTTTGTCTGTAATGGAGGTGCTCTTGCTGTGTGTTTTTTGGATTTGATGGCCCAATTAGGATAACCACACTTTCTGAGGGATTTCTTGATGTGTTTTAGTTCTTTTTCCTTTCCCTCTTTACTGGTAGATAAACTTTCATCCTGGTGGTGTAGGGTTCTGATCACTCCCATTTTGTGCTCTAGGTGGTGGTGAGAATCAAAATGTTAATAAAGATCTCTCTGTGTGGTTTTTCTGTAAATTTCAAGATAGAAGAAAGAAAACTTCAAAACAAAAGCCTTAACATTGGTAACAGAAAATATGGGTGTCTGTAAACTTCAATGTTAAAGTTTAAATGGGGAAAAACTAACCTAACAACTGTCTCACCTAGCAACAGAAATTTTGGGCTCCATTGTGGTCGAGAGTCGTAGACTAACATAAGATGGAAATGTAGGCACTTGTTTTGACTAAAGTAAAAGCCAATTGTAGGTAATTCATTAATGAATAGAAATCTATTCATTGTTGTTTCCAACAGTTAGCTTCTTTCACAGTCTGAAAAAAAGTACATTTAATGAATTCAAAATGAAGCAAACCAATTGTTAAGTACTGGGATCTTTGAGGCATTGATGAAGTGAATGTGAAACTAACAACACGTTTATTAGGTTAACACAGAAGCAGCACTAACTGCCGCTTAGCTTCTATTTATACAGACCACCGATAGGCGGCAGCCAATGGAATTCAAGCAGTTATTCCTGCCCAAAACACAAACTAACAATTCTGTAGACAAGCAGTCTGGAGTTTAAACAGACACAGCAGTTATCCATTTATAACTGTCTCAAAGTAATTTACAACAATACATAACACCAATTGCTCAAAAAAGCAAACAACTGATACCTGGATAAAAAAGTGGATCTTCAGAACTCAGTTTAGAGTAATTTCTAAGGGGGTATTATCTGTATAGTAAAATTTTGGACAAGCAGTGATCATGTTACATATTTGCATAAGTGTAGTCAGTAGCATATGCCTTTTTAAAAATATCAAACATGCAAAGAAACAAAAATAAGTCCAAAATATCTGTATTACATCCAGAAATGCCAACTTTGCAACCAATATTTCTCATCTATAACTATGGCACCCTAAGGATACCTGCATACATGCAAATGTTTCTCTGGGATCAGTAACAACAGGGATTGCTTTTTCCTTCCAGTAACATATACCTAAAACCAGTTTATTGCATTTTGCAATTGTACTAAAAAAATCTCATTCATTTAATTTGAAATCAAGTGAAAAATTGATTTAAATTATTTTATTAAAACAAATTAATGGCAATTCTTTTATAAAAAGTTGCCTCAAACAAAATGACTTTGACATGCCTGCTCTAGATAGTTGAATACTCCAAAATAAATTCTAGACCAGGCCTGTACATGCAGCCTACCAAGCACCCTTGGACAGAGCACAGACTTTTTTTTAAAGTAATAAAATCACCACCACTGCCCTGAAAGTCATGTTGCCTACTGCCTCCATGGCTTACCATGACCACAAGCTCCAACACTGTAGATGCTCCTCTAGTCACCAAATCATTGATTAGCCCACCAGAATTCCTTTGCAGACCACAAAGATTTTTAATTTATCAGTGTGGGCCTTTCCTTTCTACAAGATGATGATGATGATGATGATGATGATGATGATGATGATGATGATGATGATGATGATGATAATAATAATAATAATAATAATAATAATAATAAGAAGAAGAAGAAGAAGAAGAAGAAGAAGAAGAAGAAGAAGAAGAAGAAGAAGAAGAAGAAGAAGAAGAAGAAGAAGAAGAAGAAGAAATTGGAAGGGACCTTGGAGGTCATCTAGTCCAACCCCCTGCTCAGGCAGGAAACCCTATACCATTTCAGACAAATGGCTGGCCAGTCTCTTCTTAAAAACTTCCAGTGTTGGAGCATTCACCACTTCTGGATGAAGGTTGTTCCACTGGTTAGTTGTTCTAACTGTCAGGAAGTTTCTCCTTAGTTCTAGGTTGCTTCTCTCCTTGACTAGTTTCCATCCGTTGCTTCTTGTCTTGCTTTCAGGTGCTTTGGAGAATAGCTTGACTCCCTCTTCTTTGTGGTAGCCCCTGAGATATTGGAACACTGCTATCATGTCACCCCTCACCCTTCTCTTCATTAAACTACACATACCCAATTCCAGCAACCGTTCCCTCTATGTTTTAGCCTCCAGTCCCCCAATCATCTTTGTTGCTCTTCTCTGTAACTTTTCTAGAGCCTTGACATCTTTTTTACATCGTGGTGACCAAAACTGGATGCAGTATTCCAGGTGTGGCCTTACCAAGGCATTGTAAAGTGGTATTAGTACTTCACGTGATCTTGATTCTATCCCTCTGTTAATGCAGCCTAGCACTGTGTTGGCTTTTTTGGCAGCTGCAGCACACTGCTGGCTCATATTAAAGTGATTGTCCACTAGGACTCCGAGGTCTCTCTCACAGTTACTACTATTGAGCAAGGTACCACCTATACTATACCTGTGCATTTGATTTTTCTTCCCTAAATGTAGAACCTTACTTTTTTCACAATTGAATTTCATTTTGTTAGATAGTGCCCAGTGTTCGAGTCTGTCCAGATCCTCCTGTATCTTAAGCCTATCTTCTGGAGTATTGGCTATTCCTGCCAGCTTGGTGTTGTCTGCAAATTTGATGAGTTCCCCATCCCCTCATCCAAATCGTTGATGAAGATGTTGAAGAGCTGCACAGACGTCTTCTAGATTTTCCTCTTGCCTTTCCGAGTTAACTTTTTGGTCTGTCATTGAGCAAGAATTGACTTTGTAGGGAAGCATATTATCATTTGATGTATATTTAACATATGTTCTACCTTTATTTACCAATTATATAATATTTGTATGCAATCCACATGGCGAGGTTTGGGAAAACTTACAATAGAAAAATATATTTTTAAAATCATAAGATTAAAACATCACCTGGCCCGAACCGCCTCCGCTGCCTGCATTGCGCAGCCCCACCATATAGAGTGGGCTCTGCTGCTCCCACAGCACCAGCCGCGCCAGCTCCGGCCCCAGGGAGGGGAGCCTGCCGCCAACACCCTTCGCACCTGTGACTGCAGCAGCACCGCCCCCCACCCCCCGCCTCCTGTGCCCGCCAAGATGAGAGTTCCAGCACTTTTTTTTTAGAAAAAAAGCACTGGATACTTTATAGATTTGGAAGACTGGCAAAAACTATGGGATAGAAATATTAAATTAACTAAAGCAGTCTCATATAAAGAAAATTTCTATAAAATGTTTTATAGATGGCATATGACACCAGTAAGATTAGTGAAAATGTTTAAAAATACTTTGAATAATTGCTGGAAATGTAAACAAAGGCCAGGTACTTACTATCATATCTGGTGGACATGTCCTAAAGCAAAAAAGGTTTTGGTTAAGCTACATACATGGTTGGAAAAGATGACTAAAAGACAGATAAAATTTAAACCAGAATTGTTTTTGTCAGGAATATTAGGACCTAATTATGAGAAGGAGAATGAATATTTAATATTGCATGTACTGACAGCAGTAAGAATAGCATTTGTCCAATACTGGAAAAATGAAAACTTACCAACTGAAGAGGTTTTAATTAAGAAAATCTTAGAATGTGCAGAAATGGATAGATTGACGTTAGATTAAAGAGAAAGAAGATTCAGTTTACTATAGAACATAGGAATTTTTTTACCAATGGTTAGGAAAATGAACTAGTGAGAAATGAATGTGATATGTTATTTTGAATATATATTAGTAAGAAGAATGATATGTATTGACTAACTGATACTGTTTTTGATTATCATTTATTACATTTACTACAGTTATCTAGTACTATATCAACTATTGTTAATTGAACATATGTACCCAGACAATAGCCTGTTTGCTAAAGAATGAAAATGTTATTGGGTGATAACCCCAATGTTGATCCAAACCCTGTCCTAATCCCAGTCCTGATCCTAACCCCACCGTAAACCTTAATCCTTAACCCAATCCTATTTTATCCCTAACCCTATAAAATTCAATAAAATCTTTAAAAAAATAGATTTCAGCCATGTATGAACTTTCACAATTACAACATAAAACTTCTTTTTGCTGATTTTACATAAATATATAATTGTGTTTCTAGAAATGATTCATCATTATACTATACTTTTGTTTTTCATAACATATTTTATTTATGCAAAACTGGCTGTTGAACATTAAATGTTTTTTCTGTTTCTAGTATGTAATTAACCTACTCCAAGGTGTTTTCCCAGAGTTTATTGGTATTTACAGGTATTTTATTTATTATTTTCAAATTCTAAGATTTTTTTATTATCACTTTATCAAAGAAAAAAATTGAAAATTGGAAAAAAAAGTTATCTGGCCTTTGAATATATGACAGTGCCTGCCACCCCCTTAATGTCTCAATGCAAACCTCTAAATATGTTGGGCTACATTTCCCCTTTAAAACAGACATGAGTCTGCTGGTTGGAAGTTCTGGGAATTGTAGTCTAAGCATTTGTGGAGAATGCCAGATTTGAAAGATTGTCTATGCTACAAAATCCTTTTTCCTGGTAAAACTAATCTCCCAAACTTGCACTTTCTTCCTTGCATTAATGAAGCTCTTTCATTTGAGGAAAAACTTAATATAGCTCTTCAGAATTATTCAGACATCATATTTCTATTTTTTCATGCCTTTCATTTATGTTGCTTGTCAGTTTTTTTCTTCCCATTTCAGATTATTACTGGTGAATTAACTTCTATAGCTACAGCTTGGTATAACCGATTGTGTAGTGCAATAGTACTTTTCTAAATGTTCACATCTACAGGAAATAAATTAATTCCAGAAATTAGTTTGGTTCCATAAATAAGAGTTGCACTATCATCAGTGGGATTTAAAGATAAAAATTCTCCATCTTAAAGTTTATTCCCATAAACTATACTATTCTCTTTTAACATTGAGACCACAGTTATCTAAAAGAATGCATTTTCGGTCTATTTCTGTACAGGATATGTGGTTGATATAGGCCGTGTACTCATTTCTTTGCATCTAAAGAGATTTAGCTGTCTGTATTTTGCCACTGCACTTCTCAGTCTCCATAGCAACCCATTTGCTCCCATGGCAAAATGGGATGGGACTTTTTGTTAAAAAGCAAAACAAAAGAAGAAGAAGACTAAAATGTTGAACTTACGAGCTTTATTTCTCTCTGTTTTATTTTATTTTATTTTATTTTATTTTATTTTATTTTATTTTATTTTATTTTTTTATTTTATTTTATTTTATTGTTTTATTTTATTTTATTATTTTATTTTATTTTAATGTTGGAGGCAAATCTTTGACTTCTCCTTGATGTTTATGTTTAATGCTAATGTTGTTGAAGTTTTAGAAACAGCTTTCCCAAAAGAAGCAGCAACAATAAAATCTAATTGTATTTCCTTGTCAAACTGAAAGACTCATTTGCTTGTTTACATCTTTAAGTATCTAAATATAGTGGCATTTGCTGTAGAAAAGCTGAAGAGTTCCCAACAGGAGGCAATTCTTCCAATTGTTTAGGCCAAAATGTTATTTCCCCACACTTATTTCTCCTATCAGGTCATTTATTTTGCACACTGCTTTGTAGCAAATTAAAAAAAAACAGGCTCTTCAAAGTTTTTGGTGAATGGTCCCATGTTGCAGCTGCTCTCACAAAATGGCTTCCGTGATCGACTCCTCCTGGTCACGTTTTTCTGAAGGCAAACTGGTATGGGTAAAATGAAAAAAAAAATTGGTCAACAGCTTAAAAGATCTCGTATGATTTCAAAATACAAAACCATATTGTGAAACCACCTGAAACCTGCTATTTTACAGAAGATAGAGTGGTGAGGCTAAGAGACAACAATAACCAGAAAACTGGAAATGGTAAAGGCAGGCTCCAAGCCATTGGATATTTCTGCTCACCAAATTCAACAACAAATCCTTATCACAGCAAGAAACTTTTGATGATCAAAAAAATCCACACAACAAATGCCATTCTCTCGCACATACCTTAATTCAGTTTTTCTTTCCTATTATGGATGGTTGAGTGCATTTCAAAGTAAAATCCTAGGCCATCATCCTTATTGTTTTAAGAATGTCTTTGGGACCTGGAAAGGTATTCAGAAATAAACATAATGTTGAAGCTCAATGCTCGTGTCTCCCAATTTTTTTATTGATAAAATCTTCAATAATCAAAAGACTCCTATAGAGTTTGTTAACTGGGAATGGCCTAATTAGCATTTGTGCTTCTCTGCTACAACAGAGTCTTCTAGCAGGGAATATTCAAGTAGAGGTAGACCAGAATATAGGCGACTGATATAAGATATTTTTAGAAGAAAAAAAGAGAAAGAGATTTCAGTGTTCATTGAAACAATTCCAAGAAATCTGTGGAATTATCAGAGTTTGTTTCAACAAAGTCTTATTTCCTGTATTGTGAAGGAAAAAATTATCTGTATGCAAAGTAAATACATTTCTTATTTGTAAATCCAATTACGCTCCATTGAAGTGCTGAGTATTAGATTTTTTCCAGTATTAATGCATTATTGCTTCAAAATCCAAGCCTGGGTCAGCATCTGTTTCATTTGGAGGTAATGAAGTTTTCATTTTCTATGCCAAGTTTTCAAGTCCAACTTTTGACATGTGAAAAATGAATTGCACAGATGGGCTATCACAACCTGCAGTTTTTTTTAAATGCCTGACTTCCCCTTACCTCTGCATTCTCTAAAATCTTTAAATAGGCTGAAGTGCCCTGAATAAATGTTGGCTAATACTTCTCTTGCAAGGTAGATATTTTCACATTTCTATTGCCACATACTTTCTTTGAAAAGAAGGGGGGAAAATAACAGTCTGCATTACATAACAATGAATTTTGCAGCTGTAGTTTGACAGTAGAATACAGAACCAAAAAAGGAAAGGAAAAGCAGATAATATGTATATTGGAGATTATATTGATAAATTCCAGGCAAACATTTTGGTGAAATGTTGTTTTGTCTCCAAAGTCTATTGAAAGCACAAATCTTTATATGATAGGTAGTTAATTACAATGTTAACATAAAATGCTTTCATAATGTATTTGATACTAACACACTGAACATGAGGTAAGAGTAAACAATGATTTCCAAATGAAATTGGCATCATGAAATAAGTTATAACAAAGTTCACAATAAGAAAGGATAGGAATAATGATTAAATGAGGGCAAACTAGATGAGTACATGCTTCAAAAAGAGAGTTAAAAAAGAAATCTTAAAATATAGCGAACAGTAATTTATCAATAAAGGAACATAGTTAGAACAAGACTGTTATATCAGACAAAAGACCTAGTTCTTCCAGAGTGCTGTTCCTACAAGCAAGCAATCAAAGGTTTCTTTAAACCTCTCAAACAAGACATGAATATCCTTACTAATTATCATTTCCACCAATTTGCACGTGATTTTTTTTAGAGATAGATTAGGACAGCTACCATACTTTGCTTGCTTCTAAAGCTTGGAAGGCAAGCACTATTCAATAATCAATGAATAATGTACCCCTCCTCAAAAAGCCTGTCCTGGACCTGGCTGTTTTAAATAACTATCGTCCAGTCTCCAACCTTCGCTTTTTGGTGAAGGTTGTTGAGAGTGTGGTGGCGCATCAGCTTCCTCTCTTCCTGGAAGAAACTGATTATCTGGACCCGTACCAATCGGGTTTCAGGCCCGGATACAGCACGGAGACGGCATTGGTTGCGCTGTTGAATGATCTCTGGTGGGCTCGGGACAGGGGTTGTTCCTCTGTCCTGGTCCTATTAGATCTCTCAGTGGCTTTTGATACCATCGACCATGGTATCCTACTGCGGCGTCTCAGGGGGTTGGGAGTGGGAGGCACCGTTTTACGGTGGTTCTTCTCCTATCTCCTGGGCTGTTCGCAGTCGGTGTTGATGGGAGGGCAGAGATCCGCCCCGAGGCCTCTCGTTTGTGGAGTTCCTCAGGGGTCGGTTCTCTCGCCCCTCCTGTTCAACATCTATATGAAGCCGCTGGGTGAGATCATTCGTGGTTTCGGGGTGGGGTATCATCAGTACGCTGATGATACCCAACTTTTTCTTTCCACCCCAAACCAACCCAGCGATGCCCTCGCCGTGATATCCCGTTGCCTGGAGGCGGTCCAGGTCTGGATGGGGAGAAACAGGCTTCGTCTCAATCCTGCCAAGACTGTGCATATCGGCATATCGGCTGTGCATATCGGCATCTCGGGCTAACCAGACTATTCCACCTCTAACGATGGGGGGTGAGGTGTTACCCCCCGTTGATAGGGCTCACAACTTGGGCATCCTCCTGGATTCACGACTCAATTTTGAAGACCATATAGGAGCCGTGACCAGGGGGGCTTTTGCCCAGGTTCGCCTGGTGTGCCAGTTGCGACCCTATCTGGACCGAGATGCCCTACGCATAGTCACTCACGTGCTCGTGACCTCTCGGATAGACTACTGCAACGCTCTCTACATGGGGCTGCCCTTGAGGACCACTCGGAGGCTTCAGCTGGTGCAAAATGCAGCCGCACGAGTTGTGATGGGGGTTTCCCGATACTCCCATGTAACACCTCTACTCCGTGAGCTGCATTGGCTCCCGGTTGCCCTCCGGGTGAGATTCAAGGTGCTGGTGATGACCTATAAAGCCCTAAATGGCTTGGGTCCGGGATATCTGAGGGAACACCTGCTGCCGGCATCAAGCTCCCTTGGTCCAGTGCGCTCCCACAGGGAAGGTCTTCTCAGGGTGCCACCGGTAAGAGATTGCCGGCGGACGACACCCAGGGATAGGGCCTTCTCAGTGGGTGTGCCTGCCCTTTGGAACCAGCTGCCAGTGGAGCTTAGGACTGCCCCTACCTCCGTTCATTCCGCTGGGACCTGAAGACCTGGCTCTTCGAGCTCTCTGGCCCAGGCTGAGAATTTTAATTTTAATTTTTAACTGGGGTTTTATTTGTTCAGGGACGGATATAATTTTTTTAAATTATTTTTAACTTTTGTATTTTTTGTTTTAATCACCCTGTAAAACGCCCTGAGTCCTTCAGGAAAGGGCGGTATATAAATATAATAAAATAAAAATAAATAAAATAAATTTTCGGGAGGATGGGGCTAATATAAGCCTTACCCCAAAAGTAAGCCCTAGCACGGGGCGGGGTGAGTTGGCCCAAATCTTCCATGTGAGAGCTGGAGCACCCCCCACACTGCTGGCCTGCCAGGGCCCTTCGCCAGTTGCCGCTGGTGGAACAGATTACCGCCGGCCCTGCCCTCTCCATCCCACCATCTGCTTGCCTGCGGCCACAACAAACCAAACCTTTGGTGAGCCCAAGCCTCTGCCCGCCATGCCTGCTGGCTCTACTGCTTGTAGGGCATTTCTCGGTGGTGGCAGGTGCTGTGTGGCAGCCAAGTAGCTGCCCATGCTGCTTCTGCCTTGTGGGGCTCTTTGCCTTCCTGGCCACACTGCTGTGGGCTGCCCTGCTGGGTTCCTCCTGCCTGGTGTGGGGCAAGTTGGCCTAGATCCAGAGTTCCCCCTCACCACCAGCCTGCCAGGGCCCTTCGCCAGCAGCCACCAGTGGAACCACAGCACGCACGCCTCCGCCTTTGGGCTGCTGAGCACCAGCCTGCATGCCTACTCAGTGCTGCAGGTGTCAGGCTAAGGGTGGGTACTGCAGCTTTCATGCCAGCTGGGCGCTTTTGGCATGTACTGGCTGCTCCCACTGGATTGCCTTTCACCTGGCCAGCTGCTGCTGCCACCATGAGGTGAGGAGACAAGGCTGGTGGAGGAGTGCAGTTGCTTCCCTTTGCCTGCTAGACACCTGCCAAAGCTGCACAGGGTAAGGTTGCTATGCTCCCCTGCCCAGATGCCCTCACCTCCTCCAAGCATTTTTTTTACTAACCTGCCTTTCAGCTGCATTGTGTTTCTCCATTTGCCTCTGAACCTTCACTGAGTGTTTGTGGGACAAAAAAAATTTCAGTCAGACTGTCTAATTTTTTGTGACATCTCAAGAAGTTAGAAAGTCTGATTGAACTTTTCACCGGGCAGAAGGCAATTCAGCGAGAGCAGCCGGTAGAGGCCAAAAGTGCCTAGCCAGAATGAGAGCTGCAGTGTCTGCCCTTAGCCTAGCACTTGCAGCACCAAGCAGGCATGCAGGCTGGTGCACAGCAGCCCAAAGGCAGAGGCATGAGTGGTGTGGTTTCACCAGTGGCTGCTGGTGAAGGGCCCTGGCAGGCAGGCAGTGGGGCAGCACTCTGGATCTGGGCCGACTCGCTCCATGCCAGGCTCAGCACCCTTTCCGCTGCCGCCCCCATGTCCACACCAGTACCATACCTGGTCCACCACCATGCACTCTCCACCCCATTGCTTCTCCACCCCATGCATAGGCCCCGCCCCACCCCACCCTACGCTTGTGGCCTACTGGTACCAGTCCTGGCAAAATGTAAGCCCTCCCTGAAAGTAAAACCTAGTGCTTACTTCAGAGCCCCAAAGATAGTAAGACAGGATCTTATTTTCGGGGGAACACGGGTATTTAGTGGAAACATATTTTTCAATTTTAGGCAATAGAAAAACTATACTAACGGCTCGTTAGTTTAACAGCAACATTAACATAATATGCATATGCATATACAGATTTATTTATTTATTTATTTTAATCCCATTTATATCCCGCCCTTCTCCGAAGACTCAGGGCGGCTTACAATTTAAGCACAAACCAAATACCCCTTTTCATAATTTCTTATAGTGATAGAAGTTCTGATGTAAAAAAGGTCCTCTCCTTCTTAAAGAGTCCTGCTACCTATGAGTGTGCATATACTTTTCTTGTAATGAATTAACTGTGAGTGTCAACTTTTTAAGTGTAATTGTGTCCTCAAGAAAAGATGAATCTGTTATCACAGTGTTCTTCCCAATCATTATTGCAATCAGCTTTTGTTCAAGGTAACACTGCCCCTGAAGAAACTATATATTTAATGGAGATATGTTAACTACCTAATTAAACTACTCACATGATGACAAATGTATTTGTCTTTTTACATTTTGGCAGGTTTCTTGAAAGTTCACTCTCTACTATTTCAGAATATAGATAACTACAAGATCTTACCAAGAGCAAAATGTCCAAAGAGACAGATTGCAAAAGGAAGAGATTTAAAGAAAAGGAAGAAATTACAATATCTTCCTCTCTTGACAACAATTTCTTTTCCAAACAACCAACAAGGCACTATTTTAGTGGTTCATTAAGTGCTGCTTGGTGCTGCAGGCGCTGGGCCAAGTCAAACTATTGAGTATTAATAATGAAATACTGATTAAAAATAAGCATTGCAAAAATTTCTTTGATTGACAGCATTAAATACTTATTACTAAACTACAATGCTTCTCAAGAGATTTGGAAACTATATCTGCTGATCTGTGCTCCTTGGCAAAAAAAAAAGGATTAAAAATAGAGCTTATGTTAAAAAATCAAGACACATTGGGAAAAACCACCTGGAAATGCAGAAAAATCACAGGAGGACACAAAATAAATTGGAGAAACTAAATGAAGAAATTTTGGATATAAAGGGAAAATTTGAAGCTCAGAATCAAATGATAATAAAAAATCAACAGCAAATAAACAAAATTGAAGAAAAAGCAGATGAGAATGATAAAAAGATAGAAATGTTACTACAAGAAAATGAAAAATTAGAGAATGTAATCAAGACTTTAGAGATGGAAAAAGCGGAACATTATTTAAGATATCAAAATATCCCTGAGGATAGAGAAGAAAACATAGTGGAGGTGATTATTGACATCTTGGAGGAGGCTCTGAAGGCAGATCGAGGAGAAATTCAGCTAGAGGTAGATGACATATTTCACATCAATTCAAGCTATGCAAGAAGAAATAAACTGCCAAGAGAAGTACATGTACGGTTTACAAAGAAGACAACAAGAGATGAAGCACTATGGAAAGTTAGAGATGAACCAGTACAATATAAAAATAAGGAAATTGTGGTTTTAAAGCAGATACCCAAGACAGTTAGAGATACATGAAGACAGTATCACTTTTTGACCACGAAGCTGATTTCCAACGGTATAAATTTCAGATGGCTGATTCCGGAAGGCATCTTAATAAACTGGAACAATACAAGATATAGACTGGACTCAATTTGGAAAGATTTTGAAGTGAAGAACAGGTTAATCTTAGATGAAGGAGTGAAACTAAGCCAAGGGAAGAGTAACGAGCAGAAACAAACAGAAGAGAGGACCCAAGGAGCAACTGTACAAACAGAAGAACAGAGAGAGGAAGACGACCAAAAGGGCGAGGATGAAGGACTTGCCAGAGAACAAAGGACTACTAGATCTACTAGACTGAAATATAAATAAATGGAAATGGAGAAAGAAAATGGAATCTTCTCAGTAAACATAAATGGACTGAATTCCCCAATTAAAAGAAATAAGATTTTTAGGAAATTACGGAAATTGAATTTGGATATAATCTGTTTGCAAGAAATGCATATAAAAGAACAACATCACAAATTATTGGAATATTCAAAAATTGGGAAATTTTATTATGCAACAAAAAAAGAGTAATCGCTATATACATTAAAGAGACAATAGATTCTAAAATGGTATATTCAGATGAAGAAGGAAGAATTTTAATGGTAGAAATTTATCTGCATCAAAAGCAAATATTATTAGTGGCAATTTATGCACCGAATAATAATCAAGAAAAAATTTACAAAAACTTACATAGAAAAATAATAGAAATGGAGTATCAAAATATTTGCCTACTAGGAGATTTCAATGCAATAATAGATGGAAAAATTGACTATAAAAGTAACAAAACTGGGAAAAGTGGAAGAGGAAGATTACCTAAGACATTTTTTTATATGGCGGAGGAAATTGGAATTCAAGATGTTTGGAGGGAAGTTAATCCACAAAAATTGCAATATACTTTTTATTCAAATAGCTAAAAATCTTGGTCAAGGATTAATATGATTTGGATGACAGCTGACGTGAGAATGAATGTTCAGGACATTGAAATAGAAACAGGCATATGGGCAGATCATAATCCTTTGAAAATGACCTGGAAAGGAATACAAAAAAGGCCAAGATGGACGTTTATAATTTATAGAGTTAACAAAAAAATAAATGGAATTCTTCTTCAAAGAAAATAAAAAAGAAGATACAACAGCACAAAATGTATGGGATACAGCTAAAGCGTACTTTAGAGGTATAGCTATAACGTATATGGCAAGGAAAAATAAACAGAGAAAACAGCAATATTTATTATTAAAAGAAGAATTTGGAAAGTTAGAATTATAATTGCAAAGGAATCCACAAAAACAGACTTTAAAAAGAGAAATGGACATAATAAAACATAAATTAAATTTGTTAGACTTAGAAAAAGTGGCAGAGCAGATAAAAAGAGCGAAACAAATTTTTTCTCTAAAATGCCAACAAGCCGGGAAGATGGTTAGCTTATAAACTTAAAAAAACAGAAAGAAAGAAAAATGATACATAATTTACTCGATGGGAAAGGTTATTTACAATATAAAAATGAGGAAATAAAGAAGATGTATTAAGGAATTCTATAAGGAACTGTATGATAAGGAGGAGACTTCAAGAGAGAAAACTGTAAAATATCTGGAAGAAAGTAATCTTCCAAAGATTTCAGAGACATTTAAAAATATGTTAAACGAAGGGGTTACAATGATGGAAATAACAGAGGCCATAAAGAGACAAAAAAAAAATGGGAAAACACCAGGTCCAGATGGACTTCCGGCAGAGTTATATAAGAACTTACAAGAGATATTAAGTGAACCGTTGAAAGACATTTGTAATGGACTTTTATTAGAAGCTAAAATGCCAATGATGTGGATTGAAGCAAATATTACTTTAATACCAAAAGAAGATTGGTATCGAGCCTTGGTGGAGCAGTGGGCTAATGCCTCCTTAAGTAACACCAGCTGCCTGCAATCAGTGCAGGTTCGCATCCCACCAGGCTCAAGGTTGACTCAGCCTTCCATCCTTCTGAGGTAGGTAAAATGAGGACCCAGATTGTTGGGGGTAATTAAGCTGACTTTGTAATAATGCCGCTTGGGGGGTGTATGAAAGCCCTAATAAGCAGGCATATACATAGAATGAAGGCTATTGCTAAGCTTGTAAGCCGCCCTGAGTCTTCGGAGAAGGGCGGGATATAAATGGAATTAAAATAAAAAAAAATAAAATAAAAATTCGACCCAGATTAAGAACTATAGACCGATCTCATTGCTCAGTGTGGATTATAAAATTTTACTTCAATAATGGCAGAGAGATTGAAAAAATATTTAGTTGAATTTATACACCCAGATCAAAATGGCTTTTTCCAAAGAGACAAATTAAAAATAACTTAAGAGTGGTAATAGATGTATTAGAATACTATGAGCTACATCCAGGGAAACAAATGGCATTAATATTCTTAGACGCTCAAAAGGCATTTGATAATCTTTCATGGCAATTTATGATTCATCAATTACAAATAATGGACTTTGGACAGAATTTTATTTACATGGTAAAAACAATATATAACAAACAAACAGCCAAAGTGATTTTGAATGGAGATTGTACTGAGAGCTTTGAAATAAGGAAATGCACAAGGCAAGAATGCCCTTTATCCCCTCTGTTATTCATTTTCACTTTGGAAGTTTTAAATCAAAATATAAGACAAGATACATAAATTAGAGGGTTGGGGATAAAGGGTGAAACATACAGTATAAGCTAGAAGCATCTGCTGATGATTTAGTATTTATTTGGAAGAACCCTTGGAGAGGATCCCAAAATTGTGGGGGAAGATAGAACAATATGGAGAATTAGCGGGACTAAAAATAAATAAAGAAAAAACTAAGATAATAGTTAAGAATCTTACAGATAAGCAAAAAAGCCGATTGTCAGAAGCAACAGAGGTACAGATAGTGAAAATGGTTAAATATTTGGGTATATATTTATCAGCCAAACGCTCAACAATAAAAGAAGACAATTATATAAGGCTATTGAAACAAATAAAGCTTGACTTGGAAAACTGGAAGAATTTACAATTGTCATTACTAGGAAGAATTGCTACAGTTAAAATGAATGTATTGCCTAAGATTTATTCTTATTTCAAACAATTCTGATAAAACTTGGGGGAAAATTCTTCCAAGAGTTGAATTCATTAATTTTGAAGTTTGTATGGCAAGGAAAGAAAGCTAGAATAAAGATGAAAACGTTGCAAGACGCTAAGGAAAATGGGGGCTTTGGTCTACTTGAGTGGGCTTTGTATTATCAAGCATCTGTATTAACATGGGTGAAAGAATGAATAATGTTTAGGAATAAAAGGTTGTTATATTTGGAGGGACATGACTTACAATTGGGGTGGCACGCTTTTTTGTGGTACGGGGAAAAACAAAATTCATAAGTATTTTCAAAATCACTGTATTAGAAATGCTTTGATAACAGTATGGGGAAAAAATTAAAACTAAAAAAAAGACAACTAATTGTTAGAACTGCTGTAGATAGCATGCTACAACTAACTGGCAAGAGAACACATGGCAGTAAAGTAAAGAAAAAAAAGACTGCTTTGGCAGAATATACAATACGTTCATTCTTAACTATCATGTAATCTTCAGTAATCTTATTTTGATAAAAGCACAGAGAAAATGTCAAAAGTTCTATCACAACTTAATGCATGCTGCAAAAGTCAAAGTACTTAGATGGAAATAGCTTTTACAAGTTAGCAACTGGATATTTTGAATGCTGACTTTAAAACCATAAGAACACAAAAATAATTATACCTGTAGAAGTTAACAGCAGCCCTTGCCTGCCACCTAAAGGTTTCATGGGTTGCTATAAATTTTGGCTTTTGAGTATCTAAGTACTTCTCACAAATGGAAAGCAGGAGGAGAGGGATTTTGCTCTTATACATATGCCTGAGGCCTTTGATTTTCAAACAAGTGAAGGTATAAAACACCTTTTTCCTCCCTGCATGCAAGCTGTTTAGAATTACCAAATGAACTGAGTTCTTTGGGGCAATTTCCTAAGAAATTCTATCATACTTATTCATGAGATATCTCAGAGCACATTCCTTGCATGTTATTTGTGTCCCTGACCATTCAACAATCTTTCAGTATTCAAGAATATTTGTGTAAGAAATTCATCATAAATATATATTTATTATTATCATAATCATTATCTTAGTACTGAGAAATAGTACATATCAATGGCCTGTTGATTTAGGAAAATCTGCAAAGGATTTCTTATCTCTCTTCCACCAAACAACAGAACATTTTGTTCATTTTTAGGAAGGAATGGTGGAAATAGATTAACTTAGCCAGATGTCAGTTCCCAAAAGGATAAAGGACAGTCCACATTTTCCACCCACATAAAAAACATGGTCTTCCTGTTATCCCAGGAAAAATGTAATCTTTATGTCTGGAGGGAACTCCCTGTAGACATACTTGGAACAAGCATTGCTTCTTCCAACCTAAAAAGGATGAATGATAAATCCCATATAAAACTCAAATTTGTCCATAAGAATAATCAAGGATATAATCTTGGGTTTATTCCATATGTCAATGATGGATAGATTTTCATGTTAATATTGTATTGAAATCTCTAAAGATGTAAAGCAGGGGACATTATATCAAGTGCTCATATTATATTATATGCAGTATATTGTATATCACAGAAGAGCTTGCTGGAGATACCAGTTATACATCTGATCATTGGAATAAAATGTTTTACCACTGCAGAGTCAAAATTAGGATCTAGGTGATGGTGCTTCTTTTAATTATACCACTCTCACTATTCCAAAACTTTCATCAAAATTGTATTTTCACAGTTTTTACTGCAGTTTTCTAATTACTGGGTTTGTAATTTCATTTATGCACATGTAACCAAAACTGCATATTTTTTTCACTGTTTACCCATTCTCCCTCCCTTCCTCTGTTATTTTCCTGTTTAAGATTCTAAGTTTTGCATTCCTTGAGCAGCAATAGATGCTGTATTATGGATGGTGATAATTAACAGTAAGAAAACGCCTTTGTCTATTTTCATTCATTCCCATTGGTTTATTCTTAGCTCCCTAAATTTTCCATTGCTTTATATTTCTATGTTCTTTCTTCCTTTCCACCCCAGCCATATTTTAAAAGTTTTTTATCTCTTCTCTTTCTGCTTTATTTTTTTCTAGTAACATTAAAATGCAAATTTCATGTTGGTAGAATGAAGTAAGTCTTTTTTAAATTGGAGTGGGAGTTTATTTATGGAGGACAGAAGCAGAAACTGTTCTATATGCCAGGTTTAGAATATTGTTAAATTATCATTGTTCAATGAATGAAAATAGAAAAAGCAGATAGGAAAAGGGATCAGGAGTATGGACATAAAGAACAAGTTTGAAAGAAGCAGCAGAAAAGAAATCTGGATACGATTAAAATCATATGTTAAACTTAGAAATATATTTTAGCATACATTAGTAAATTGGAAAAAAGTATATAAATATGCAACATGCAAGTTTAACCATGTGGCATAGTTACTTAATTCAACTATCAGATCATATTGGTCAAAGACCTTTACAATATGGTAGTGGTCTGTTATTTGTCCTTCATGCTATTTTGTAGCCTATCATGCTGCAGACACCAACTTGCATGCAAACTCTGAATACGTGATTTACAGAAGCTTGTTGTTGACATTCAACCAAGAAAGTGCTGAAGTAGTCAAAAATGAAAGCACAGTGTTTTTACTGTCCCAATAAGAATATCCCGTGTAATTAAAAAAAGAGATTTATTCACAGACATGGACCAATGATATTAAACATATGTGGGAAGAATATTGTGCAATATATAATACTGTATTCTTTTTATTGGAACACTACTTTGGGTAGTAATATGATGCTAAATTTGATGTTATTTGAACTACTTTGCTGTATCTAGATTCTTTCCTTTAGAATGTTCCTATTAACGCTGAAAAACATTGAAATCATTAGATCTGAGGATAAGAGAAGTTGCATTAACTAAGCCATTGTTATGATTGGCTTCTGATTAAAGCGAATGAGTGGATTAAAAAACCTGGAAGTTCTAGTTAAAAAATAATTCACTTTGAAGTATTTCTTAGGGTCCTTGATTTTACAGAGAGATGGGGAGGAAGCAAAGGCATATGAAGTTTGGACAGAGCATGAAAATTGTGTCTCTATCATCTTTGCAGTCACTTTAGCAAAATGAAAAGGTATATAACTTCATTAAAGCTCACATTGATTTTAAGCAATTTGTCTACTTTGGATCCTAAGACTTTTCCTAATGATTTTAAAGACAACAAATTTTATGGTCTCATTCATTTGTTGTTATAGCAGTGTGGGAACTGTTTTACATGCTTCAGTAATATGCAGTTTTAATAATATGGAGGGGGGAGAAGAAGCAGAGGAGGAGGAGGAAGGCCTATTAAATACCGATTAAATGACCAGAGCAATGTAGAAATCAGATAGCAGGTAGTAATCTCCTTGTGACAATGATATTGCAAAGAGAAGAATACATAGTTGTGAATAAAAATTTTCTCTGCATCACTTTGCAGGTGGCTAAATCTGAAAGATCAGGACAGTACAACATTGACTTGGGGTGCTTATTTTATTATTTTATTTAATGCTTGTAAATCAAGAGTATTACTAGCCTTCACATACTAGTTAATTCACTCTTCTCTTAATTTTGGCATTAAAAACATAAAATTCTAATGCCATATTAATTCAAACTGTGAACATGTTTTAAGAGAAACAAATTCTTTATACTCACTGTTTTCCTTAAGAGAAATATGGAGACTGTGTTCATTCTTCAGCCATAGAAATAAATAAAATAAAACAATCAACTATGATACAGAACTATTTAACTCGTTTTTTGCATCTGTCTTTACACAAAGGGAAAAAACAGTCCAACCTACCAAAACCAGTGCCATAAAAAACAGAATAGAAACGCAAGTTAAGATAGGCAAGAAAATGGTAAGTGAGCACCTGTCCAGCCTAGACGAGTTCAAATCACCAGGACCAGATGGATTACACCCCAAAGTTCTCAGGAAACTGGCAGACGTGATCTCAGAACCACTAAACTATATTTTTGAAAGATCCTGGAGCACTGGGGAACTACCAGAGGACTAGAAGAGAGCTGATGTAGTTCCCATCTTCAAAAAAGGGGAAAAAATAGATCCAGGAAACTACAGCCCTATCAGCCTGACCTCAATACCTGGGAAGATTCTGGAAAAGACAATCAAACAACAAATCAGCGAACACCTTGATGCAAACAAAGTCATCACTAAAAGTCAACATGGGTTTGTCAAAAACACATCGTGACAGACAAAACTTATTACATTCTTTGACCAAGTGACAAAATTAGTGGACCATAGGCATGCTGTAGATATAATTTACTTGGACTTTAGTAAGGCATTTGATAAAGTAGATCACAACCTACTACTTGATAAGATAGAAAATTGTGAGTTAGATAGCATCACCACCAGATGGATTCGTAGCTGGCTGACAGGCCGTACTCAGCGTGTGGTCCTCAATGGAACTGCATCTACATGGAAGGAAGTGTGTAGTGGGATGCCCCAGGGCTCTGTTCTGGGCCCAGTGCTCTTCAATATCTTCATTAATGATTTGGATGAGGGGATATATGGGGAACTCATCAAATTTGCAGACGACAGAAGATAGGCTTAAAATACAGGAAGATCTGGACAGACTTGAACACTGGGCGCTATCTAACAAAATGACATTCAATTGTGAAAAAAGTAAGTTTCTACATTTAGGCAGGAAAAATCAAATGCACAGGTATAGTATAGGTGGTACCTTGCTCAACAGTAGTAACTGTGAGAGGGGTCTCAGAGTCCTAGTAGACAATCACTTCAATATGAGCCAGCAATGTGCTGCAGCTGCCAAAAAAGCCAACACAGTGCTAGGCTGCATTAACAGAGGGACAGAATCAAGATCACGTGAAGTAGTAATACCACTTTACAATGCCTTGGTAAGGCCACACTTGGAATACTGTATCCAGTTTTGGTCACCACGATGTAAAAAAGATGTTGAGACTCTAGAAAGGGTACAGAGAAGGGCAACAAAGATGATTGGGGGACTGGAGGCTAAAACATAGAGGGAACGGTTGCTGGAATTGGGTATGTGTAGTTCTACGAAGAAAACGGTGAGGGGTGACATGATAGCAGTGTTCCAATATCTAAGGGGCTGCCACAAAGAAGAGGGAGTCAAGCTATTTTCCAAAGCACCTGAAAGCAGGACAAGAAGCAACGGATAGAAACTAGTCAAGGAGAGAAGCAACCTAGAACTAAGGAGAAACTTCCTGACAGTTAGAACAATTAGCCAGTGGAACAACCTGCCTCCAGAAGCTGTGAATGCTCCAACACTGGAAGTTTTTAAGAAGAGACTGGACAGTCATTTGTCTGAAATGGTATAGGGTTTCCTGCCTTAGCAGGGGGTTGGACTAGATGACCTCCAAGGTTCCTTCCAACTTCTTCTTCTTCTTCTTCTTCTTCTTCTTCTTCTTCTTCTTCTTCTTCTTCTTCTTCTTCTTCTTCTTCTTATTATTATTATTATTATTATTATTATTATTATTATTATTATCTCTCAAATTAAGAGCACAGATTATTATTATTATTATTATTATTATTATTATTATTATTATTATTATTATTATTATTATTATTATTATTATTATTATTATTATTATTATTATTATTATTATATAAAGCTGCACCTCCAAACAAGGATTGCTAGGCTATAAGCCCCACTGAAACATAATGAGATTTACTCAAGTTAAGTAAATACGGATAGTCTTTGACATACGACCACAATTGACCCCCATATTTCTGTTGTTAAATGAGACATTTGTTAAGTGAGTTTTGCCCCATTTTATGATCTTTCTTGTCACAGTTAAATGAATCACTGCAGTTAATAAGTTAGTAACCCAGTTGCTAAGTAAGACAGTTGTTAAATGAATTTTGCCCCATTTTTATGACCTTTCTTGCCACAGTTGTTAAGTGAATCAGTGCAGTTGTTAAGTTAATAACCTGGTTGTTAAGTGAATCTGGCTTCCCCATTGACTTTGCTTGTCAGAAGCTTGCAAAAGGTGATCACATGACCCCAGGACACTGCAATGGTCATAAATATGAATCAGTTGCCAAGCATCTGAATTTTGATCACATGATCATAGGGGTGCTGCAAAGGACGTAATTGTGAAAAACGATTATAAGTCACATTTTTCACTGCTGTTGTAACTTTCAACTGTCACTAAATGAACTGTTATAAGTCAAGGATTCCCTGTATACATAATTCTGCTGACAGTGAATAATGATAAAGTACACCTTACATTCATGAGAGGTAATTTCAATCTATAATATGTGCGGCACAGGGAAATCAGGCTTTAGGCCTGGGTACAGCACGGAGACGGCATTGGTCGCACTGGTAAATGATCTCTGGCGGGCTTGGGACAGGGGTTGCTCCTCTGTCCTAGTCCTATTAGACCTCTCAGCGGCTTTTGATACCATCGACCATGGTATCTTACTGCGGCGTCTCAGGGGTCGTTCGCAGTCGGTGTTGGCAGGGGGACAGAGGTCGGCCTCGAGGCCTCTCATTTGTGGAGTTCCTTAGGGGTTGGTCCTCTCGCCTCTCCTGTTCAACATCTATATGAAGCCACTGGGTGAGATCATTCGTGGTTTGGGGGTGGGGTATCATCAGTATGGTGATGATACCCAGCTTTTTATTTCCACCCCAGATCAACTCAGTGATGCCCTCTCTGTGATGTCCCATTGGCTGGAGGCGGTGAGGGTCTGGATGGGGAGGAACAGGCTTCGTCTAAATCCCGACAAGACCGAGTGGCTGTGCATACCGGCATCTTGGGTTGTCCATTCTATTCCATCTTTATCTATAGGGGGTGAGGTGTTACCCCCCATAGATAGGGCTCGCAACTTGGGTGTCCTCCTTGATTCACAGCTCAATTTTGAAGACCATATAGGAGCTGTGACCAAGGGGGCTTTTGCCTAGGTTCGCCTGGTGCGCCAGTTGCGGCCCTATTTGGACCGGGATGCCCTACGCACAGTCACTCATGTGCTCGTGACCTCTCGGATAGACTACTGCAATGCTCTCTACATGGGGCTGCCCTTGAATACCACTCGGAGGCTCCAACTGGTGCAGAATGCGGCCGCGCGAGTTGTGATGGGGGTCTCCCAATACTCCCATGTAACACCTCTGCTCCGCGAGCTGCATTGGCTGCCAGTTGTCTTCCGGGTGAGATTCAAGGTGCTGGTAATGACCTATAAAGCCCTAAATGGCATGGGTCCAGGTTATTTACGGGAGCACCTTTTGCCGGCGTTAACTTCCCATCGTCCTGTGAACTCCCACAGAGAGGGCCTCCTCAGGGTGCCGTTGGTCAGGGAATGTTGACTGGTGGCCCCCAGGGGGAGAGCATTCTCTGTGGGCGTGCCTGCCCTCTGGAATCAGCTTCCGGGTGAGCTCCGGATGGCTCCCGACCTTCGCTCGTTTCGCCGCGACCTGAAGACTTGGCTATTTGAACTTGCCGGCCTGGACTGAGGGACTGGGATTTTAGATCTTAAATTTTAAAAAATTTTAAATTTTAGAATGTGTTTATTGTTTAGGGCTATTTGATTTAATTTCATTTTAATTTTTATACATTATGTGTTGTTTATAGTGTTTTAATTGCCCTGTACACCGCCCCGAGTCCCTTCGGAGAGGGGCGGTATATAAATCCAATTAAATAAATAAATGCTCACAGGGAAGATTTTCTGTGGTTGAATTTTGAAGTGCTTAAATTGATTAATTTCTTTCATTCGGTTTAGTTAAACAAGATGGTTAAAATATAATTTCAACAGTGATAGTATTTTGAATATCTCAACACATTCTTATTTCAGAAAAAAGCAGGGAGACTTACAATGATATAGATAATCAGAAGAATTTAAATTAACACAAGCACTTAAATTAACACAACTTTCTGAAATATTTTCCAACAACTGTTACCAAGGAAAGATACCAAAAAATCCCCTCTGTACAGAGATTGAGTATATGTGGTGGACAAATAGTTGCATCAATAAATATGCTATTCTGTGTTGTCCTCCCTGTGCAGAAGCTCACCAAGAATTATTATTTCCACTCTTTACTAAATTTCCTGGTTGTTCCAATTTGTTGTACCACAAGATGTTATTTTCAATCTGATTTTATTCTCTTGACCACAGCCAAATACTTACTGTTCTATAATTTGCACAGTACAACATAGTATTAACTTTAACTCCTTTAAGATATTTTAATATAACTATAATTTTTTATTTTATCTTAATTAGTTGTTTTATTTGCTGGTCTATGACCAAATGAAGATTGAGTTGATTTGATTCCAAAATGTTTTAAGTTCAGAACATTTGTTGCATTATTTATTTTGTACTGCAGTTGTCATGGTTCTGATCTACAGAGACAAATAAAATAGAACTCTGAGGCTTGCAATTCCTCAAAGAACATGTTTATTGATACAGAGTATTGGCACTTGAAAAGTGAAACCGAGTCTGAAGAGATGCATAACAATTCCCCAATACAAAATTAAGAAATCCCACCCCTAACGCTATGCAAGCAACTACGTTTCCCCATTCAGCTTGTTGGCGGGCTTTTCATGAAATGCCCAGCCTGCAGTCTCGGGAGCAGCCTATGACCTTGGTTCCCATGAGAGAAAGTTGAAGAGAGAAAGTCTGTTTTGTCTAGTACACAGGTCTGCAACCCGCGGCTCCGGAGCCGCATGCGGCTCTTTCAGCCATCTCCTGCGGCTCCCAGTCCTCAGCCATTCCAAAAAAAAAAAAAAAATTGGGACTAAAAAAGTTCGACCAATCAATTCAAATATGCAGGGTAGGTGCATATCTCGCCTTGGCTCCACTCTTCAGTCAACCCTGTTCTGCGCATGCGCGCATGTATGCGCATGTGCACACATTTTTTTGCGGCTCCCAGTTTTTCCTTTTGTGAGGGAACCGGTTCCGACTGGCTCTTTCACTGTTTCAGGTTGCTGACCCCTGGTCTAGTACAACACCTGGCAAACCCCCCTCCCTCCGTGCTATGTGACACCTAGGAATGAAAAGGAAAAAATGGCTGCAGCAATGCTCATTCTAAAGTCGACAGCAGTAATAAAATAGATAACCAATATTCTGCAGTGTTTTTACATTTCAATTAAATTCAAAGATTGGTAGAGCATATTTCTGTGTTTAGGACTGAAACCTGGTAATTTCTTACTGAGATTAATCAAATTCAAATTAGTTACTACATAAAAAACTTTCTCTGAAACTTCACTAAGATTAAAACATAATTAAGTATATTTTTAAGGAAAGAAAGTTGGCAATTGTATGAGTTGATATTGTTATGAGTACACACTCTGTACAAGTGAGAACAAACATTATATACTGTGAGTTATATATTGTTATTTTCTCAACTTTCCAATAAAATAGTTCACCAGACACTTAATTCTAAATATAGATTGCAATTTTTCAAAAAGCATTTCTGTTAAATTAAACAACTGAAATGATCTATATTCATTTTAGGAGTATAGATCTTTGTTAAAGGTATTGGGTTTTTATAGTTTCTGCTTCTTGTACAGTGTAGTTACTTGAAGAGTTATTTTGAATTATGAATCAATGCATTCTAATCTAATTAAGATAATCAAGGAGAGAACCAATCTAGAACTAAGGAGAAATTTCCTAACCGTGAGAACAAATTAATGAAAGGAACAGCTTGCCTCCAGACGTTGTGGGTGATCCATCACTGAAAATTTTTAAGAAGAAACTGGACAACCATTTGTCTGAAATGGTATAGAGCAGGGGTCCCCAACCAGCATGCCAGCAACTGGTCCTCACAAACAAGTATAAGACTACTTTTTAACCCATGAAAATCTTCTCAAAAGTCAGGGGTCGTCTTATACACCGGGTGCTGAAACTTTAGGGACAGGGCTGGCTGGAAAACCTGGAGCGGATCTTCCATTTAGTCTGCGCAGGGAAAGCGGGACCAATTGGAGTAGAAGCTGCAGTGTGTGATTTTTTACAGGCTGGGGTCTGGGCTTCTTTCCTTCTAAAGTTGAAGAGCAGCTGTAGGCAGGTGGGGAATGCAAGAGCAATTTGAAAGGCAGGTGGGGAATGCGTAGCAGAGCAGCAGCTTAGCTCTAAGGACACATTTGACTCAGGAACTGGGCGGGTTGGCTGGAAAACCTGGAGCAGATCTCCCATTTGGTCTTTTTTTTAAAAAAATCCCATTTATATCCTGCCCTTCTCCGAAGACTCAGGGTGGCTTACAATTTAAAGCACAAATCAATGTGCTTAGCAATAGCCTTCATTCTGTGTATATGCCTGTTTATTAGGGCTTTCACCCCCCCCCCAGCAGCATTATTACAAAGTCAGCTTATTGCCCCCAACAATCTGGGTCCTCATTTTACCTACCTTGGAAGGATGGAAAGCTGAGTCAACCTTGAGCCTGGTGGGATGCGAACCTGCACTAATTGCAGGCAGCTTGTGTTACTTAAGGCTTTGCGCAGGGAAAGCTTTAGAGTGAATTAGGAAAAGTGAAAAAGTGAATTAGGAAAATAGGGAATGGTTGCTGGAATCAGGGGCTGCCACAAAGAAGAGGGAGTCAAGCTATTCTCCAAAGCACCTGAAAGCAGGACAAGAAGTAATGGATGGAAACTAATCAAGGAGAGAAGCAACCTAGAACTAAGGAGAAACTTCCTGACAGTTAGAACAATTAACCAGTGGAACAACCTGCCTCCAGAAGTGGTGAATGCTCCAACACTGGAAGTTTTTAAGAAGAGACTGGACAGTCATTTGTCTGAAATGGTATAGGGTTTCCTGCCTTAGCAGGGGGTTGGACTAGATGACCTCCAAGGTTCCTTCCAACTTCTTCTTCTTCTTTTTCTTCTTCTTTTTCTTCTTCTTCTTCTTCTTCTTCTTCTTCTTCTTCTTCTTCTTCTTCTTCTTCTTCTTATTATTATTATTATTATTATTATTATTATTATTATTATTATTATTATTATTATTATTAAGTTTAATCCACTTGCACTGTTTTATGTTTACATGTTTGATGACAAACAGCCTTATGTTTATAAGTGACAGTTTTCCTACTAAGTACCTGCATGTCATAAGCATTTGAATTAAAATTACCATATTAAAATCAAATCTGATGTTTTTTAATTTTTATTTGGTGTGCGTTGGAAGAGGGGTAGTCTTATACGGCGAGTATAGCCCAAACCCTATAATTTAACAGGAAATGTAGGGGGTCGTCTTATACGCCCAGTCGTCTTATACGCCGGAAAATACGGTAAAGCTCCATCCGTGGGATACAGGCAGCAGACAAAACCACACACTCTCTGGTCCATGGAAAAACCTTTCTTCACAGAACTGGTTCTGGTGCCCAAAAGATTGGGGACCTCTGGTATAGAGTCTTCTGTTTGAGCAGGGGATTGGACTAGAAGACCTCCAAGATCTCTTCCAACTCTGTAATTCTCTTATTTTTTATTAACATGATAAGCCATGGTACTTAATTTTGGTTTGTAATAAGCCTCATTTGGCATAGTTTGTTGCATGACAAGAATGTTCAAATAGGTATAATTTAGATAACATGGATTGGATACTATGTATGTCTAGAGAGAAAATATTCCAAAATGCCAAAAAACTGTCCTAGATCCAAAATGCAGTATAGTATGTAAACTCGGAGATCAGTGGCTAAGTCACAAGCTGTAATTGGTTTGTTTTTAATTTACCCTTATAAGTGGACCAGCCTATTATGACCTATTCAGTAACCCAGTTTTACAAAATCTGCCTTATTGTTACATGTATGTGAGTTCAGCCAACATTTTATTGGAGTAAATACCTGGGGGAAAGGGAGGGAGTTTCCTTGATTTGAAAGAAGGTACTTTCCATTCATTCATCTATTAAAAGAAACCTTTGTTCATTGATGTTTGCTCATCAAGCACTGTCAGAATATTAAATGTGTAATGTGGAAAACCATCCATGCATTTTTCTTTGCTTGTATCCTTAATCCAAATTAGCCTATAAAGACTTACTGAATTATTATTTAAAATGATTTACAGGAAATGGAAGAAAAAGCATTATGTTCAGCTTCACAGAGGGATATGAATGAAGACATCCATAGTTAATAATTGTTAGAAGAATTAGTATGGGAAAAGACAGAAATAATTTTATTTATTACTCACTTCTAAGAGTGAGAAGAAAAATACATGGCCCTTTATTTTCTATTCTCTTTTCTTTCACTTTGGGAGTATCTAGCAATAATGTCTATTATTGGAAGTATGAGAAGAACTATTACAGCTCTATGCTAAACCCACGTGGATAATCCCAGTTAAGCTGTATGCACTAATCAGCTATATACTGTATAAGAGGTTGGGAGAAAATAACTGCAATCAAAGTAAACAGTAATGAGCCAGACAAGTAATATGATCTAGATTATAGTGGCTTCCAGATATAAATCAGGACTTGCTAATTATGGGCCTTAATAACCTGAATAACAATGCTAATTGTTTTCAGTATCCTGTTACATATTAAGCTGTGTGATACATTTGAATGGGATATAGTCTTGAAGGCACTCCACAATTATAACTCTCATTCAAGCAGAGATCTCTTGTGGTCTGGAGGAAGTCAGTATAGCTGAGAATTCATTTTGATATAAACGAGAGGCAGAAAAATTTTGAGCAGCTCGGGGTTTGCACCCAAATGCTATTTGCTCCTGGGGGGGATGAAGGCAACAGTGAGAGGGTAAACTTTATGTGATGATGCATACAGATAGTTCTCGACTTACAACAGTTCATTTAGTGACCTTTTGGAGTTACAACAGCACTGAAAAAGTGATTTATGACCATCTTTCACACTTACAACTGTTGCAGCCTCCCCATGGTCATGTTATCAAAATTGCTTGGCAACTGACTCATATTTATGATGCCTGCAACGTCCCAGGTTCATATGATCACCTTTTGTGACCTTCTGACAAGCAAAGTCAATGGGAAAGCCAGATTCATTTAACAACCATGTTACTAACTTAACAACTGTGGTGATTCACTTAACAACTGTGGCAAGAAAGGTCATAAAAATGAGGCAAAATTCATTTAACAACTATCTCACTTAGCAACAGATATTTTGGGGTCAAATGTGGCTGTAAGTCGAGGACTACCTGCATTGATGGGACTGGTATTTCTTGGATATTTTTTCTCAAAGGGGGGAGAGGAAGTTTCAGAAGATACTAGCTTTAGAATCTTTGCTTACTGTGTGATCCAAAGAGGCTGTGATTGTAGATATAAGTACATATTTGGATATTAAAAACATATTCAGGGGCCTGTTTAGTCTAGAGTTAAGGCACCAGGCTAGATAACTGGAAGACCCTGAATGCTAGTCTTGCTTTAGGTGTGAAAGTCAGCTTGGAAGCTATGGGCCAGTCCCTCTCTGTCTCAAAGCACAGGCCCTCCTAACCCTCCCCCTTTAGTCCCGCTCAAAAGCTGTGCTCTCAAGGTGTTGACAGAATGTCCAGTTTCAGCAGGAGCTCATGCAGAGTGAAGAGATGGCAAGTTCTCATCATCGGGGGGGGGGGGAGGGTTGCAGGAACAAAGGTGACCGACCCCTAAACATGGCGGTCAGTGCATAACAGTATTTAACAGCCTCAGGCAGTCGTAGCAATAATAGTCAATAGTCGGTAGCAGTGTGAAAAGAACTTCCCAGCTCCAAGCAGCAGCAGAAACCACGAGCGGAGATAATCAACACTCTGCAGCTCACTCTGCCCCACAATGTTTATAACATACACAGCTGGTAGTGATCAATGTTTGTGTTATGTACTGGGCTCTTGAGGAATACCACGTGGGTTGCTGAAGCAGCTAATGGCTCTCCAGCAACCCAGACTACAAGTCTCCTGTGCTGCAATTGGCTATCTCCAGGCGGCAATGGTTGATTCAAACATATTGGCTGCCGCCTAGGGGCTAGACTATATATTGCGGCTAGTTGCAACCATTTCCCCAGTACAGTTTCTGCACGAAATAAACTATGAGTTACCCTGTACTCAGTTACACGTCTTCATTCCTGCACCAAAGAACCCTCTATTTAACAGTGGCAACGAAGGTGGGATCTTGCTTCACTTAATAAAGAGTTGAAGTCTACGAGGGAAAGGCAGTGCACACCAGAGGGAAAAGGCATTTCCCCCCTCCTCTCTCAAAGTCGGCTCATTCCCTGAGCCTAGAAGTAGGATTCGGAAGAACGCAGGAACCAGCAAGAAAGAATGCCGAAGGTCGGAAAACTCTGAGAATTTGATGTGAAACAGCCAGAGGAATGGCCATCATATTTATCACAAGTAGAAAACTACCTCAGGGCTAATCAGATCGTGGAAGAAGGACTGAAGGCTGCAATGCTACTCTGCGTGTATGGCCCAGTAACCTTTGATTTGGCCGAGAACCTTTTTGCGCCGACACCAATTGAAGCAGTCTCCTACTCAGATCTCAAAAAGAAGCTAACCAGGCATTTCCAGCCCAAGATGTCTGAAATGGCTTGGCAGTTCAGGTTTGACCAAAGAGTGAAGCTACCCGGTGAATCACCTTCGGAATTCATAGCGGGCCTAAGGCAGGCCGCATGCCTATGCAAATTTTCAAATTTAGAAGAGCGACTACGAGACCGGCTCATCTGCAGCCTATGGGACAGAACGCTTCAGCAGAGACTCTTTGCTAGGCCAAACTTAACATTTTCTGAAGCACAAGACGAAGTGATGGCCGACGAAGCCGGGGGCACAGTTCAAACAGTACAGCCAGCCAAATCAACAAAGTTTGAAGAAACGGTCCACCTTGAGGATGCCAAATGCACCGAAGAATCTTCTGAGGAAGAACCTGAAATCAACCAACTCCAAAAGCAACCCAACGCACAACACTGCAACAGCCAGCAGCGAGAGGACAGTTACAAGGCAGTTCTCTTACAGAGATGTAAGGGGTGCGGCAGCAACCATTTTTGCGCCAATTGGAGATTTCGATCAGCCATGTGCAGACCTTGTGGAAGGACAGGCCACATCGCAGTAGTTTGCAGAGACCGCCACAGAGACCGGCCACCCAAACACCAGTTGGAAGAACTGACTAGGAGAGGTACTGGGGCCCAGGGTCCAGTTAGTGTGGGGTTTTTCAGAAGCCATAAAAGCATATGCTGCACCGGGGCTTGACACCCCCCTCAAATCCAAACTTAAGCTCATGGTAGAGCTACAAGGAATTCCATGTAAGATAGAATTGAACTCTGGCTCTGCAGCCTAAATTATTGCTCAAGATACTTTTAACTTCGTGTGTTGGTGCAGTAACAATTGGGCCAAACTAAGACCCTCAGGTATAATCCTAATGGACTTTCAAAATGCTCACGTTAAAGTTAAGGGAGAAGCCACTTTGTTGGTAAAGTTTAAAGGGTTTTTGGGGCACTTGGATATAATAGTAGTAGGGGGCCAGAGAACGAGTCTCATTGGACTCGATTGGTTTGATACCTTAGGTATTCAGATTACTGGCATAAACCAGACACAAACTATAGACCTCGCACCAGTATGCGAGGAATATGTGGATGTTTTTGATTCAACCCTAGGAACATAAACAGGCCCGCCTATCTCATTTAAGCTAGATCCCAATGTAGTTCAAATCAGGGTTAAGCCTCGTAGGGTCCCCTTTGCCTTAAAACATAAAATTGATAAGCTTGTAGAACAGGGCGTGTTACAGCCTGTTGATGGTGGGGAGTGGGAAACTCCTATAGTCACTCCACTTAAACCCAACAGGGAAATTCACATTTGTGCTGACTATAAATGCACTTTAAATAAAGCCCTCAAGCAACACGCTTACCAGGTCCCAGTGGTCAACCATATTTTAGCCTCCTTGCAAGGGGGTACTATTTTTGCTAAACTTGATTTAGCACAGGCCTATAAGCAATTGCAGGTTGACACGGCCACAGCCACGGCTCAAACGATCATGACTCACAGGGAGGCTTTCAAAGTTAAACGCTTACAGCTTGGAGTCAGTGTTGCACCGGGCATTTTTCAGGGATCATGGAGTGTACTCTCAAGGGTATTCAGGGCGTCTGCCCTTATTTTGATGATGTTCTTATTGCAGGGGAATCCCCAGAAGTGTTGGACAGTAGGTTCAGGGCTGTCTTGCAGAGGCTTCGCGAAGCAGGCCTCAAATTAAAAAAGAACAAGTGTAGTATTGGGGTTTCTTCAATAGAATTCCTGGGTTTCCAAATTGATGCTAACGGCATTCACCCCGCTGATTCTAAAGTGAAGGCCATTAAAATGGCTCCTGGGCCCAAATCAAAAGGAGACCTATAAGCATTTTTGGGTCTCCTAAATTTCTATCACACATTTCTACCTCATAAGGCCGCAATAGCAGAGCCCCTCCACAGGTCTTCTAGATAAGAAAGCTCCATGGAAATGGACTAACTTACATGAAAAAAGTTTCCAGGACTTAAAAGCACTATTGTCAGAAAAGTCCACTGTAACTCACTACAAAGAGTCTAAACCTGTATGTCTTGCATGTGATGCATCTCCCTCTGGGGTAGGGGAAGTTTTAAGTCACATAGAAAAAAATGGAAAACAGGTTCCTATAGCATTTTACTCAAGGACATTGTCCTCTGCTGAGTGCAACTATGCTCAGATTGACAAAGAGGCCCTAGCCATCGTTGCTGGATTTAAAAAAAATCCATGACTATTTATATGGCAGGGATTTCATGGTCTACACTGACCACAAACCTCTGTTGGGACTTTTCACAACAGATAAACAAAGGAATGCTGAGATGGTCTATTTTCCTATCTGCATACAATTTTAAATTAATTTAAATTTTAAATTAATTCACAAACCGGGCAAGGACATGGGCCATGCTGATGGCCTCAGCAGACTACCACTGCCACTAATGGATCCAGATCTGGCTCCAGCTGCTAGAATATTGTCCATATAGGACATACCTGAATTTCCCCTCCATCAGGGGACATTGCTGCTGAAACTGCCACAGATAAAATACTCACTAGAGTGTTGTCATGGATATACACAGGCTGGTTGGATAAAAGTCCGGGCTCAGAATTTCAGAGCTATTTTGTCAGGAGGCATGAGTTATCTGCCCATAAAGGGTGCATTTTATGGGGAAACAGAGTCATAATTCCCACTTCCCTAAGAGACAGGGTTTTACAATCATTACATGAAGGCCATCCAGGCATTGTCAGAATGAAAGCTTTAGCTAGAAGCTACCTCTGGTGGCCTGGCATTGATAAGGACATTGAGGCTCAAGTCCATGGTTGTTATACATGCCAGCAATCTAGGCCTGAAATGCTACAGGCCCCAGTTCACAGGTGGGAGGAAACGCACACTTCCTGGTCTAGGGTTCACATAGACTATGCTGGGCCCTTTCAGGGACAGCTCTTCCTTATAGTAGTGAATAGCCACTCCAAATAGCTGGAAGTAATTCCAGTTCCTAACATGACTACTGCTAGGACCATCCAGGTGCTGAGAAAACTCTTTGCCACACATGGGTTGCCAGATGTCTTAGTTTCAGACAATGGGACCAAATTCACTGCTGCTGAATTTCAGGCCTTCCTTAGAACTAATCTCATCAGACATGCAATGTCTGCGCCTTTTCATCCATCTTCTAATGGTCAAGCTGAATGCATGGTGAGGACAACAAAGGAATCACTCAAGCACATTGTCACAGGTGACTGGCATCACAGATTGGCAGATTTTTTACTCTGCCATCATTCTATGCCTTGCATTGCTACAGGCAAAAGTCCTGCAGAACTACATTGGGGGAGGCGTTTGATCACTAAACTGGACAGGTTGCATCCAGATAGAGTGGCAGCAGAAGCCTCTCGACCAAAACCCCCAAGGGGGCTGCACATGGGCGATTGGGTTTGGGCCAGGAACCATGGTCATGGGAATCTGTGGGTTCCTGGTCAAATTATCTGGAACCCTATCTTATGAAGTGGGATTAGAGGGAGGGCGAGTTGTCAGATGACACATTGATCAGCTCAGGAAACGGTTTCCAGAACGGCCACTAAGTGAGGACTGCATCATAAGTTCCTCCCAAGGTCCTCAAACTTGCGGCCAAGCCAGTCCTCACATGGACTATCAGAACTTTTCCTTCTTAACTGAGGTGGAACCGGAGGGAGAACTGGGGAGCCCTGGAATGCAACATGGATCCCCTGAAGGAGCAAGCAAATCGAACTTCAGCAACCGCTGTGCCTAATTTGCTGAACAATCTGACTCTGGGGTGGGCCAACCTGGAGAGGCCAGCCAGAATGCATCGAATCCCCTTGACTCAGGAGCGCAAAGGGACACAAGTCTACCCAGCCCACTGGGTAAGCTGGTAGACCACAAAGTGATGAGAACTCTGAGACGTTCCTCTGGGCACACAAGCCTCCTTCATATCTTGCAGATTACATTGTAAAATAAAGAGCTATATATTGTTGTAATTCCTGTTTGCCACTATACTACGGAAACTAGTGCTGTGATGTAACTGTTTAAAAGTGCCATCTTTGAAGACTATTCATTCAGTCGTTGTTTAATAACATTGTAACCTATATTGTTTTTTTTATTTTTTATTATTATTATCTCTTTTAATTTAGTGTGTTTGGATAATGAGTCTTGATAATTGTTGAGACTAATTGGTGTTATTATGGTCTGTTCTAAGAGGGGAGGGTGTTATGTACTGGGCTCTTGAGGAATACCATGTGGGTTGCTAGAGCAGCTAACGGCTCTCCAGCAACCCAGACTACAAGTCTCCTGTGCTGCAATTGGCTATCTCCAGGCGGCAATGGTTGATTCAAACCTATTGGCTGCTGCCTAGGGGCTAGACTATATATTATTTCTGCATGAAATAAACTATGAGTTACCCTGTACTCAGTTATGCGTCTTCATTCCTGCGCCAAAGAACCCGCTATTTAACAGTTTGGATGGCTGGTGGTCTCCGAAGCGGTAGTGGCTTGCCTCTTCTTCTCTTCTGTGTGGACCTGTCGTCCCAGGTCTCTCTCTATGCCAAATCCCCCCCCCTTTCCTTTCTAGTTAAAACCTGGTTCAGCGCTCCAGGCAACGTCCTCACTTTCACTCTCACTCTTCCCCTTGCTCGGGATATCTCCTTGCAAAAGAAAGCAATAATACCCCATTCTCTCTTTCTCTCTCTTCTTCTCCTTCTCACTACTCCAAAGGAGAGGAATCACCTAAAACTCCAATTCTCTTCGACTTCACCTGGTCTCTCCCCAACAGCAAGAACAACCATCCCCACTCCCTTTCTCCTTCTCCTTTTCTTCCCTTCCCCCGGTCTACACCCGCCATGCCCAAACCGGCAGCAGCTATCTGAGCTTTCTGCTCCCTTCTCACCGGCCAGGGTCCCGCAAAGCCTTTTGGTTAGCTCGCAACATATCCAGTGTGACACCTGACCTATTTCTGGCGTAGAATTATTAGGAATGAGTCAATCATTGAACCAGAGTAAATACTGGGATGTAGATGTTGTATACATTGTCCATAGGGTCGCAATGGGTCGGACACGACTTTGCAACTAACAACAACAAGATGTTCTATAAGAACTTGAAGAAAATATTCTGTCTGCATTTATACATTGTGTTAAGGTGTAAAATATTTCATTTCATTTAACATAATGTAAACCATGTCACTGTAGTTTGCTGATCATTATTTATAGCTTAAAGAAATTCCTGAATCAGGCTTCTGACTTGAAACCATGGTTAAAAACTGGCTTGTGAAGTTGCAATCTAGGAATGAGTTGAAGCTAGATTTAGTTACAATTTTAAAGCTGACTAACTTGTACAATATAATTAGTCCAAAACATACTGAGTTTAATCCAGGTTAAGATAGTAGAAGTGAATTCCACTATACTCAATGGGAATTATTTCACAGCATTGTTTATAAATGCAGCAAAACCTACTTTCTGGCTGATGTAAGAATTATACAGGCCTGATTTACCCTAAGGCAACATGAAGCAATCACTTCAAATAAATAAATTACTAACAGTGTAATTTTCATGCCTCCCACTCATAAAATCATGGAGAATGGATATCCTGCCATGTTGGCTTCCTACTACTAATTATATTTTATCAACTTTAACACCAGAGATCAGAACTGACAAGCAGAATAAACAAACATAATCCTTCATACTATCCCATTTCCAGCTTCACAACCCCTTTCAAGATTTTGCTTGAAATTACACAATCAAGAAATAACTATATACTGTTCAACTATACCTCTTTTATAGAAAAAGCTTTTCATGTTAGGTTAAGCTTGATTTCTTTTTCCTTGTGAACTGGTTGGAATCCATTTTGGTGGCAGAGTTGTCTTGGGGAAGCCATCAAACAGGGATAAGTTCAATAGGTGTGGTTTCATAAACTGGGCTTTCTACATTTTTGCCCACTGCATTACTATTCAGAATGCAGGAGGGAGGGACCCATTGTTCAGCTACTGCAACTTTTTGTTTTACTCTTCTGGTAAAGAGTTGATCTTCTAGATCAGGGGTAGGCAACCTCGGCTCTTTTATGACTCATGGACTTCAACTCCCAGAATTCCTGAGCTGACTCAGGAATTCTGGGAGTTGAAGTCCATGAGCCATAAAAGAGCTGAGGTTGCCTACCCCTGTTCTAGATGAAATCAACATGCTGGACACAGGTGGCCTTAACTTGAATTAAGCCTGGATTAGATTTATCTGTCACAGCACATCAGGAAATGTATCTGTCTGTCATTTGGAGATGGTTGCACAGCTGTTTCAGTTATATGTCTGCGAATGTTAACACTCTGGCTAGGCTGGGGATGCTCAAACAGTATAACAGAGAGGAGGAAGTTGGGTGAACCAATCTGTGCAGGATGCACACTTCTGCACAATGTAGTTGGGATTTGGAAGGTCTTTGCATTGGCTCATCAACCTCTTCGCAACATAGATTTGAAGCAATGCCTACACTGCAAAGAAGTTGTACACTGCAAATGGCCAACACAAACACCTCCCAAATCCAACTGTGCATTGTGCTGAGGTGAGCGTCTTGAGTGCTGATTGGTTAATCCAAGTTCTTGTCCTATGCTGTTTGAGCGCCCCCTAGCCAGAAAGTTAACATTCACAGACGTTATACGAAGCAGCTATGTAAACGTCTCCGAACGAGAGACGCGTACATTCGCTGACGGGCAATGACGGAGAAGTCTAATCTGAGCTTTAGGCTGTTTTCAAAGAGCAGAGCGTGGGTTGATTGTCAAGCACCAACAGAGCGGAGGGCGGAGAGAGCAGCTCGCGGCTTTGCAGCCCATAATGGAACAATAGAGGCAGGGGCGAGAGCCTGAGCCGCTGCTACGAAACAAAGAGCGTCTGAAGACACGTCTACGCCCCGCTCTCCACCCACTCTCCGTCGTCCCTCCTTCACGTCTCTTCAGTTTTGCTCTAACCTGCTGAAAGAGAAGGGAAGGGAAGAGAGCAGCCGGCCGGGAGCTCCACCGGCATCAAACCAGCCTTTCGATGCCGAAGCACCCGCGCCATTCTTCGACAATTTCTCCAACCCGCCGGGGATCAGAGAAGAGCGATCTTGGCACAGATACGCTTTCGTTCTTCACCTTCCTTTCTTTTTTCTAATTCCTCTGCTAGAAACTTGATTTTGGCTGCCAGAACAGCGGACCTCGGAGGAGAGGCGGACAAAAGGCTTTTGTCAACAGGCGGCGGCAGCGGCATCCAAGAAAGTTAAGCGGGGCGCCGAGGCGGATGGAGAGTTTCTCTGGAAAAGCAGGGCGCCGCTTCTGCAGCCCTCGTCCTGCGATTTCGGCCAAGGGATGGCCCTGCTCGCCCTAACATGCGGCTGGGCTGCCGTTCCAGCTCCATTGCTTCCTACCTGCGTCTCGGTGGGGGTAATAGTTCATCCTCCTGCCGCCTCCGCCGTGGTCTCTACAGGGTTGGCGACTCCGCGACGAGCTTCTGCGCCGAGACCATGTTCGACCTCCGAGGGGAACAAAACTGCATTATGTGGATTTCACTCCTGGCTTTCCTAACGGTCGGGCTCGTCTCGCTGCACAAATGCCAGCGGCATCCCGGCCCGGTCCTGGGAATAAGTCGTATGCTCGCGGTGATTGTGCCAGGTTCGGGGCAGCGCCGTAAGTTTGTCCTTCCCATCCTGAATCGCATAATGTTTCCTCCCCCTTCTTCCCTCTCTTCTACCTGTCTGTCCACACGTAATCCTTGAGATGCACCTGACTGGATGCTTGCTGTTGTATCCGCATCTGCCTCGTTATAACATAGTGGAACTTGGTCCAAACACGCATTAGATCGAGCTTTAGAGTTAAATTGAACCCGAAAATCCTGATTTTGAGTTTGCTTTAAGTGTAGCTCTAATGTAACCTTACAGTTATATGAATTGATGCAAACATTGTCTCTTTTATACACTTCTAAATATAATGAAGAAGGCAGGAGTGACTGATCTAAAGTAAGTTGAATTTAGAAGAGACTCAACCTTTGAGTACATTGTTTGGAAAGTAATTCTAAATAATGCTGAGTGTTTTGAATTTGGGGTCCTAGTAGTTGCTTATCCTGACTTTGGGACATTGGCAGTAGTTTCAAATTTTTTTGCCAGATGGGTTGAATAGGTTGAATAGGATCTCCTGCTTGAGCAGTGGGTTGGACTAGAAAATGCCAAGGTCCCTTCCAACTCTGGTGTTCTAAGTTCAAGGCATATTTCACATGTATATAAAATCTGTTATCAGGATTTAAGGCACAACCTTACACATGGTCAGAAACATTGGTTCAGTTAGTTCAGTACTGAAAGCCAGCCTTTCTTAGTCCTGCTTGCAGATACAAACAACTGAAATTTAGACTTCTGGAAAATAAACAGTCTGATGAGTTTAACTATTTGCTGTTCACGTTCATGTTTTCCATATGCATGATATGAAAAACTATAGGAATTAATTAATTAGGTGATATGTTATCACTAATTACTACTATTTGAAAGTAAGTTCATGTCTGTACTTAACTTTGGATAATTTAATAGTTCTAGACTTTACTTTTTGCATACTATTGCTCCTCAGTTCCATTGGTTATAATATCTCTTCCCCCTTCCATTGAATAGGTGTCATCAAATTACAAGAGATTATTGGCAGGCCTTCCCTGGTCCATGGACTCCAGGAACTTATGATCATTGAATAAGAAAATATGATCTTTTCAACTTCTCTGCTTTAAAAAACTATACCAGATTGAGGAATGTTATTGGTTCATGAAGAGTATATGGGTATTTGCATGCTGCACTGAGTAGAATTTAACAAATCAATTATAAACAGGACATGAATGTTAGATTTTCCCCATGGATATATTAGTTCATTATCTAGACAAAATCTGAGCAATTTTTTCAATCCCCCCCAAATATTACATAAAATAATAGTAAACAAAGAATTGCAATAAAATAACGGGTAGAAATTTTTAAAAACAATTGAGATTATTCAAGAAAATAAACAATTGAGATTATTCAAGAAAATAACCTATGGGGAGAAAATCTTTCACTTCTTTCTCCTGTTTATATATATATATATTCACTAGCCTTCAGTCATCATGTACCATTAACTATATTATGTGATGTGTTGATCAGTACAAGGACACCCATGCAACCAGGTTACATTTGCAATTTTTATCAGCACTATGATAATTCCAAATTCTTCTCTAAAATATTCTATTGTATATTTTTAGAGAATCTATTGGACTGTTAGTGATTTTCAGAAAAAGAGGAACCATATTTAAAATCTTACCTTGTGAAATCCTTAAGATTGTTTTAGGTTGATACCTTTCTTAATAATTTCTATTCTATGAACTGGCACAATACTGGAAGCTTAAATCTCTCTCTTCAGATAAAGAAATAAATATTTGGATTTGGCAGGAGAACACTTACATGGGAGAAACCAAAAGGTTCCTTACATATTTAGAGTTGTCCAATTAGATCTGTAAGGCCTATTTGCTGATTGCCTTACTGTGTCATAAATCTTTTCTAACCTGATGTTCTCCAGGTGTGTTGGGATTACCAATCAGAATTTCCAGTTAGAAGTTGGAGTCTCAACACATCTGGGATGCTTACACTGGGGAATCATGTTTTAGAATGCGACTGGATATTAGAAATGTACCTTATTTTATTTTATTTATTTATCATATTTGTGTACTGACCCATCTACTATGAAAGTGACGTGGCATACAGCACTTAATTTGAAAAAAAAAATACACAAAATTAGACACAATTAAAAATGTGCTTTTATTTACCTCTTAGCTTCTGATTTGATCAAGAAGAACTCAGCAGTAGCTGAAATCCAAAGATTAATTGCCATTGCTTAGTCTGATATTTGAATTAAATGCTATAATATCTATTTACCTGAAGTACCTGATTTCCCAAATAATTTATCTGTGACATAAAATTTTCTGGGAACATGACTTTTTCTTGTCTAAACTTTTTTAAAGGGAAAGATGGGAGTTGTCTTAAATGCAGAAACATCATCCTTTCTGGTAAACATGTACAGTATATTATTCCATGCCTAAATATCATGGAGAGGGTACCTTTAACCACGACAGATGTGAAGCTATTTAAGAATGGGATAAGAATACAGATTACATTGTTGTGACCTGTGGATTCCAGATTAATTTATTCATCACGTGTGCAAATCTTAAAACACCAGATTAATCTATTTTGAAAATATATTATTATTGAGGTAGTGAATATTATGTCCCATTCCTTGTTTTAAAACATAACAGTATTTGTTGGGGGACAGTAAATGTTTTTCTCTGTATTCAGTTTATACACCAAGTATCTGCCTGGAGTCAATTAAAATATTCATGCTGAAACAAGTATGTTGTTACATATTTGACAAGTTAATAGCTCATATTGGACATAAAAATAAACAAAGGTTTATGGAAGAAGTCCCTGGCATCTATTGTGCCCCTCCCTTTTCTTCTTCCAGTGTAGCTATGGGAGGGAATTTGGAAATGTTTGCTTCTGATTTCAATTAATCAGAATTACATATTGTGCCTAATCTATAAACTGTGATTTACTTAATGGCTTGAGCTATCTTCGAAAACTAAAACTAGCCTCCTTTTACTATTCCAATTTAAGACAATTTGCAGTTTGGCTAGGTTCAGATACAATATTTAATTGTGTTTAGTCAAATATGGAAGCAACATTGAACCTGCCTTCCATACTATTATGCCACAGAAGAGGAATGTGAAAACCCAAGATTCACTGTTTTTCAAACTGTCACAATATACTAACTTATTATTATGAGGGAACAAAGATTTATAGAAACATTTGCCCAAAATGTTATTCTGTGTCTCCCCATTTTTATATAATGCTGCTTTTTTAATTTAGATTCAATCCAAAGGAAATGTAAAATCAAACTGGTTTTAAGCCAGATTTAATTATAAAAACTAGATTTGATTTTGGTATCTTTATTCATCCCATTCAAAAAGAATGGGAAACTGTTCTGAATGGGTAATTAATGGCATTTAATACCTACTTGTAAAGGAAGAAGAAAGACAGAGGAGACTTTGTAAAAGCCTGCAGCATACTCATCATATCCATAAGAAGACACATCTTTTGTTGTGATGTTTAAATGCAGCTTTTGTAGTAGATTCTGCCATTTCAGTGGTATGCCATAAATTTTAAATCAGCTGGAACCATATCTATATTTTTAAAATCCAAATTTTTATTTTGAAATACACTTGTTAATCTTGAAGGCTTTTATTATGGAAAAATGTTGATAATTAATAATAGCTCATTATGTTTCTTCTATTCAAAATGTAATTTGCATAACATGTAATTAGGACATCTTGCAAGCACTCAAGATGCTTTTGACCATACTTAGTACTCTCAGCTAGTATCTTTCTGTACTAAGTCCTTAACTACTAAAGGTATAAAGTTATTGTGCATTGCTATCGTTAGCAATGCACAATGTGGATTCATGCTATGCAGATATACTAGCAATAGTCTAGTGGAGACCCCATTTCCATCAAAGTGCTGCATAAGTGATATTATGTAAAGGTAAGTTTTACCATGTTGTAATTTGGCATTGTGGCCTTGCTATATTGCTTCTGTACAACAACAAAAGCCATTCTTAGACAGGAGCATGCATTTGTTAACATTGAAAAACTTGCCTCTCCTTCATAGTAGCAGGTTGCCTGGGTCTCTAAATCACTTTTTCGGAAGAACTAGTTTTGAAGTGTACCAATATCAATAGCAATTTATGACTATCATTTCAGCCAGTTCTTTTACTTACTCTTGTCCACATAAACCAAACAGAGTACTTAATTTATGAAAAGAAACATGATGTGAAAGTAGGCTTCAAATCTGGCAATTCTTAGGAAAAAGTTTAGAATGCTGATAAGCTAGAATAGCTTTATAGCCCAGTGACAAAGAATCTCTTGTTCTGTGACTTTCACCAAATGGTAACTTTCTTTAGCCAAATGAAACAAATATCTGGTGCTGGAGTAGTGCCAGAATCATTTTTCACAACAACGTGCCTTAATTTTTTTCCAGTAATTTGAAGGTTGTCAAAGGAATATATTGTAATAGCAAGAACAAAGATAATTGTCTGATGTTAGCAACATTAACTTAGAATTTGGGAATGGTCTTCTTTAACAGGTACAATGATTCAAATCTTACTAGAATCTTTCTAGAAAGGTGTAATGTAAGAAAAAAAATGTACAGCAAGCAAAAATTGTCCAGTTATAAGAGAAATAGGAGAATTCAGGAGATTTCAAACTTATGCAGATTACATAGAAGAGCTAAAAAAAAACCTGAAGGATGATATGGTGGAAGGGAAGCCTACCCTTTTATCTGTTATTATTTCCATTTGCTCTTTTGGTTGAATTAGAAGAAAAAAATGTTACAAGAATAAAAATTTCCACAAGATTACATGCAAAATAATAAGTACTGTAGATGGAAGTGTGGAATTTAGGGAAATAGAGGATGCCTTGCATGTAAATCTGTTTTCAGGTTTGATCACTGATAATGAGGAATTTTTTGGCATTTCACCTATTCTTTGGGAAAAGGACAGAACTTAACTGTCTGCTGCACAGCCATTCTCAGGATATCTTTTAAATCTTTCCAAGGATAGAGTGGATTGTAGCGTTTTCGTGATCTTTGAAAGATTTAACCTAGTGACCATTTGATGTTACAATGACACATTTACAACTGTTGCAGTATCCTCACAGTCACGTGATCAGAATTCAGATGCTTGGCAACTGGCATGTATTTGTGACATTTGTGATATCCTGGGATCATGTGATCACCTTTTGCAACCTTCTGACAAGCAAAGTCAACGGGAAAGTCAGATTCACTTAAAAACTGTGTTTCTAACTTAACTATAGTGATTTATTTAACAACTGTAGTAAGAAAGGCTGTAAAATGGAGCAAAATTCACTTAACATTTGTCCTGCTTAGCAACAGAAATTTTGGGCTCAATTGCGGTTGTAAGTCAAGGACTTCTTGTACCTACTTCAACTGAACTGCTTTTTTTCGGAGTATATTTAATGTGCCTGTAGATTATGCAATTGAAGTTTTGAGCCACCTGGAGAATTTTATGTGAAATGAGAAAAATCTAAAGGGCTCTGAGGCTTTAGTTTCTAAATAGAAATAAATTTGGCCATAAAACATGGGGAGGGGAGGAGAATGTTTTTTGAGTAGAAGAGTTAATGCCAATATATATTTTTTTTAACCTGGGTTATGCATAAAAATGCATTGGAGTGTCATCCCTGAGAAGTAGTCTAGAGGAGAAGCACAATGAGGAGTACTAGTTTTATCATTATCCTAAGATTAAATTAACAGAACCTTCTAGACTGAAAATATTTCTCCTCTCTTTTTACTCTGGAAAATGAGGAAAGTCCATTTTGAAATATTTCCTCTGCCATTCCTACTTCTGTGGGCTGAGACAGATTTTACAGGCTGGTTATTCCATCTGTGACTCTTTCTCTTGTCTTCCAAGACCATTCCTACATGCTGTTATGCCATAGGGGTAGGATGATGAATATTGAACCATTAGACTTTATTAACAGATCACTTATTTGAATACACACTTTTTGCTTATGTTTGGATATAATTTAAGGCACAGTTTAGTAGTCAGAGAATGAGCTATTCACCCTTTTCCTCCAGAATCTGTGCAAAAGAGAAGTAAGAGGCATTTGTCTGTTAGTTTCAGGTAAATGTAGTTTGTCTAAATTTGAACATTAAGACACAATTCTGACAATGGTTAAGCCAATGTCCCAGGACCATTAACTGCATTTTTGAAGCTGGTTTACTTAGACATAAGATTTAAGTAATTTCAGCTCTGAAACAAAATATTCAGCTTAGTCAAGTTAAACTAATTTATTCTGTCTAAATCTAAGGTTTCATCTTCTTAACTTGATTAGAAAGTTCATTAGTATAAACCAAAAGTGAATGTTCACACTTTGCAGGATGGTAGCTAAGATTACAACACAGAGAAACATTTTATTTACTTTATGTATTTGTATCCTGCCTTTATTATTTTCATTAAAAAGGTGGTGATCATATCCAACACACCTTCCTCCTCCTCCTTTCATCACAACAACAATCCTATAAGGTGAGTTGAGCTGAGAAAGTGTGACTGGCTCAAAGTCATCCAACTGACTTTCATGGCTAAGATAGGTCTTGAACTCACAGTCTCCCACATTTTAGTCTGGTGCCTTAACCATTAGACCAAACTGGCTCTCTTTTTACATCAAGCACTTTTACTCAAATACTTTTTATCTTTAAAATAAACAGCCAAACTGTTACAGATAAATATGAGAATGTGTTAATTTGGGCACACTCAGCAGAACTTTTCCTTAAAGGAAATTGTGGAGAGTTTCAGAAAGTTTCTGAAAGTAGTAGGGTAAGGTTTGGAGGTCATTACACGTATAATGTAAAAGGCAGTGCTTTTTTTGTAAAAGAAAAAGGTGCTGGAACTCACACATGTCATACAACCCACCTTGCCTACCCTACAAGGTTCCATCCAAAAAAGGTGCCAGAACTCCATTCTGAGTGTTCTATGACAAAAAAAGCCCTGGTAAAAGGGCACCAACAGTTAAGTGGAATGTGATTTCTTCCTAGTTCTCAGCAGCACTTACAGATGGCTTTGCCAGTGAGTCCCTCAAAGGTCTCTTTGTGGGCATTGCCAACAAGGAAATCTTTGTGATATTCTTGTTGATGTTTTGAAGACTATAATACCGCCTACAATAGTGTTAGATTTATGTATATGAGGATATCATATCAACATTTGATGAATTCAAGTGCATATTAGCTCAGAGTCTAGTTTGATTGAATAAGGAAGGCTAGTATCAAAAAACTTGGCAGCTTTCTTTTGCTATAATCAGAAGAAAGAACTTATTCTAGACCTGCTAGGAAACCCAAACTCCAAATTCATTGCTACTTTTGAACTTATTGTTGCCACTCAAGCAAGACAGAAAAAATTAATGTCCAAGAACTGTATTACTATAGGTGAATGAATAGAGAAGTGTTACATGAATGTTTTCAGTTTATAATTTTTTAAACTATTGTGTATTGCAAGAGAAAGATTTAAGGTGCATGAGAAAATCTTATTATAATCCTGAAAGAAAACAAAATGGACTAAACATTTTCAAGAATGTTTAAAAGATGAATAATAATTAATATTTCCATGTTTGAAAAGTATACATATCAGATTCATTTTAATATAGGATTTTGCTGAAAGGTGAAAACTGAATGGCAACATTCCTTCTATCAGGAGAAAACGAGATGTGCATTTGAGTGAAAATAATATCTTTTGAATTATTTTTGTGTGTGAAGCATATTTACCGTATTTTCTGGCATATAAGACAACTTTTTAACCCATGAAAATATTCTCAAAAGTCGAGGGTCGTCTTATACGCCGGAGGTCGTTTTATAAGCTGGTATACGGCGTGCTGAAACTTTAGGGACAGGCGCCCTCTAGCTGAGCCACCGTGCGCTGCATCCTGGCCAGCCGCCCCCCTCTCCCTGCTCTCATGTGTACTCACTGTCGAGCCCCACAAGGTCGACACTTCGAAAGGATGCCCTGCACATATGAGGATACCCCAGCCCGTTCCCTGGCTCTCACCTCGCCGTCTCACAATGTGGCTGTATATCCGGACAGTCCTGAGAGGATTTCCGCAGTGTGGAGGACTTCTGCAGCCACACAACAGCTGACGGCTGCGTCTGCGCAGTTGAGCCTTTCTGCAGGCCTTCCGGCACGGCTTGCTGGTTCTTCGATGCGACCAGCAGGCCAGGCTCAATGCAAACCAGCAGGCCAAGCCGCACAGGGACAGCAGACCACCGTGGCTGGTGCCGGAAGTGCCAGGACCTCTACGCATGGATGCAAGGCTCGGCGGATGGTGGTAATGGGACGGACGCCGCGACGAGTGTTGGAGGGGCCAACGGATACCGGCCCCGAGCCAGGGATGTTAGGGGAGGGTCTCTGCTAGTCCAACCTGGGGTTTCGGGGCAGAAGCTGGCTAGGCCTGGGGGGGTGGTTTCGGAGTGAGGGTCGGGTGGCACGGGTGGTGGGGGTGCGTATGATATGGGCGGGAGTACAGAGGATAGAATGCTAAGGGGCGGGCTGGGTGTTACCTGGCAGGCTTGCTTGACGATGGACGACACTTCGCAGGGCTTGGGGCAGGCGCGCATGGGAGAACTGGGTGGGGTATTTATTGGCCTACGGGCGGATGTTGGCTTGTGTCGGTGGGGTGGGGTTTTTGAATGGGCAGACGATAAAAGAGCATTGGAGCAGGATGCTGCCAACGCTGACTTTGTTCCAGTTTAGTTATTCCTGTTTGGCTGTGTGGAAATAAACATTGTCACTCGTACCTATGACTGTTTGTGGTTTTCGTTGGGGATTCACTGTGACACTCACATTGCGTACTACCACTCAGATCGTCTTGGAGACAGGGACGGCTGGGCAGGCAGGGAGGGATAGCTGACCCACCCAATCCAAGCAGACTTTGTATGCAGTGTGCACAGGAAATACATCGCTTGCCGTGATTGGCTGGTTGTTGTATATTGGGATTGGCAATTCTGAGGGAAGGCAGTCTATCTGGTGAGCAGATACATGTGGTGGTGAATACAGTACAGCACAGCACCAGTATCTGTAACGGGTCATACAGTACAGCACCAATACATACAGTACAGTATACACATGGCTAACAGTCAAGACCCCATCATGGCTTCACCAGCAAGAAGGAAGAAATATGAAGCCAGTTTCAAACTTAAAGTTGTAAACTTTGCCATAGAACATAATAACTGTGCTGCTGCAAGACAATATGGAGTAACAGAAAAGATGGTTCGGGACTGGAAAGCAAATGAAAAAGCATTAAAGAGTATGCCAAGGGGTAAGTGTGCATTAAGAAGAGGCACCCCACATTGGCCAGAACTCGAAAAACATGTAACAGACATGGTGAATGAGCATCGCCAAAGCAGTTATGTAGTGACACGAAATAAAATACGTTTGTTTGCACTTCAGTGGGCCAAATCTAACCCAGATCACAGCAACAGATTTAAGGCCACTGTATCCTGGTGTACTAGATTCTTGGAAAGGTAATAATCTGGTACTGAGGCAAAAGATGAAAATTGCACAAAAATTACCTGCAGATCTTGATGCCAAAGTAAATAGTTTCCATCGATATGTAATACAACAGCGCAATAAACATGGCTGTGCGTTAAGTAGTATCGGAAATATGGATGAAACTCCAATGAGTTTTGATATGGTTGGAAATAAAACTGTCGATCCAAAAGGTGAAAAAAACAATTTTAATTAAAACAACAGGACATGAGAAGTCCAGTTTTACAGTGGTACTAGCATGCACAGCTGATGGCGCCAGACTGAGACCAATGATTATTTTTAAAAGAAAAACAATGCCGAAACTCAAGTTCCCTGTTGGTTGTTTTGTACATGTGAATGAAAAAGGCTGGATGGATGAAGAAGGGGTAAAGCTATGGCTTGATAATGTATGGAGCAGGCAACCAGGTGGACTTATTCAAAAACATAGTCTACTGGTGTGGGATATGTTCAGGGCTCATTTAACTCCCAGCACCAAGCAAAGGCTGGCAAGAATAAACACAGATGTGGCAGTTATTCCTGCAGGATTGACATTGTTGGTACAGCCACTGGATGTGTGCCTAAATAAGCCATTTAAAGATCGCATTCGAGAACCGTGGAATGAGTGGATGGTTAGCGGCAAAAAGTCATTCACAAAAGGAGGAAACATGCGTGCTCCACAGTTGGATGTTTTGTGCAAGTTTGTCATAAAAGCCTGGAATGATATTGATGCAGAAACAGTAATCAAGTCTTTCAAGAAGTGTGGCATATCAAATTCATTAGATGGTATGGAGGACGACTACTTGTGGCAAGATGAAGAGGAAGCCGAAGCTGAGACCACACCATCTGATACGGAATTAGATCCATACGATGACTGCCTTACAAATGTATCACAAGATGTCATTGATGTACTTATGATATCAGATGATGGAACAGGAGGATTTTGAAGACTTTTAAAGGGAAACTGTTACGCCAGCAAATCCTGTAAAAATAGCTTGGAGTTATGATGGGCGTTGCTGACTCGCCAGGAACTTGCCCGGCACTTGCTCTCTCTCTATTGTTTGTTATCTTCCTCCTATCATCATCAGTTCCAGTTTGGTTGACAGCTTAGAAAACAAACAGCATGGCAGCTCCCATGGGTTTATTGTCTTATCCTTCCTTTCAGCTTTAGAGTGAATTAGGAAAAGTTTAATCCACTTGCACTGTTTTATGTTTACATGTTTGATGACAAACAGCCTTATGTTTATAAGTGACAGTTTTCCTACTACGTACCTGCATGTCATAAGCATTTGAATTAAAATTACCATATTAAAATCAAATCTGATGTTTTTTAATTTTTATTTGGTGTGCGTTGGAAGAGGGGTAGTCTTATACGGCGAGTATAGCCCAAACCCTATAATTTAACAGGAAAAGTAGGGGGTTGTCTTATACGCCCAGTCGTCTTATACGCCGGAAAATAATGAGACAGTAATTCCAAATATATGCAGATATTGAAAAGAATCATCTTTTGCTTGCAATGAGAAAAATTTTCAGGAGTAAAATTAATGTGAATGAATCTCTCCATTACATTTGATCAATCTAAACACATTAGCACAAATGAAAAGATTTAAATATAATGCAAATCACATGTCAGTTATTTTAGTATCTTTAAGATTTCCTGAGATAATAGCAACCTGTAAGGTATTGAGATAGGCATACATTTAATTCCAGAACTGTCTGCTTTTTGGACAGATCTAGCTCCTTGTTTCTCCATCACTGCTCCTGCTCTAGGATTTGAGAATCAAAGGTCTTACTGCTGGTTGAATAACTATGTACTGGTCTTAGATAACTGACTGATTTTAAGAGGGCTAATTATAATGTCAGAGTCCATGTAATTAATTTTCAGATTAAAGAATTTGATTTGAACATTCTGCAGCTTCCATAATCTAAATCAGATTTACCACTGAATTTCATCTTGCCCAAAGAATACATTCTCCATCCTTATTCTCACAGTATTTATTCTTGCAATGTCTGGTCTATTAGGTCTTATTTAGGAGAGTGAAATGTAATTCTACTAGAATGCATGTTGATATACAGTTTGACATTGCACAACTAGTTATGCCTGAGGGTTTAATACATACCTTATATATTACTGTTTAATATAAAATGTGGCTTCTTTTGCTTTAAAATCCCTATTGATACATATTTGTTATTTAACTAAAGCCAGTACAAGTTGCCCCTGGATTTTTGACAAGATAGATATTTGGTTCTACCAGTTTTGTCTGGATTCTGCTAATAAAATAGTAAGAAAATTCTATACTGAGCCAAGTGATAAAAATATTTCCAGCTTTATTGTGAGGTTTAGAAAAGAAACAAAAAAGCATAACTAATTTAGTTATGCTTTAATTCTAATTCTTTAGAAGTAGAGTGGCAGAAAAATATTTTCTGAATGAATATATGTCTATAAATGTTATTTCTATAAGAAATTATTGGACCGTATTGTTAACCAAACAGATTTTGAATGGTATTTTTAAAGTTATGTAACCCTAACTCATGTTTGTCTCCTTGCAACATTAATTAATATGTGATTTTAAAACAAATAGTTCATAAAGTCTTGTTACAGGCCATCTCTCTTACTGTCTTCTATACATATGCAGTCGTTGATTTGTTATTAAACTCTGAGAAACTAATAACAAAATATGGTTGGACAAAATCTTTATTAGATTTTTTTTCCCTATAGTCAAAACTTACATAGATTCAGAAGGCAAAAAAAATCAGCAAAGGGCAATAACAAAACAGTACTCCATTGCCAGCTGTATGAAGCAGACTATATCAAAAAAACCAATCCCACAGTACGACTATAGCTACAGTCAGGGCTTTTTTTCTGGGGAAAAAAAGGTGCCGGAACTCTCTTTTTGTGGGCGCAGGAGGCGGGGTGGCGGGGGAGTGGCACTGCTGCAGTCATGGGTGCGAGGGGTGTTGGTGGCGGGCTTTCCCCCTGGGCCGGAACTGGCGTGGCTGGTGCTGTGGGAGCAGCAGGGCCTGCTCTATATGGCGGGGCTGCGCGGGGCGTGTGGCAGAGGTGGTGCGGGCCAGACAATGCAGGGTGGCCACTTAGGTGTGCAGGGTGAGGCGATGGTGGCACAGGTCCAGCACCGGATAGGCCACCAGCCTAGCTGTCACGGGTGAGCACAAGGAAGGAGTGCACATGAACTCCACAGAATCCACCTCCCACTCCTTGTCCTCTCTTACTTACCTAGTTGAGATGGTGTAGTTGGGCAGCAGGGACGCGGTGGCTCAGTGGGTTAGGACGCTGAGCTTGTCGATCAGAAGGTCGGCAGTTTAGCGGGTCGAATCCCGAGTGCCGCGTAGCAGAGTGAGCGCCTGCTACTCGTCCCAGCTTCTGCCAACCTAGCAGTTCGAAAGCACGTAAAAATGCAAGTAGAAAAATAGGGACCACTACGGTGGGAAGGTAACAGCGTTCCGTGCGCCTTTGGCGTCTAGTCATGCCGGCCACATGACCACGGAGACATCCTCGGATGAGCGCTGGCTCTTCGGCTTTGAAACGGAGATGAGCACCGGCCCCTAGAGTTGGAAACGACTAGCACGCACGTGCGGGGGAACCTTTACCTTTACCTTTACTAGTTGGGCAGCAGGGAGGGATGCAAAGTTCCTGCCAACTCACCTTCGCTGCAGACAACTTGCCGGTGCAACGTTTGCCGGCCAGGTCTTTTGGCGTGCTCAGCAGCAATTCCTATTGGTTTTAGAGGGAGTAGCATAGCTTGTTCAAAAGCTTTTGTGTGTGTGTGTGTGTGTGTGTGCAAAAAAAGGTGCCGGAACACCATTCTGAGTGTTCTATGAGAAAAAAGCCCTGCTTTTATGTTTTAATCTTCTGATTTTAAAAATATATTTTTTTCTATTGTAAGTTGCTCCAAACCTCGCCATGTGGATTGCATACAAATATTATATACTGCTCAAAAAAATAAAGGGAACACTTAAACAACACAATGTACTGTATTTAATAGTAGGATGTCTTATCTTGTGTTCCTTTTATTTTTTGAGCAGTATATAATTGGTAAATAAAGGTAGAACATATGTTAAATATACATCAAATGATAATATGCTTCCCTACAAAGTCAATTCTTGCTCAATGACAGACCAACGAGTTAACTCGGAAAGGCAAGAGGAAAATTTAGAAGAGATCTGTGCAACTTGTAGAAGGGAAAGGCCCACACTGATAAATTAAAAATCTTTGTGGTCTGCAAAAGAATGCTGGTGGGCTAATCAATGATTTGGTGACTAGAGGAGCATAATGCCGCTGGGGGGGGGGCGAAAGCCCTAATAAGCAGGCATATACATAGAATGAAGGCTATTGCTAAGCACATTTGATTTGTGCTTAAATTGTAAGCCGCCCTGAGTCTTCGGAGAAGGGCGGGATATAAATGGGATTAAAATAAATAAATAAATAAATAAATCTACAGTGTTGGAGCTCGTGGTCATGGTAAGCTATGGAGGCACTAGGCAACATGACTTTCAGGGCAGTGGTGGTGATTTTATTATTATTTTTTTTAAAAGTCTGTGCTCTGTCCAAGGGTGCTTGGTAGGCTGCATGTACAGGACGTCTAGAATTTATTTTGGAGCATTCAGCTATCTAGAGCAGGCATGTCAAACTCATTTTGCTTGAGGCAACTTCTTATAAAAGAATTGCCATTAAATTGTTTTAATAAAACAATTTAAATCAATTTTTCACTTGATTTCAAATTAAATGAATTATATTGGTTAACAATGAGATTTTTTTAGTACAATTGCCAAATGCAATAAACTGGTTTTAGGTATGTTATTGAAAGGAAAAAGCAATCCCTGCTGCGTTACTGATCCCAGAGAAGCATTTGCATGTATGCAGGTACCCTTAGGGTGCCATAGTTATGGATGAGAAATATTGGTTGCAAAGTTGGCATTTCTGGATGTAATACAGATATTTTGGACTTATTTTTATTTCTTTGCATGTTTGGTATTTTTAAAAAGGCATATGCTACTGACCATGCTTATGCGCATATGTAACATTTTTTGCTAGGATACATGACTACTGCTTTCCCAGAATGTGAAAAGTGAAAGATTGTGAATAAACAAAATTTTAATGTACAGATAATACCACCAGAAATTATTTTAGCCTTTTTAATAAATGTTGTTATTGATGTTAAGCTCACCAGGGAAAACATCATATATTGTTATGTATATACTAGGTTAATTATTTAAAGACTGAAGTGCAACATAACTAGATTCTAAATAATCTATTTTTCAAAACACACAACAGTCCAAACAGTAAAAGTAAAGTCCAAATTAAGAATATTTCATTCTTAAGAATTGTTTTAAAGTAGTTTAGTTGTAATAGATGTTTATAGATTCAAAATAGTTTTCAAGAGTATTTACAAAAGATACTATTTTTTTCTAGCATCAGCTAAATTAGACATATTACATTGAGAAAAATGTTTCTCATTTCTTTCCTTATTGATTTATTGATTTCATTGAAGAGATGTTAACATAGGAAATAGATTATTTTGTTATCTAATTTTACCTTCCAAAAGACAGAAGAAGATGAAAAATGTGAAGTTCTTTTCTGTTGGCTTTTTTGAATTAGCTTTTTTAGATTCTAAAAGTTTAGTTCCTAAAGAAGTAACCTTGTAAATAATTTTAATGTCGTCTAGTGCAGGGTAGGCAAACTTGGCTCTTTTATGACTCAAGGACTTCCCAGAATTCCTGAGCCAGCATGGCTCAGCTTGGAAAACTCTCTCTTTCCCCTCAGTGTGGCTAGCTCAGGATTTCTGGGAGTTGAAGTCCATGAGTCATAAAAAAGAGCCAAGACTGCAATAGGCTTTCCAAAGCCAATAGAGGCAGCTTTTTTTTTGCAAAAAAAAGGTGCCGGAACTCTGAGCTTTCTATGAGAAAAAAAGCCCTGGCTACAGTATCCTTTAATGATATAGGTTGTAATGATAGAATCTTCCAAGTATTTTTATATTTTATCTTCCATTCCCCTTATATCCTCATTGAGTCAGAGAGGAGGCGCCTGAGCCTATAATATTATCTATAATATGGCTTCTTAAACAGGGCTGGGATAATGTCCTTTCTGGGATTTTAGACAGCTAATGCCTGTTACTGGAAAGACCTGCCTTCCCAACTATGGGCTTGCTGGAAGAAGATATTAGAAAGTATTGGCCAACACTTTGGGAGGGCAACAATTTAGAGAACACAAATAGTGTTCATACTAAATTAAATGGACTAATTGTTTGAGAATAATTCATCTTATTGATATATATTTCCCTATAATATGTTTTAAGACACTATATATTTCAGTGATCTAACTTTTGGTGAACTACATAAAGTTGGTGATAGAGACAAAACTAAGTAATATTATTTTTTAAGTTTTTAATCATGCTAGAAACAATGCAGCATATAAATTGAAATAATAAGTAAATATTATGTAACATGATTATCTTTCAAATATGAATTTGAATAAACAGACTGAAATTGAAGACTTAGAAACATTTAAACCATGAGATTCTGTGGTTATTTGTAATTGAGTTGTTTGTATTGAGTACATATTTCCAAAATATATTTTGGAAGGGTGTTTTGGCCTGCCCTAATTTCAGAATTGTTTTTAATGTAAGGCACTCACTCTTTAATGAAAAGAATCATTGATATTTTGGCTTCTTTCATTTCATGTTTGGCCCATGCTGAAAAAAGAGACCTATCATTTAATAACAAAATGTTACCATTGCAGTTATAGAATTTGAAATAAATGCACCTTTTAATTTTCATTTTCTATGGATATGGTTGCTATACTGAAACTCTGCAAAGTGACTGAACACAAAACAGATTATATTTCAATGGCTGTCTTCCAGAATCCTCTGACAAAGGGATGAAAATAGTTGATGGCATGCTGTCCTTTAGTACAGTACAAACTTCTAACAACATATCAAATATACAAGGGATATGGTTTGGAAATAAACGGTAGTAGTCACAGTAACGTAGCCAAATTAGAGCAGCTTTTTAATCTGAGACATAAATGCTCCAATTATGGCAAATTATAGTTATGATTAAATTTACAAAAAATGGTAGATAGTAGATATAATAGTAATGTTAGGAAGCGGTTGGATTTTTATGAAATATGTACTCGATGCCTTCTTCAGCTTGCCAGTTCAACAAGTATGTTGGGAAAGGTATAATTGTAGCAGAATTGCCATAAATGAACCAAGCAGGAATCAAATTGCATGTAGCTACTGGCTGAATCAGAGTAAGTGACATATGACATTCTAGCTGTTGATCAAAAATGCTTATCATCCTTAAGAAGAATGAATGCTGGTAACTGTAATTTAATAGCTTCTCTAGTGCTAAACATTGTTTATCCCTGGCTTGAGGATAAAGAAGCAAGCACAAACTCCCAAAATAACTCAAAGATATTACTTCTCAGTCACCAAAATTGTTCTGATGCTTTACTTGCTTGGTTGCTTTTCAAAAAGAGAGGATGACAACCTTACTCCAAATTTGAAGTTTCTAATACCTTCGACCACCAACTCATCATGAATGTTGCCGTCTGTTATGATTGTATCACTTCCTATTTTGATTAAAATCAAAATGCTGATAATATCTTCATGCTTTCCAGTAGAGCTGGCTATTTCTAAAATAAAAGACGTCATAAGTACAAGGATTAACATTTTATAAATTATGCCTTGGTCCTCCAAATGTTTGCAATTAGTTTAATAGTTTATTTCTTTTTGTAGCAGACAACAGATGTGTCGTATCAAATGCAGCAACATGTACTGCCTGTCTTGCAGTGGGTCCTGAATGTGGTTGGTGTGTACAAGAGGTAAACAGTTTCTTTGCATTAGTCAGCTATTATTTGTTTACCTTTCCTTCACCTATACAGTAGGATTTTGCAACACTTCAATTTTGATAGGATGATGCTTGGGAAATTCCTGGGATTTCTCACATTTAGCAAATTCCAGTGACCAGAAGTCAACACTGATTTGAAGGCACATACACATATACCAAAATACACAAAACTCACTTGAACACTGACTTTAAAGCACATACACACAAAAGCTATGGTAGGCTCAAACTAACCTCTTTCCCATATTCTCTTTTTTTTAACAGCATCACTCCATTACAGTGATGGAGTAAGCAAGCAAATTCAATAAGTAAATAAAAATATCTTCTCTGCTACTTCATCTAATAAAGTTCTTCATTAAAGTAAGGAGCTATCTTGAATTAGTGGATAGGTAGAGGCCACTAAGATGAATTCTTATCCAAGGTTTTAGTTGCCTCAATATTCCAATAAATAACCAAGTCTTTGGCAGAATAACATGTAGAAATAACCTTCTTTATGCTCTCTTAATTAAAAATAGTCTGAAATAATAATGTTTTAGTGCTTTGTCCAAAAGAAAAGAGAGAAATAATTTTTATCTGCTTAATGAAGAATTCTATAAAGTTCATCTTCTTTCTTATGGGCACATGAATGGGTTCCAATTTGCCAGACTCAAGTAGCTCCAAATTATCCTTTTTATGTTTTATCCTTTTCATCTATTATTACAGACATTAAAGATGAATACCAGCATTTGTACTTTGTCTTAAGGTTATGTATTTTACCTTTACTACTATTGATGCTGATTTTTTAATAAAATATGTGCTTTATTCCCACCCTCGTCAATTTTGTTGCAATGTGCAACACTATCTCACCTGTCTTCAAAAACAGTAGTATTATATATGGTTTGGTTATGTTGGCTTTATTGTTGGTTTGGAATAATAACGTTTTGCTTATATGATGTTATATTTTCTGAAAATGAAAGTTCTCCCAACTTCTTATAATTTTGTTATGTATTTTGTTTCCCGCCCCCCGACATTCCAACAGGATTTCATGGCTGAAGCAAAACTGAAAGAAAGATGTGACATAGTTTTACATTTAATCCAAAGAGGCTGCAAGCCAGATTTCATAGAAAGTCCTAACATTGATGTAACAATGCCCAGCAATGAGGCTAATATTCAGGTTATCCCAGGAGAAGCTTCAGTGCAGCTGCGTCCAGGTTTGGATATCAGAATTACTGTTTTAATTTAAAAACTACATTTTGTCTTTGGCACAATCTAGGAGACTGAAGATAAAGCACCTTGGATAAAAAATCTAATATGTTTTTACATAATCAAAAATAGATTCTGAAGATTCGCTTGGTTTTTAGAAAACAAATGAAAGGATTCTAAATTATTCAAAAACTACAACTGCATAATCTTTTAGATACACTAATTCAGTTAGTTGTGTACTTGGACTAAAATTACTTACAATAATTGGTTCCAACAATTTTTAATGTTCTTGCCATCTTCTTAAATAGCTAATGAGCCTGGCTGCTGCTATTATCCATTGTCTTAATTACTACTAACCATTCATCAAAATTGGATAATTAAACTGAATCACTCTATATTTAGTTACTCATCTCTGCATTCAAATTTTGTAAATGACACTGTTTACATTGCCTATATTTCTTAGGTAGATTTTATTTTCTTAAATTGAAGACAGGAATATTCTTCCAGGTGTGAAACTTGACTCTGACTCCAATAAGCATCTTCTCTTCCCATGCGTGAATGCCTATGAGCGCATGCATGCACATACACACAGAAAGACACACATATAAACAAACAGTAGAGATCTACCAAATCTACTCAGATCAGCATAGATTAACTCCAAGGTCAACTTCAGACCAACAATCAAGTAAGCATTACTGCCACAGAGCCATTAGTAAACAGCCCAAGCAAAGAATCTCTAAGACTGCCCCCACCCACCTAGACAGACAAGACACCAGAATATAAACTGACAGCAAACAGCACTCCTTACTAGCACTGATGATGTTACCTAGTTAGGGTAATGAAACATCTGCAAGAAAACAAGCAAGCTCAGAGAGCACTAAGAACCTCTATTTCAACTCTGAGCTACAAATATTCTCCTTCATTGAGATCTACCAGTAAGCATTATACTTCACTTTTGCTGCACAATGCCTGTCATTCATTCAGTGCTGGCTGCAAACTAGCCTTGATGTATTGCCAGGAGCAAAATATTCCAGCTGCTCTGCAAACTTGGAAAACCAGTCCCCTCCCCCCCACACACACTTTCATCCCTTCTCATTGGTTGGAATCTACATTCCAATGCATTTCTTCTATGCCTTGCTTATTCAGTGGGATCACTGACTGCTCACCACGCTCCCAATTTCCAATTTTGTTTCATACTCACTTGACAGCAAACTCCAAAAAGGATCTGCATTCTGCAGGTGGTGGGGAAAAAATAAAAGCAAAATAGGCTGAGTTTACAATGCATTGGGAACAGCTTACAAATCCAATAGCTATGGCATAGCAAAGTTTCCTGTCATATATACATATTTAGATATGATTTAAACTTTTTAAATAGATTGTTGTTTTCTCTTAAGCATCTAGATGCTTTATGTATACCTTCTGAAAGACCACTTGATGGGATGTTCATTAGTTTGAGACTCTTGAGTAATATCTGCACTGTATGTGAATTAGGAAGGATTGTCAGAAAAGGCAATCAGTGATCAACCACTTGGATGAGGCTGTGGGAATTAGAAAGTTGAATGAGAATCACAAGGGGTCAACCAATAAGATTACATGTTCTAGTCCATGTTGCAGCTATTGATGCATATGAGAATATTTGAAGCACCTTGGAGGCAATATAATTTCAGAATAGGATGCAGACTTGTTTGCTGCAAATATCCTGCTCTCATTCAGATTAAGAATATGTAGATATAAGCTTGTTTAATGCAAAATAGGTGCTAAGGTATGTTAATATAGACAAAAATAGAAATAATTGTCTATTCAGAATGCTCTTGGTCTGGAAACTTAGGAATTTAATTTGATGATTACAATTAAGGAAAACAAAAACTGCATTCTGAAAAGCTAATTCAGTTTGTGGAAGTTATCTAGAAGTTTGGGAGCTCTGGTTAACTTCATTTGTAAAAATGTAATTTGAGCTTTAAAATTCTGGTTTGTCCGGAAACCTAGCTCCAAAAAATATAGATGTATGAACAAGATGCATATAAAAGATTTTCTTTGAGCTACCATTTAACTATAGCAGAATTATCTTGCCAAACATATATCTCGTCCCTAATCCTTTGTAAGTGAAGGGGAACTTCAGACTGTTATTCATCTGCCTACAGTTTCCCTACCCAAATATTATTGTTTTCAACATCAACACAATTCATTATTGGTCTAGTGCATTGTACCAGGACTGCTGATTCTTCTTGGTAAATTAACTTGCTTACAATAATATTTTTTAAGTTGATTCCAGCTGCATTGAAGGGCTAATTTCTAGTTTTCTCAGTCACTATGATCAAAGAAAGTATAATATATTTAATTTATTAGCTCCTTGAAAAAAAATGTGTTTTCATAACTATAGTATTTCAGTGGGCATCACCTTGCAAGATTAGTGTAGAGTCATGTGGAATTGACCACAGTATAAATCTAATAAATACATAAATTAGCATTGTGCATTTCAATGGATGTATGCAAAGCTCCTTTTCCATATATGTACTGATTTTAGTGACAGCTGTCATTCCTCAACACTAAAGACAGTTCTCATTCCAGCATTTGGGTAGCTCAGTTATTACAGCCACCTGGCATTATCATAACAAATACATTGTTTGAATGTTGCAACCAGTGTAGATTTTCTGGCTATTTCAACATATGTAGAATTAAGGAAAGTACCAATACTTTTTTTGCAGTCATGGAGAAAGCATAGAAGAAACAAATGTAGATGAATATTCGTGTACCAGGAAAGTGTTTCAGGATCTGTGTCAGTCACCAGGACCAGATATTTTTGTCTTCTGAGGTTTTGGACTAGTACTGCAGCCCATCTCCAGGGAACTAGCTAGAGAGAAATTCAAAAATCTCTTGTCCTGGTGACCTATCCAGAATGGATCCTGAAGCAAATGTGGCTCATTTGACACTTTGCAGGTACTTCTATTAATGGTGCATTCTTTTACAGTCCTCTACTACTTCACACAAAATCACACACAGTATCCTAGAGTAGACAAACAATCAGCTGTGCACATTCTCCAGGGCATGGAAATTTAAAAATGCATCAATGTGCTCAATTAGCATGTGAAGTTTCCACAGACTTAAACATCTACAGTACTATCAGTGAAAACTACCGAATTGTTTCCTATTGGGAAAAGATTATAGTAGTCCTTGATTTATAACTATTCATTTAATGACTGTTCAGGTTTATGACCAGGTTTCACACTTGCAACTGTTGCAGCGTCACCATAGTCACATGATCAGAATTCAAGCACTTGGCAACTGGCACATATTTATGACAGTTGTACTGTCCCACCGTCATATGATCACCATTTGTAATCAAGCAAGCAAAGTCAATGGGGAAAGGCAGATTCACTTAACAACTATATGATTTACTTAACAACTGCAGTGATTAGCTTAACAATTGTGGCTTAAAATGAGGCACAACTCACTTAACAACTGCCTTGCCTAGCAACAGAAACTTTGAGATCAATTGTGGCCGTAAGTAGAGGACTACCTATTCACATTTGTAGTAGGAAAAGGTATGTTCAATAAAAGCCAATAATGCTGTTAAAGGGCTAGGGAGCTTTGCTGCTGGTTCCATTCATAGCATCTTTGTTTTATTTCCACCTTGGGGAACTATAAGTACACATAGAACATGAATATCTGCAAAGAGGAACCTAAACTAGATTAACTATGATGGATTGGATAAACTCAGTTTTACCAGATTTCTGTGCATGCACATAGACCATCATGCACCTAAGCTGTTCTAAGGCAGAAATGCACATAGTCATATGAAAATGTATGTTGACTATGGCAAAGCTAATGCTATAGCTCCAATCCACCTGTAGATGACTTACAAGAAGGTTTAAGTTGATTTCAACCAATAAGAAGGATCTTAGAAGTCTAGATTCTTTCTCAGGGCGACTTGGCCAATCTTTTCATTATCCTATTCTATTCTATCCCCTTGTAATATATGTCTATGTAAGATTGTAAAGAATATAAGATTCTGAGCCAGCTGACATTTCAGGGGAAAAAAATCTCCAGCTTGTTGAAAATCAGCTTTTAACATTTCTAACATATTTCACATTTTATCCTCTTTCAAGGACATTGGCATAAAATAGATGAGTTTATCTCAATGTCCCTGGCCTTGCAGTAGCCCTGTTAAAGATGGCAGGAGTTGCCTAAAGCCACAGTTTGTCTGTTTATATAAACCCACATAATTTTCTTATTATCATTAGCAAAACACAGGAAATTACAGTTGTGGCAGAAGTAATATTTCATAGAAGTAGTGTTATGAAGTAGATTATTACTAATTCTGCTACATGAAATGAGTTTGCATAAATTCAGAGGGGAAGTGCTAAGGAGAAAAAGGTCATTTTGAAATCACATATGGTTTTTATTACTTCCTATCAAAGGAGCAGGAACAATAAGTGAGGATATACAGTATGTTTTACATTTTTTTAATTATCATAGAAGTGCAGGTTTGTACTTTTTCTCCAATTACGGAAAAAAATACCAGCCCTGATGTAAAATGGCATTCATCTTAATGATATCTTTAGAATACAAAACATCCATTTTTTAAAACAATGTAAAATTTTATAGTTTGCTCAACATCCAGATAACACAACTACCAGCAGAAAGACACATACAGTATTTATTCCCATCTTATTTTTTGGCCAAAGCAAAGTGACATACATAGCTGATGCTGATAACCTAAGATAGAAGTTACTATTTCTGAACGCAAGACCACAGCAAAGGAGGAGAGCAGATATTAAATTTCATTGAGAATTATCCTTATTAATGCTAGACTATAGTTTAGTCACTTCCCCCCCCCCCGCCACCCCCTTTGCTGGGAAATTGTGTAAGAGGGGTCCTTGGTACTCTCTGAGCTTGCTTGTTTTCTTACAGACCTTTTGTTACCCAAACTAGATAATTTCATCAGTGCTAGTGTAAGAGACAGGAAATTGTTTGTTTATTATTTATTTATAATAAATAATTTATATTTATTTATATTATTTATATTTATATTCCACTATCTCTTTGTTGAGTGACTCTTAAAAACAATAGTTCTATCTGTTATGGATTATCCAAGTGGGCAACTGCCTTTGAAATAATAATTTTTATTCCATCCATAAGAATGGTACATGCAGTAGGCCAGACAGTTAAAAAAAATAACAATATTTAGAATATTAGAATAATAGAATCAGCAGAATTTTGGAAAGAAGGAAACAAGTGATTTACAGTAACAGCAGCAACATCACAGTGTTGTGACACAAATTCCAACCCTTTTCTAAGTCCATGGAGATGTTACATGCATGCCTGAATGGGACATAGCTAGAAACACGCTTCTTTTGTTGTTTTGTGAGTACTACTTGTGTACACCAACTTCCTGATCAAGCTTGAATGAATAAAGATTCATTCACAACTCTGAACTATTAGCTGTAAATTATATGTAGATCTTTTACAAATTGAGGCAAATATTTTTTTTACATAATGCTAGAGTAATTTATATACTTTAAACTGCATAGGTTTAAAAATAAAATTTGCTTCATCCAGTAAATCTTGTTTATTTTTTAAATAGTCAAGCTGAAATCTATCATAAAATATCTTATGTCTTGGCATAACCTTTTGATCCAAATTTGCTTTCTTTTGTGCTTTGATTTCCTTATGAACTGTTCTCTGTGTTTATGTATTTGTTCGCTTAGTGACTTTTTGAAGTTACAATGGCACTGAAAAAAGTGTCTTATGACCATTTTTCACACTTATGACCATTGCAACACCCCCAAGGTCATGTGATTTACATTCAGATGCTTGGCAACTGATTCATATTTATGATGGTCACATTGTCACAGGGTCATGTGATCCCCTTTTGCAACCTTCTGACAAGCAAAGTCAATGGGGAAGTCAGATTCACTTAACAACTGTGTTACTAATTTAACAACTGCAATGATTCACTTAACAAATGTGGTAAGAAAAGTCATAAAATGGGTCAATACTCACTTAACAAATTTCTCACCCCTCCTACTTTTACATCTTATTTTCTCTCCACTCCTTCTTTTAATCCTCTCTTCTCTCCACCTCCTTTTTTATCCCCTCTTCTTTTCCCTCCTTTTATATCCTCTCTTCTCTACCCCTCCTTCTTTTATATCCTCTTCTCTCCCCCTCCTTCTTTTATATCCTCTACTTTCCACCTCCTTCTTTTATATCCTCTTCTCTCCCCACTCCTCCTTTTTTCTTCGTTGCACCTCCAGCTGATTTCTCTCCTCAAGGCTGCGCTTCTATATCTTTCACCATCCCCTTCACTTTCCCCCAGTGTCTTTTTCCCCCTCTGCCTATCCCTCCAAAAATGCTCCTTTTATAGCCTCTCATCTCTCTCCCCTCCTCCTATTCTCTTTTGGATGCACCAGAAGCGCCAATCCTGGGGCCTCTGTCTTGCCCCTGCAGCCCTGCAGAAGCACGTGCCAATCCTGGGGCTTCTGCCGAGCCTTGCAGCTCCAGATGACTCTCCCTTAAACTTGTGCAGTGCTGCTGCTGCTTCAGCTCATTCCCCTCCCCTGCTACACTTGTCTAGGACGGTCGCGTACCACCTGCCAGGTGCCAAAGTACCACCAGTGGTATGTGTACCACCGGTTGAAAAGCCCTGACTTAGAGAAATGGGTAAGTTTGGCTTTCTCTACCTGAATATCTAAATCCCGTTCCCTCTGCTTAAATTCTGCCTATAGGCCTAAAGCAAATAGGGCTGATACTGATAAGGCACTGCATTCACTCAGGATTGAAAAGTTTTTGTAAATACAGGTAGTCCTCGACTTATGACCACAGTTGAGCCCAAAATTTCTGTTGCAAGTGAGATATTAAGTGAATTTTGCCTGATTTTATGACATTTCGTTAAGTGAATCACTGCACTTGTTAAGTTAGTAACACCTTTGTTAAGTGAATCTGGCTTCCCCATTGACTTTGCTTGTCAGAAGGTCACAAAAGATGATCACATGACCCTGGGATACTGCAGTGTCATAAATACAAGTCAGTTGCAGAGTCTGAATCTTGATCACATGACTACAGCAGTCATAAGTGTGAAAAATGGTCATGTCACATTTTTCAGTGCCATTGTAACTTTGAATAGTCACTAAATGAACTGTTGTAAGTCGAGGACTACCTGTACACATCTGAGATCAAAAGTATTGCTATACCTAAAGATACATGCTATATAATTTTATAATTATTCAAACTGCCTCTTTGACACTGAGAGTATTATGGATAATGGGAAAAGCATAGAAAATGGAATCGCTTGAGAAGAGGTGTGTCTATGTGTCTGTATGTCTGTGTAAGTAACACACAGCCATATATTTAATGCTTAGTTACAGTCTAAAAACCTAAACTAAATTAAGCTAGTAAAACTGGAAAAATATTCTGCATAGGATTTGATTTTAAAATAATGCAAACGTTCAGAAGTATTGATTGTAGTTCTTCTTTTTTCATTTTTAGGCTCTGAAGCAAGTTTTATGCTGAAAGTCCGCCCACTGGAAAAGTATCCTGTTGATCTTTATTATTTGGTTGATGTATCTGCATCTATGCACAGACATATAGAACGGTTAAATTCTGTTGGATTTGAATTATCTGAAAAGATGGAAAATATCTCCCTTGATTTGCAACTTGGATTTGGATCCTATGTAGATAAAACAGTGTCACCCTATATTAGTATTCATCCCAAAAGAATCCATAATCAGTGCAGGTAAGTATTGTTAAAAATAGGTACACATAACTCAAGGGAACATTCATGGGAACACATTTATATATTCAGTGTCTAATTCTCTTTTGGAAAAGTAGAGTAACAAATGAATTTGCATTTGCTTTATCTGCCACAAGGCTTCGGTAAATATGAATAACAATAACAATAATAATAATAGAGTTGGAGAAGACATTGGAGGTCTTTTAGTCCAACCCCATGCTCAGGCAGGAAACCCTATACCATTTCAGACAAATGGTTGTCCAGTCTCTTCTCAAAAACTTCCATTCACAACTTCTGGAGGCTGGTTGTTCCACTGGCTAATTGTTCTGTCAGGAAGTTTCTCCTTAGTTCTAGGTTGCTTCTCTCCTTGACTAGTTTCCATCCGTTGCTTCTTGTCCTGCTTTCAGGTGCTTTGGAAAATAGCTTGACTCCCTCTTCTTTGTGGCAGCCCCTGAGATATTGGAACACAGCTACCATGTCACCCCTAGTCCTTCTCTTCATTGAATACCCAATTCCAGCAACCGTTCTTTATATGTTTTAGCCTCCAGTCCCCTAACCATCTTTGTTGTTCTTCTCTGTACTGTTTCTAGAGTCTCAACATCTTTTTTACATCGTGGTGACCAAAACTGGATGCAGTATTCCAAGTGTGGCTTTACCAAGGCATTGTAAAGTGGTATTAGTACTTCACGTGATCTTGATTCTATCCCTTTGTTAATGCAGCCTAGCACTGTGTTGGCTTTTTTGGCAGCTACAGCACACTGCTGGATCATATTTAAGTGATTGTCCACTAGGACTCTGAGATCCCTCTCACAGTTACTACTATTGAGCAAGGTACCACCTATACTATACCTGTACATTTGGTTTTTCTTGCCTAAATGTACAACCTTACTTTTTTAACCACTGAATTTCATTTTATTAGATAGCTCCCAATGTTTAAGTCTGTCAAGATCCTTCTATATCTTAAGCCTATCTTCTGGAGGGTTCGCTATTCCTGCCAGCTTAGTGTCATCTGCAAATTTGATGAGTTCCCCATCTATCCCCTCATCCAAATCATTGATGAATTTGTTGAAGAGCACTGGGCCCATCACAGAGCCTGGGGCACCCCACTACACACTTTCCGTCCATGTAGATGCAGTTCCATTGAGGACCACATGCTCAGTCAACCAGCTACGAATCCATCTGGTGGTGATGCTGTCTAATCCACATTTTTCTATCTGAAAAAAGTAGTAGGTTGTGGTCTATTTTATCAAATGCCTTACTGAAGTCCAAGTAAATTATAACCACATCATTCCTCTGGTCCACTAATTTTGTCACCTGTCAAAGAATGCAATAAGATTTGTCTGGCATGATCTGTTTTTGACATACCCATGTTGGCTTTTGGTAATGACTTTGCTTGCCTCTAGGTATTCACTGATTCATTGATTGATTATCTTTTCCAGAATCTTCCCAGGTATTGAGGTCAGGCTGATAAGTTTGTAGTTTCCTGGATCCATTTTTCCCCATTTTTGAAGATGGGAGCTACATCAGCTCTTTTTCAGTCTTTTGGTAGTTCCCCGGTGCTTCAATCTTTGAAAGATACAGTTCATTGGTTCTGAGATTACGTCTGCCAGTTCCTTCAGTACCTTGGTGTATAAGTCATCTGGTCCTGGTGATTTGAACTCATCTGGGGTGGACAGATGGTCACTTACAATTTTCTTGTCTATCTTAACGTGTTTCTAATTTATTTTGTACGGTTCTGCTTTTGATAGGTTGGACTGTTTTTTCCCTTGCCACTTTCTCCCACTAATGGACCAATCATTTCCTTAACCTTTTTCTTGTTTTTTACATGTTGAAAGAACCTTTTTTTGGTTATTTTTTACTTTTGTTGCAAGCTTTATTTCATTTTGAGCCTTAGCTTTCCTCACTTCATCTTTGCAGGCTCAGGCTATTTGCTGATATTCTGCCTTAATTATGTGCCCCTCTTTCTACTTTTTATACTTGTCCTTTTTGTCTTTCAATTTATCAGACAGTTCTTTATGCAGCCATGCTGGTTTCTTTTGAGCTGTTATTTTTCTTCTTCGTTGGTATTGTGCTAGACTGGGCTTTTATAATCTTACTTTTCAAAATTTCCCAAGCTTCTTGAGTTGTTTTTCCTTTGAGAATTCTCATCAATGGAATCCTTCCCAAGCTCTCTGTAAGTTTATTGAAATTAGGTCTTTTAAAGTCCAAGACTCTAGTTTGACTGTATTCTATTGCTTGTGCTTGCATAATGATGAATATTGCATGATCACTCCTCCCTTCATACTATAATATGAAGCTTTAGGTAGCTGACAACTTCAGTACTATGGATAAGGCTAGTAATGTATTTTGCTTGATCCCAAAATTGTAAGTTTCAGCTTTACAGGACTATTTCTGTAGGTAGTCAAGGGAGAAATTGCAATGATGCAATCAATGCCTGTTGTTTATGCATCTGTGCATAAAAAAACAGAAGGATGTCAGTGGCATTATGGTTTCATTATTGACTTTTTTCTACTATACACTTTGGATGTACCCATTTCATATTATTAATAAATGATATTTATTGATGAAAATCATGTAACTGTAATCCTAATTTTAGAAACAAACTTAATTTGCACCTTAGTTCTAAAGTATTTTAGATTTTCTTTGCTGATATATGTGTAGTAGGAGGTTAAGAGGAGAATTGGAGAATGGCAGTGATGTTCACTTTTACTTATGTTAAGAAAGATAGCTGTGTTTTTAAAAACAGTTTATTAATCACTTTTAAAGAAAAAATAAATATTTGCATTATTTTCTCTCTATAAGTAGCATATTTCCAATTTATATAATTCACTTCTGAGGCAAAAAGTTACAAGTGGATTTGTGAGGCCAGCTTACTCCTCCATAAAAGTCACAATTTTCTGTGGCTTATACTGTATGAATTCAGTGGTAAGAAAAATAGAGATACTTTTAAAATTGTCCACTTCTTTGATATTGTAAATTTTGCTACCATGTGCATATAATTGACACTTACACTCTTACCTATCCTTAGGATGTACATGTCCCAAAAAGTAGTTAAAAGAATTTTTTTTCCTGAACTATACTGATACAACCAGGTCATATTAAGAAACTTGAATTAACAGAAGACTTCTTAAATAAAAACATTAATAATAAGCTGTGGAGGGCAAAGATAATTCCTATCTCAGTTTATGAAGCCTAGAAATTATCAGTATAATGTTATAAATCTCTGCTGTGCTATATTTCCAAATGTAACTAGTTTAAAAATTCTTTGTGGGATTTACAAGGTATCATTCTTTGATTCCAAACAGTGATTATGAGCTTGATTGTATGCCACCTCATGGTTTTATTCATGTTTTACCACTGACTGACAAAATATCAGAATTCAGAAATGTAATTAATAAGCAGAAAATCTCTGGAAATATTGATACACCTGAAGGAGGCTTTGATGCTATGCTTCAGGCAGTGGTTTGTCAGGTAAGCAATAACAGATAATTTGATGTTTTATTTTTCTCTTTGGGGGATGATTTAATCTTGTAATGTTGCAATGTTATGTGTAAATGATAATTCTTTATGAAACCATGTTACTTTCTACTATAGGTTTACATTCTTTAATGTATTTATTTTTTGCCTTCTATAGCCATCAAAATACTTTTGGGGATATATTTACAGTGAAACTTTGGATACAAAGAAATTGTCCTTCCAATGAAGGATTTGATACAACCAGCAGTATTTCAGATTCTTGATTTAAACCCTTTTCAATAGAACTGGATAACCATAGTGGAACTTCTGGTCAACCATGTGACCTTCTCCCTTGGCACCTGCTGATATTTTTGTTTAATTATAGCCCATTTTATTTTGCCAGCCATTTTTGTGAATTGGAATATACAGATGATTTTTAAAAAAAAAGCAGTACAAATATTTTTAGCACTTGTACTGTCCCTTACAAAGCTTAACATTCATTTATTTATTGCAGAGCCATATTGGTTGGCGCAAAGAAGCAAAGCGTCTACTTCTGATGATGACTGATCAGACATCTCATTTGGCTCTTGACAGTAAATTAGCAGGGATAGTCATTCCAAATGATGGAAAATGCCATTTGAAAGAGAACATGTATATCAAAGCAAACAGTATGGTAAGGTGTATGTCATATTTTGGGATAATTTCTAAAGCATTAGAAATGCCTTTGTGGGAATCATGTTCTTAGAGATATGAACCTCTGCTCAAACTATCTCATTCAAATTATTTCATGGTTTTGATGGATCAGAGACAATACATAATACATTTGTTCTTAGCCAGAGTACTCTTGATCTCTATAGACTTTGGTTGAGGTAGTGATTGATGGCTAATAGAAGAGAATATTGCTGAAACTGTTGGCATGAATGTTCCTGCCAGTAAGGGTACGTATGTTCAAATGCATTAATCATTGGAGAAAAAGATTAAAAGTTGCAAGAAAAATATAGAGCAGAGTCTTTCTCTTCAGTACCAGGGGCATTAAAAATTGAAAACTGGTTTTATGCAGTTGTTGAAGAAAACATTCTCTTTTCCCCCTCAAATATATTCCTTTGCAATAAAAAGTGAAGTGGTTAAGCTTGGATATGCATGCAGGGAGATCTAGAAGTAATTTCTAAAGCTGTAAAGCAACAATAGTTTTTTTAATGATGCAAATAGAGATTATTTATGCGTCTTCTGCATAATACAAAGTAGCTTTCTTAAAGCATTTGCATGGTTTTACCAGGTTGTTCCTTTTCAGACTTACAGAATACTCAATTGTTTTGGAAATCTTAAACCCACTTGATCTCCTCTTTCAGGTTTTTATTATTTTGAGGATTATTTTACTTTGGAGTTGAAATATGACTGCACGCTTGTTGATTAGATTGATTAATTAATTAATTGATCTCTCATTAGGTTCTGCATTGTACTCTTTGTTTTGTCTTTAGAATCAAGTTTCTATATCCAGAAAGGAAGAAATTTGCCACAGTAAAGATTTTTTTGTGAACCCTTTCCTACTAATGTTTCTTTGTACAATACATATGCTGCTAAGTTAAAGTCTCTGTTCATTCAGAAAAAGGGTCATCAGAATTTTTAATTTAAAAGTATTTCATCTCGGGAAATTCAGATTATTCCATCTCTAATCATGGGGGGTGAGATATTACCCCCCGTAGATAGGGCTCGCAACTTGGGTGTCCTCCTAGATTCACAGCTCTCCTTGGAAGATCATATAGGAGCTGTGACTAGGGGGGCCTTCGCCCAGGTTCGCCTGGTGCACCAGTTGCGGCCCTATCTGGACCGGGATGCCTTGCGTACAGTCACTCATGCACTCGTGACCTCTCGTTTAGACTACTGTAATGCTCTCTACATGGGGCTGCCCTTGAGGACTACTTGGAGGCTTCAGGTGGTGCAAAATGCGGCCACGCAAGTGGTGGTGGGGGTTTCCCGATACTCCCATGTAACACCTCTACTCCACGAGCTGCATTGACTTCCGGTTGCCCTCCGGGTGAGATTCAAGGTGCTGGTAATGACCTATAAAGCCCTAAATGGCATGGGTCCGGATTAACTACGGGAGCACCTGCTGCCAGCATCAACTTCCCTTCGTCCAGTGCGCTCCCACAAAGAGGGCCTCCTCAGGGTGCCGTCGGTCAAAGAGTGTCGACTGGCGACCCCCAGGGGGAGGGCGTTCTCTGTGGGCGCGCCAGACCTTTGGAACCATTTACTGGTTGAGCTCCGGATGGCTCCTGACCTTCGCTCCTTCCGCCATGACCTAAAAACTTACTTATTTGAACAAGCCGGCCTGGTCTGATGGGTGTGGGGTATTTTAATATTAATTTTATTAATTTTTTATTGTAATTGGGCTACATTATTTAATTCTTTCTTAACTTTTGTACATTGTATTTTTATTGTATTTATTGCCCTGTACACCGCCCTGACTCCTTCGGGAGAATGGCAGTATAGAAATTAAATTATTATTATTATTATTATTATTATTATTATTATTATTATTATTATTATTATTATTATTATTATTATTATTATTATTATTTCATTGTTTTTGAAACATCCACGTGTTTCAAAACTTAAATATCCTAAAAAATGTGGAAATTGAAAAACTACTAGGAAGGTCTATTTATTGAACAAATAGCATAAATTTAGTTTGTAACCATTTTCTGCCTTGCCAACTTTGGCCTTTATACTTGGGATGATAAATAATACTTTTGTAATTCAACTATGCTACTAAACAGAAAAAAACCATTAGGTTAAGTTTCATTGTGGGCTATTATATGAAATTGATGATTTGTACAAAATTATCTTAATAGGAAACCTTTTAGCCTTTCCATTATTTGCTAATGGTTGTGGCGATGGTTGAATTTCAATAAGCCTTCAGTAAATGATTGAATTGCAGTATGTATTTATATATGGCTAGTAAATTGTATGAAGGGTTTTGGTCCTAAATTAAATGTGTGAACATAGTTTCTTATTTTTTAAAAGGAATTGGAATTATTAAAGAATGATTTATATTCATGTATATATGTACATATGTTAGTGTCTTTAAGTAAACTATTAAGATTAGTCATTATAATAATCTGTAAAAGCCACATTATGAATCCTCTTTCTGATTTGTAGGAGTACCCATCACTTGGCCAACTTTCTGAAAAGCTCATAGACAACAATATTAATGTAATATTTGCAGTCCGAGGAAGCCAATATCACTGGTATAAGGTATACTTAAAGATAAAACAATTATTACATGGGGACAAGAAATACAATGGCATTATAACCATAAACTAATATTTTCACAGGATCTTTTGCCTCTGCTACCAGGAACTGTTGCAAAACAGATAGAATCAGAGACAGCAAATCTTGGGGATTTAGTAGTTGAAGCTTACAAGGTATGTTCCAATAACATTAATACATCATTATAATATGGTGTTTATATATTCTTTATTTTTCAAAATGTTTATTAAAGTTAATATTCTGTAGATTTTAGACATATGGTACAGGAATATGTTCAATATGTACATGTATCTCTTTAAAATATAAAAATACAATTCCCTTCATAAATTAATGTGGTTACAGTTTTTGCTTTAATCAATTGCTTTTTGTGATATATGTGCAATAAACTGAGTAAAAAATATTAAGGGTTCTACTATTTTCATATCAATGAGGATCTTTTTATACTGTGAAACAGCTATTGGACTATTTTGAGAATTAAACTAAAAATCCTACAGATATTTTGGAATTCAACTCAACTCCCTGTAATCTCAGATATCTTGGCTTATGGCAGGATTTTGGAAGGTATGTTCCAAAAAATCTGGAAGGCAGACAAGCTACCTCAGTACTATTAAAAAAAAAGTCTGAAAGTTCTGCAAGTTTCTTTTTACACACTTTTCTTTCTGTTTCCTCATGCTAATTTTCAGTTAGGTTGTACTACTCACATTGCTAGTACATATATGTATGTGACATTTTTATCATGGATAACTCTTAGCATATCTATGATTTTGCTGTGATTTGTATAATTTAGTATTTTGTTCTTTAGCGCTGACTATTGCACAATACTATATAGGCATTTGACCGTGATAATTTTTGTTATTATATATTCAATTATTGCATAGCATTGTAAGCAAATTGAAAAATATATCATTTGGTCAATGTGCTGCTTTAGAAAAATTTAGAAATGTACTTCATGCTTTATGACTCAATCAGCATATTTAGAAGAGTAATTTGTAACAACCCATATTGTTTAATATTATATATTTTACTTAATGGAGGACAATCAGCGAGGAAGACCACCATATGCCTCATCGCCTTTTTACATTGCTGCTGCCATCTTGCTTTTCAGATGACACACTTCTGCAAGTGTTCTTGTGTCTGTGTTTTGGGTGGTATTGGTGGAAAGGGTTGGGCATCAGTCAAGTGAGAAACTAATAATCTTTAGCTAATAGTAGACAGATAAGTTGCTCTTTAATACCTAAGCACTTATTTTCAAATAATGTCCAATTAAGAAAGTAATATGAGAAATTGCCCTGTGGCATCAGAATGAAAAGGAAGGTCATCATAAGCATTGAATCACACAACTGTGAAAACAAACATCTGTGCAGAAAACAATTTTCTCCTTTATTCCTGGACTGATAGGTTATTTCACTCTGATTGAATTGAGTAAAGCTTGCTAATAGGTAGTAAATGTTGCTGCACAAAGTAATATCATTATTTTTATTTTGATCTTATTTTGTTTCAGAAGCTGCTTTCTGAAGTGAAAATTCAGGTTGATAACACCCTCAAAGATATACATGTCAAAGTTACTGCAATCTGTCCTGATGGCAGTAGAAAAATGGGTTCAGAGGGATGCAAGAATGTGAAATTCTCAACTGAAGTATGAACATTTCTTTTTAACAAGGGAGATGAAATATTTTGTTCATGACATTGAGATATTTTTCAATAGAAGAAGGCTTTCTGTGGATTTAAAACTGCATTTCAGAGGATTAAAGTTTTTACCTTCTCCATGTTTCTACCAGGGATTAATTTTTTTGGAGCTTCATTTTAAATTAATTTTAAATCAAAAGATTTATTCTTAGACTTTCCAATAAGCTCAAATCAAGTTAAATTTGTTTTCTGGAATTCCTCTGTGCTCTTGTCAAGTCGTTGCAAATGCTCATATATTTTACCAAAAGTCTTACTGACTTGAAGTCATTTATTTATAAGTGGGAATGGCAGATGTGTCAAGATAGCATTTCTCTTACAGAATAGTGGAGCTTGGGAATCCATCAGAACAGAATCAAAACCAAGAGTCTCTCAGTAGAAAAATAGAAGTACAATATCATCCATCCAAAATGCTGGTTTCCTATCTCTACAGTAGTTCAATTTCCCAGGACAGAAATCCATGGTTGGTTCCAAACCAGACAAAATCCTCACATGCATCTCCCCTAAATCTCCATCAAAACATTTTTATTATGTAGTAATTTGAATATTTTATATTTTTAATCTCAGGTATTCTTTAATATTTCTATTGCCATGAAAGAATGTGGTACAACTGGCAGAAGAAACCATGTGATGATAAAACCCCTTGGTTTCAATGAATCCTCTAGAATTAACATCCACAAAAGATGTGTGTGTCAGTGTGAGGACAATGCAAAACCCAAAAAAATCTGCATCACTGAAACCTCTCATGATGATGATGTATCCACCTGCAAGGACGGAGTCTGTGGTTCCAGTGAAAAATTATCTTCTGAGCAATGTAAGATGCAACAGCACCATCTTCTTTGCAGTGGACAAGGAGAATGTGTACATGGGAAATGCATTTGCTATAAAAACAAATATGGTACAATATATGGCAAATACTGTGAAAAAGATGACTTTTCCTGCCCATATTATCTTGGACACCTATGTGCTGGTAAGGTTGGAATTTCATAATGTTTTATTCATATTTTAGTCCTTCTAATATAATTTATAATAATTCATCTTAATGCTAAGTCCCAGGCTAAGAAGCAAATTCTCTCTCTCCCTCACATCCAGACCCACTTCCCACAGTTGGATTCTGGTATAGCACTATTGAAATACAGAATTGTATAAGCAACAATAGATCTAGTATGGTAACAATATTCTGTTTTTTCTCTCCAAAACACTCCAATCTAGACATTGCAAAATTGGTTTGCCATTTTTGGAAGTAATTCCCCCAGTTCTGGAAGTGTGTTCCCGAAAATTAGACCAGGTCTCTTTTTTTGTGTGTGTCCTAAAGAGGCACCAGGTCTTATTTTTGGGGAGTGTCTTTTATACTCACCTCCGGCATCGACAGCTCTGCTCAGCCAGTCCACTTCTTCTGACTGAAGGAGCAGCTTCATTTTCCAGCTGCTTTTTGGCCTGCATTTTGCAGTCAGGCCTTTCCGGAAGGCCACTGCAACCAAGTACCGAGCTATGGATTCAATCCATGATGGAAAGGCCTGTGACTAAAAAATGCAGGCCTTCCTACAGAAGATGTTGCAGAAGAAGTGGGCCGGCAAGGAGAGGCCTAGCTGCAAGGTAAGTGGGTACAGGGCACTTGGGGCAGTTCCACCCCCACATCCCCACCCTAGATTGATTTTTAGGTTTGTGCCTTGCCCCAAAACTAGGGCTTATTTTTGGGCTAGGACTTATATTAGGCCTACCCCCCAAAATCAAGCTAGGGCTTGTTTTCAGGGTAGGCCTTAATTTCAGGGAAACGCGGTACCTATTTTTTTGTGTTGGAGAAAGCAATTGGAAGTCAATGAATGGAGCTAAGAACTTTGGTGTTGGGTTAGGGTTAGTACTACTTACAATTCACACAAGTGTATTGTACAGGTATAAAATCACAGCTGAATCAAAGGCATTTTTCGTATTTTAAGTATTTTCCTCTTGAAAATACCCCTGGTGGTTTCATAATGAAATAGGATAATATTTGTTCTAAAGATTCTGCCTAAAATGTAATTTTTTTTATTAATATGAAAGAATCTAAAGGGACTTCTAGCAAATAATTTAATCAAGTCTACTTTTTTTCTCTCTCTGCTTTTGTAGGCAATGGAGAATGTGAAGCTGGCAAATGTAAATGCTTTATGGGCTGGGAAGGTGATCGCTGTCAGTGCGCCTTATCCTTGCAAAAACACTGCATGAACTCCAATGGCCTAATCTGCAGCGGAAGAGGAAGTTGTGTGTGTGGGAAATGCAAGTGTGCTGACCCCAAGAGTTTAGGTCGTTTGTGTGAATTCTGTCCTTCTTGTAAAAAAGTTTGCAATGACATGCGGTAAGTCTGACTTTTTGGAAATATTTGTCATTTTTAAAAAATATTCCATATCCAAATATATGAAATATTCCATAAACCTTTTGCTACACAAAGTAATTTGATTCCACTTTTAAATTTTTTCCTTGTGTTTCAGGAAGAGAAAACATACCAATTGTCTGTGACATAGTTTTTTGGCTTTCAGGAGAGTAGATGAATTGCAATGAGGAAATAGGAAGAGGAAAGGGAGAATAGTCTAGAGTTGCCATTTTCATTCATTATTTACTTAAAAAACGTTAACAGCTGCTTATCTCATATAGTGATCCTAGGTGGCTTAAATCAACCAATAAAAACAAGAGTAAAAGTAGAATAATAAAAATCCTAACCCTTCCCACAACCAAATTATTAACCACCTTACTTGATTCTCATCATGGCTCAGTGTTTGGGTGAAGAGCTAAGTCTTAATGGCCTAGAAAGCCAGAAGAGCAAAGGTCCCTCAAATCAGGTTTGAGGCTATTTCACAGGGCTGGGAGAGCTAGAGAGAAGTTGTATGCCTCCAAAATCCCACTAGATGACAACCTTTAAGGGAAAGGATTTGGAGTGCTTTACAAAATAAATACTTTGTTTTGCAGTCTGAACACTTTAAAAATATTGTCTGAGATCAGACCATCTTATTCCAAACTTCTTTTCAAAGACCTGAAAGTTCAAAATTCTATCTCATCAGGAAATTGCCCAGATTCCTTATAGAACTGAGAGGTATAAATGATATGATATGATATATAGTATGGCATAACATAACTTGATATAACTTAATATAATATTTGTGGCATCTGTTTCAAGCTAAAAATATTTTGTACATCTCATCAAAGAGTCCATTTAAATGAGATTGTATTGAAAACAGCTGAGATGAAATGGTAATTATTGTATAAAGTGAACTTTAAAATATATTATTGCAGTACAGATTCCACCTTTCCACCCAAGGATCATTGCCAAGCAAGGAGCAGTTGTACAATGAGCAGAGCTTCCAAGAAAGACAAGATAAATTATAATATTTCATCTGAAACCTTTTCTATTCATAGCTAGCTGAAATCCTGATGATGGCGTATTTGATTTCAATCCATTTCCTTGATTAAACAGGAAATAACAATTATTATTCTAATTGGTACTGAAAGCATGAATCAGTGTGCAGACTTGCATCCAAGACTAATATTTTTATTGCTATGAAGCCAATAGAGAAAAATAAAATTAAAGACATGGTCTGCTTAATTTTGTATTTCAGCAATTGTGAATACTGCCAACAATTCAACTCTTCACACAATACACTTGATCAATGCAAAATCTCTTGCAATTATAAAATACAGTATCTTGAAAAATCAGGTAGGTATAAAAATACCAACTTAATTATTTGTATATCAGCCTTCTTCAACCTAATTACTAAATTAGAGTTTTCATAACCCTCACTTGGTATGAGTTTTAGGAAAGAGTTGTTTATGAAACATTTCTTCATCCTCAGATATGAATTTGCCTGATGTGTAATTCCTTTTAATAGAACTCATATTTAAAAATAGATACTGTCTGTAGATTAATGGCTGTAGATTAATTTCCAACTGTAATCAAATTATATATTTTAGTGTAACTTTTTCTTCTGCCCTTTCTTTCACCAGCATGTTGCTAAATGCTTAGAATTTTTTTCCTCACATATGAATCACATTCAGTTTTCAATTTGATTAAGAAAACTCAGAGGAATGTTTATAAATATATATATGTAATAACGCTTTAATTGTTCTAAGACCAATATCTTTGTTCATGTGGAAAGCAATACCTATATAACAGTAAATGTAATTGAACTATTGAGAAAATGCTGATTATTAAACTGTCTGAGAACTTTGAGAGTTAATTTTGTTACTGGCAAAACTGGGCAGAATAATTCAGGAAAAAAATGGTTCTCTCAGATCATAACTATATGTTGTCATTCCTGCCTATAAGACTGTCCACTGAAATAAAACATGCAGCTATTTTTAAACTTTAAGAAAAATTAATCTTGCTCCATCTAGGAATTTTTCCACTGTATAAGCATCACTTATACTTCCTTAGGCAAAATATCATCTTGATGATCACTCCAAGTTTGTTAGTGTCTGAATATGTTGGGATTCACTTGGGACTCCTAGGCCTTTTTAGAATAATAATTAAGGTGTTCACTACATTTAGACTTAGTTTAATGTTGTTGCCTTTTATGTTGCCTAGGATTATAAGAGAGTGACTGGCCCAAAGTCACCAAACATGAGACTATACTTGGTACTTTGGGCCAGTTACCACTCTCTTTTGGTCCTAGGAAGAAGGCAATAGCAAACTACTCCTAAAAATCTTGCCAATAAACTTACTGGTTCTAACCCAGGGAATCACCAGGAGTCACCAATAATTTGAAAGCACAAATACAGTTGCCAAGATAATTTATGCACTTAACTGACCTTAATCAATCTCATAATGGTAAATCAAATCTCCATAGTATATAGATGGGGAATTTTGAAGAAACACATTGAAAGAAATAGTGCCAGACCATTTCCTTATTCTTCCCTAGAAATTTCCTTTGATGTCCTCACATTGATCATATCTGTCAAGTTGACTTGAACATTATCTTACATATCAAAAACAACTCAGTTACTTGCAACAGGACAGTAATAGCAGACATGGGTAACCCTCAAGAATTTCCATTCTAAAAAACTCGTAGAAAATAATTGACAGAAGGAGAGGGTGCAGGTATAATGGAATGCAGCCCTCCAATTGAAGGCTTACTTGACTGATTGGCTTACGAAATATTTTCTTATTTTAAGATCTACAGGAGCAGCTCTTTTGACTTTCAACTTTTAGAGGCAATATTTTGTGTGTATCCTTCTGCAAAGATCACAAGCTATTATTATGTGTGCTCCTTAAGATGTGCATTAAATATACTCTTTCTTTCTTTGACTAAATCAGTAATTTTGTTGTTTCTTTTGATTTTATATAATTTTTGTGTGACCTTAAGTAGTAAGTAGTAACTATCTTTCAGCAGAAAGACAAGGTGTACTTCAGACAATAAATTTTTAATTATTAGTTTATTCATATTGATTATTAAAGGGTTCTTCTTAACATGAACAAACTTTGTCAATATAAACTGGTTAGTTAAGTGGTTGACTTAGTAAGGTGTAAATGTGTAAATATTGTAAATGTGATGGTGTAAGGTGTAAGGTGTAAATATTGATGGTGTAAGGTGTAAATATTGTAAATGTGATGGTCAGTTTTTTTGTTATTTTTTTCTGTTTCATTGCAGAATGCTTTTCTGAGGATCCAAGTTATTTCAGAATATTTTTCATTATATTTATAATAACATTTTTGATTGGTTTGCTTAAAGTGTGCATAATCCGTCAGATAATTGTATATTGTGACCACAGTAGAATCAAGACTTCTGCAAGTTACAGAGTGCCTACAGCCAAAAAGGTAACTGATGATTGTTTTCTTGAGCATAATTATAATGCTAGTTGTGTCAGCCTTCTGATCCGCTATATTTTCTCCTTCAAGGATAAGACCTTCTTGCCTACTGTTTGTGCAAAAACAGTAACTTACCGGCGTGACAAGCCTGAAGAAATAAACATTGGCAGGAGACAAGTAAATGAAGCATTCAAATGCAGCTCTTGAAGACAAGAACCTGTTTCTTCATATCTTTTGTTTTCTCAGTTGAGAATGTTTTTTTTAAATATATTGTTTAATGCTGTGGGGATTTTCAATTTTGAACACTGTAATTTTAAAAAAACCTGACTTGGAATCCTAGTTGCACACTGCCTAGGTTTCAGAAAGAGCTGCTTGTTCAAAACAAAAACAAATGTGCATTAACTACTGTTTAATGTGATTAAATTACTGGTTGCAGCTAAGATGTATTTGGATTAGCAGCCAGTTGTATTCCATTTGGCAGTGATAAGATAACATTGGCTTACATGGAAATGTTCTGGAACTTGGATTTTATATCATTTTGCAAGGCCATTCGGTATTGTAGCACTTTAACATAATATAACTTATTTAGTTGTGTTATAGAATATTAATTAAAACATTTGTGGTAAAAATGCACTGTTCTCACTTTAGAAGTAGCTAACATGGATGAGGATTATAATCACAAACTCCCAAATCTCATTCTAGAAAACTGTAACTGACAGAAATCAATAAATCAGCTACCCATGGATCTTCCTATTCTGAGCACTGGGAACAGAGTGGAAGTAGTGAGAAAACAAATGTATTTTAAAAACTGTTAGAAGGGTACAGTCATAGTGGATACCAAGCCCAGGATTTTCTAATTGCACTAGTTTGGAAGAAAGTGAAAAAGTATGCTTTCATCCAGGTTGCTCAAAATATATGGAATCAATTGTCCCAAACATATGTATGTAATTGTCATGGAACATATTTCCATATCAATATTGCTTGCAAATGTTCAGAAGCTGTTGGAGGAGAATATATTAGAAAGCAAAATCCACTTCTCTAAGGAAGGGTATCTACAGAGTGTGGTCAAAGAAGTAAAGATGGTGGCCTTGATGATGCAATAGAAGCTTTGCCTGTTTTTTTTCCCGCATCAAGCAATACTGCAGCCATCATCTTTATGTATATTTTTCTTTATACTATAGTCTGCAAACATCCTGTTTTCAAATGAAGCACAATTACTATGAATCAGGAAATTGATCACTACATAATCTGTATTTACTCTTATTTGCATTTAATTTGCTTCAAAAATTGGATATTTTTTCTGTAAAAGATAGGAGAAAATATAATGAACTTTTAAAATTAATTAAAATTATAGTCAAATACAGTGAATTCTTCATTTGTTACGCAAAGAAAAAATTGGTAATGGTTTAATTTCTATTGCTTTTGTTCAGAAAAACCTGAGGTAGCAAATTTGCCAGATCAGAATGATCTAGGTCACGACTCTGATGGTATGATCCAAATTAAAGCCACTCAACTAAAATAAAAATTAATATATTTAAGCCCCAGTTTAACTGAAAGCAAGTCCAACTGAATTTGGTACAAGGGCTTACTTTTGGGGTAAGCATACAGTATATAAGATAATATTTAAGACCTGATCATATATGAACTTCACGTCCTACTATATTGTTGGAATTTTGATTGGTATTCTATTGGTATCTTATACTGATAGCAATTTCCAGGCCAATTTGAATATCCGAAAATGTACAAATATCCCATGGATTGTTCTTATTTTTTATTTTTAACATAACTAGGAAATTGGACATATGCTCTATTAAGGCTTAAACTACACAACTGCAGAACAATTTCTATTACTGTAAAAGATATATGTCTGTGGTTTTATTCATATTGTCCTCAGGCCTCTATTTTGCACACTCATAAAAAGGTACTAAGTGTTAAAATATTTTGTCTAGTACAATATCTAGAATTTCTGATCAGCCTTTATTACAGTTTCCTATATAGATACAATTAAAATAGACCTAACTGAAAATATATATTTTGTAGTGTTTCCTGATACATTTGTATAGTGTGTACTGTTCTATTTTCCTTTTTTAAACAAAAAAGGGTGAATCAGTCATGTTTTTGTGGATTTAGATTTTACTATGTAGATTCTTTCTAGGAAAGAAATATGCAGAGAATAATATCAAATTATTAATTTTAAAAAGTTGAATTCCTATTCTGTTTTATTAAATATTTTGTAGTGTCTGTGACTAACTTGTTTTCATTTATTTATTGATTTGTCACTTTAGTATATTGTGAGAAAGTCTATTTTTCTATGAGAGCTATAATAGTTGACATTAAATTAATACTAGATTATGCAGTCTCGATTATTGTCTCTAATCAATGTTTGAAGTTTGTTATTTTTATTTAACAATAAAATTTTAATTCAATAAAATATCAGCGCCATGTTTGCAATCTTACATGTTCTAATATCAACCATAGTTTGACAGAAATAAAATCATAACATTTTTATTTTTATGGACAAAAACAGAATCCAGAAGGATCACTGAAAATGGGCAACACTTGATCCACTTCTCCCAGTCTTCCCAATAATGTCTCCTGCCATCAATATTTTTATTCAGGGCTTTTTACACTCTCTATGCCCTAAATATCTGAATTTTGATGCATTATCAGAACAGAAATATCTCTTTTTGTTTTCCATATGAATAAAAACATTTGACTAGCCCAAACAACCTGCTGGATGCATGGGTGTTTTTCATATTAAACGTTTTGCAGATCTGGGTATGCTTATTAAAGAAATAGTCAATGTGATAACATGTTTGTTTTTATTTTTGAACTATTTCAAATTCCTAGCCCTCGACAAACTCAGTGTTGCACTTTGGTTTGTTATACATCTCTTGAATTCTGCTTGTAACGAGAGCTAAAGACATTAAGCCGAATTAAGGCGCTTAAGCAAGCACAAGGCTTTCTTGTGTACAGTTACATAATTTTGAAGGATCCCTTCCAAGCCTTCTTGCTTGACAGCAACCTAGAAAAATTAGATCACAGTTTTGAGGCCAGTTGAGAATCTTTTAGATATATCTACCTTCAGATAATACATACGTATTTTCTGGACTAAACTTTGTAGTTTATATCAGCATTTTAGGTATTTCTGTTAAGGGCTATATTTTAATAGAAAACATGTTAGAGGGGCTGCAATTTAAAACAGCTGATAATATATAGAAATATAAAGCAAGATATTGGTAACATTGAATTCTTAATAGGAGGGACCAAGGAATGCATTTTGTGCAAAAGACGTATCTGTATTTATATGCTTTCTAATATAAGATGAAGGGACGCGGTGGCTCAGTGGGTTAGGACGCTGAGCTTGTCGATCAGAAGGTCGGCAGTTTGGCGGGTCGAATCCCAGTGCCGCGTAACAGAGTGAGTGCCTGTTACTCGTCCCAGCTTCTGCCAACCTAGCAGTTCGAAAGCACATAAAAATGCAAGTAGAAAAATAGGGACCACTACGGTGGGAAGGTAACAGCGTTCCGTGCGCCTTTGGCGTCTAGTCATGCCGGCCACATGACCACGGAGACGTCCTTGGACAAACGCTGGCTCTTCGGCTTTGAAACGGAGATGAGCACCGGACCCTAGAGTCGGAAACGACTAGCACGCATGTACGGGGGAACCTTTACCTTTTTAATATAAGATGAGTTGTTTAATCCTTTGATCAATCTCATTCCCACCCATTCTCCCACTGATTACAACAAAGAATAATGAAATTATGACATTACTATTTATAAGTATTATTAGATATGGTTTTCAACTGAACTGAAACTGTTAATCTGTTGACATACATTTAACTATGTATTGGTGGCTGGGTCTATTTTACTGAGTGTGGGGTGTATTTGACAACCTTTTTTATTTTTTTTTAATTGCCATTCCTTTCTGAGAAATCCCATTATAGGAACCTTATTTCTCCTCCTTTTTTAACTAGTCATTTCTTCATTGAAGAGTTGTTTATTCTTCTGTACCTGGATTATATCTTGAAAATCTGAGTCTTGAATGCAAGTCTTGTCAGGCATGAAAGACCAGGAGCAAACACGAAGTTCCAATTGAGCTGATTTATTGCTCTTGCCTATGCACAGGAATCTACTCAACTAGATACCTTAACCACAACATCACATTGCTTGGGATATGATGTTTGCATTTTACCAGGATGTTAGTGACCTGGAAATGAGAAAGTTTTTAATATTAATCATCATTTCCAAACTTAATAACACTAAGTAAAAATGCTCAGATCCCTATGTAGTTTATAGAAGCCAGTAAACTAAATTGAGTCTTGAATGCAAGTCTTGTCAGGCATGAAAGACCAGGAGCAAACACGAAGTTCCAATTGAGCTGATTTATTGCTCTTGGTGCTAAATAAGGTTTAATGGAATTCCAGGAGGGTTGGACTTTGTCCATTTGTGGTGACTTAGGGATTCTAGGCCGATTCGTCTTTTAACTTCATCCCCAGTTTCTGCCACTCTTTCTCTTAAGGCTGTCTCAAATCATCCATTATCTTAAACATCTGACAAGTCATGCTTGTGACTAATTATTAAACCTATTTCCCAACTTATCTATAGCAAATTAAATCAACATATATTAATCCTCTGATCATTTTCATTTTTTAACTTCACAACTTTGTGATGGAGCTGATCAGTGCTTTTTTTGTAAAAGAAAAAGGTGCCAGAACTCACACATGTCATATAACCCGCCTTACCTACCCTACAAGGTTCCATCCAAAATAGGTGCCGGAACTCCGTTTTGAGCGTTCTATGAGAAAAAAAGCCCTGGAGCTGATCAATAGCAATTCATAATAATATCCACAGAGTATGATCAAAGCAGTTAAGATGGTAACCATGACAATGAGATTGGAATACTACCTAGTAATTATTTTGTGCATCACACTTTGCTGCTGAATTGCCATAGTTAAGAGTACACTTGATACCTTAACCACAACATCACATTGCTTGGGATATGATGTTTGCATTTTACCAGGATGTTAGTGACCTGGAAATGAGAAAGTTTTTAATATTAATCATCATTTCCAAACTTAATAACACTAAGTAAAAATGCTCAGATCCCTATGTAGTTTATAGAAGCCAGTAAACTAAATTGGCATCTCATTTTGGCAATCAGGGATAGTAATTTTCTACTAATTTTAGTAAAAGCTATTCTATAGGCTTCATTAGATGTTTTATTTTCTGTTTGTTCTATATATTTACAGCTAAGTCTTGAATGGTCTAATGGTGAAGCTTAATTTCTCTCATATTTAGTCACTACATGCATGCACCACTTTATTCTGGGGGTAGATTTTAAACAAGAAACTGAAACCTGAATTCATTATTATACTGGGGTTTTGCACAGTTTTTCTTTTTTGCAAAGTATTTTTGTGGCTCGTAAAGACAGAACTGTCTTTTCACTGAGACTTATTACAACAACATTCACCAAGTATCACTTATTTTCCCTCTTTTCATACCTGTCTGTGTACACCCACTGGTTTAAAAACGTTGATGAAAGGGAAACAATACAATAACCTTAAAATGCCATTGCTCCTTTTTGAAGACCCGAAAATAGCCGTCCTTTGAATGGTTTTGTAATAATACCAAACAGGATCTATTTAACTTGCTCCTAACGTGATGTAAATAATTTCATGAAATCTACTTTTGTCCACCATTCTTGGCTCAATGTAAATGAAGTCTCTAAATCTGATACAACCTGTGGGAAGGGGAGACATCTTCTCCTTCCTTTCTCCTTTCTTTGTTCCCTGTTTCTCATACCCCTTTCCCCTTTTACTCTCCTTCTGTTGGTAACTTGCCTACCTAATTAATACATGGGCTTATTTTTGTTCACTCTGTCCCAGACCTAAATAATATTGTTGTGAAGAACTCTGTGTTTCTGGTCAGTTTATTTACACTGTGAATAGAAACAAGGAAAATATCCCATAACATCCATAGCTAGTATCTTCTATGGAGATTGTTGCATTACAATATTTTTCCTCATGCCCACAGATGTTCTACATATAGCCTCACTTGACTGCTTAATGCCTTGATCTCTCCCAACTGCCAGAACAGAACTGAAACCAGTTGCTGTGTTTCTGTCTGAACATCTCCCACATCTGGACAGCATCATTTCAGCTGACACAAATGGTTTCTTTAGTATGACATACATTCCTCTGGCCAGCCTTAGATATTCTCCATATCATCCTAACTAGCAGGATCCTGTTGAAATTATCTCTTGTTTGTGTATTAGATTGAAGCCAGAAAAGATTATGGATTTGAAATTTCTCTAAGGAGTTTGATGCTGAATTTCAGGTTGAGACTGGTCACAATCTGCTCATGTGTATTATTTGAGATATCTTCTAAGATCAGCTGCACATTCATTAATTTGCCTTGTTATTCTGTGTTTCCTTGTAAACTAAGCAGGCATCGTGCTAATGCATAATAACCTAAGGCCAAATCTGATTTTTATCCAAGAAACAAACTTACTGTGCCCAAAGCACTGGCGATCTTTATTCCTGAATGAAAAGCATTCACAAAACAGGCTTGTGAGCAGAGCTGCATTTTTTACTTCTTTAAGAGGCTCACAATAATCTAGCTAGTAACAATCTTATTTTGGGGAAAAAATTTTCTAAACTTCCTCTTTTAGAGATATTCGCACCTCCAGTGCATATTCTTCATTTGACTTTCAGAGTTTCAGGAAAAATAAGTATTATGGATAATTGAATGTTATTTGAATGCTATTGTCAGTTGCAATTTATTCAATAACTCAAATTAGCTAACAATTTAAAGTGGTACAGAAGAATTAATCAAGGATCCTTCAAAGACAAAAATAGTATTAATTAATTAATTAATGTTGATTTTCTTAGGTGGACAGACGGACTACAGAATATTGCAGAATCAAATATGCATGCAGAGAATAACAACCCAGATGAGCAATGGAATTCTTCTGAAAGCTGATGCAGTTATATAATGAAAGCCCATAATTTTTGATACATCTCCTGAAATTTGAACCAGTTTATCCTGTTTTTCTATCTCTAACATTATCTATGAAGCAATGCCAAATAGAAGTTCAATTGTGCTTCTAAGAATGTGGTTCAAATGATTATTTAATTTGCATAAACTACCTATGCTAATCTAAGCTTCTAAACTCCTTGGAACAGAAGAAAATGAATTGACTAACAATTTTCCCTAATTAGAATACCCACCTCTCTGATTCTTCCATTAAAAAAACTATTAAATTTTAAATTACAAAATTATCCCTCAGCAGTTTGCAGTGGAGTTGAGAAGTCCAAGAAAGGAGCAAGGGTATTTGTAACTTGGAATAACTATCTATATGATTCACTTTTTGGCTATGTTTTATTCACCCTGAAATTGGTATGATTATTGGTATGATTATTGAACAGACAAACTATAATACACACCAAAAGCTGACCAGTTCAGTTCTAAATATAGGATCTTATACTAGTTTAAATTATGAATGGCACTGGGGATGTCATATTTGAAAAATTAAGAGAGATTAGAAGCCTTGGTTTCATCCATTTCAAAGTAGCAAACTCACCTCGAAGTGGTTTAAAGAGCAACTGTGCCATCTAGTGGTATTACAGATTACTGCCTATAAAATCAGTGCTATGGATATTGTGTGGCTGTTTGTGAGCATAACAGCCGTCAGGGATCAGTTAGGGTGAATATTATTGCATTGAATGTTTTGACAAGAACTTGCTTTCATGTTGCCTATGTGTTGTCAGATAAGAAGACTAAAGACTTCTAGAATAAGCTTGCTCCACTCAATGTCCTCTGGGTGTGTTTGACCTAACAAAACACACTGGTAGGTCACACTATTAGGAAAGACTGGTTTAGGATTAGTATATGCCATTTTAAATATGCACTAAATCATCTAGAGAAGATTTTTAGTTCAGCCATACGTGTTTTTTTTAATTGAAAAGTTTTACCATACATTTTATCTTTAACAATCCCCCCTCCCCCCACCCCTACCTAACCCTCCCTATCCCTCCCCCCGATTCAGCCCTCCCCCCCCCCCGACTTCCCAGAGCTAAGTACAAGGTATAGAAACAAAGAACAATCATAAACATCCATATGCTAAAAACAATAAACTATTGATTCTATCGCCCTCTAGCTCATATAAAATGACTACAAGCAATACTAATGTTACATATAAAAAGAAAGAAAAAAAAGAAAAAGAAAAAAGAAAAGAAAACTTATTCAAATGCTAAGTGAAACTTTTTAGTCCCATATTTGTTCTGAATATAATCAATCCACTTTTTCCACTCCATAATATAACGTTCTTGCGAATGATCTTTCAAGTAAGCCGAGATCTTTGCCATTTCCGCCAGGTCAGAAACCTTTAGAGTCCATTCTTCTATAGTCGGCAGTTCCTCCTTTTTCCAATATTGACCTATTAAGAGTCTTGCTGCTGTAATTAAATTCAACATCAACTTAATGTCCACAACAGTAGCATCTGTAATTATGCCCAGCAAAAACAATTGCGGACAAAACTTTATTCTTTGCTTAAAGATCTTTTGCATATTCCACCAAATTTTTATCCAAAAGGCCTTAACCTTTTTGCAGGTCCACCATATATGAAAATACGTTGCATCTTCGCAGCCATACGTGTTTAAGCATAGAGCTACAGCAATACCATTTACCAATACTATTTCACAGCTTTTCCTGCCTTAGATCCACACCTACTAAATATGCACCTTAAAACTTTCCTTCTACCACACTAGCTCTCATTCGGTTGGGCTAGGGCAGGGGTCTTCAGACTCGGCCCTTTTATGACTCATGGACTTCAACTCCCAGAATCCCTCAGCCAGCGTGCCTGGATGAGGAATTCTGGGAGTTGAAGTCCATGAGTCATAAAAGGGCCGAGTTTGAAGACCCCTGGGCTAGGGTAATCCTAACTTAGTAATTAGGAACCCAAGTATTTTTGACTGAGTATTTCTCAGTCTCAGCAACTTTAATATGCATGAACCAACTACTGAGTCACAGAGGATTAAGAGTGAGGCAGTGACATGGCTGGAGGGCTAATCTATGCCCTGGAGGTTGCATGAACTTCTATGGTGGTAGTGGCCATCTTGCTACATACATGCTATAGTGCAACTCAGAGAAACTAGAGTATGCACCATTTGTTTCATTTTTATGGCAATTTAATTTGCTATCTAGTTACTCCAAATAATTGGATATATAGTTATGTATAGGACTTGTGATCTACAATGAAATAAGACTATGTTCTGGTGCTGACTGGGATATAGATACATCACTTATTTTCATACATCCAGCCTGAAAGGTTGGAGACTGGGGAAAGGCACAGAAGACGCTGCATGCACAAAACGGTTCTCTATCAAGTTTAATCCTTAACATTAACAGGCAAATCCTTGAACTGGATTTTTTTTTTCATTCAAAACCAGCATTCTCGAGAAGGAAAAATTAACTTCTCAGCCAGATCCCTGACATTTCTGCAATATAGTTCAGACAAGCAAACCCAGCACTAACTTTATTGTAAGATAAAATTAACATAACCTTACAAGTCTGAAAGTACATCTCTTCCCCTCATTTTACAGTCCAAGAAACTAAGAAGGATGCATTTTGGGACATTTGCCATGCACCCATTGCTTTTATTAGTCAAGCCACCTAAAAAAGGACACGGGCTGACATGATATCAGTGTTCCAATATCTAAGGAGCTACCACAAAGAAGAGGGGAGGGTGTCAATCTATTCTCCAAAGCATCTGAAAGCATTACAAGAAGCCATGGATGAGAACTAATCAGAGAGAACCAATTTAGAACTAAGGAGAAATTTCCTGGCAGAGAACAATACATTTCTAATCAGAGAACAACTTGCCTCCATAAGTTGTGGTTGAGAAGAAGAAAAGAGATTTTAAGAAAAAAATCAGATAACCATTTGTCAAAATGATATAGGGTCTCCTGCTTGAGCAGGGAATTGGACTAGAAGACCTCCAAAGTCCTTCCCGATTCTGTTATTCTTCTCCTCTTTCCCAAGGTTATTTTCACATACCATTATAGAAGTTTAATATGGAAGCATCGCAAGTGGAAATGGGTTTCAATTAACACTTTAAGGAAAAAGGGTAAAATACTGTAAAGTAATTAAATGGATACGGAAATGTTATCTGTGACATTGAGAGTACTTTCATGGATATGAGGGGTCCTTGAAGCTCTCTGAACTTGCTTGTTTTCTTGAGGACATTTCATTAGCCTAACTAGGTAACATCATCAGTGCTAATAAGGAGTGCAATTTGCTGTCAGTTTATTTTCTGGTGTCCTGCTTGTCTGTGTGAGTTGGGCGGTCTTAGGGATTCTTTGGTTGGGCTGTTTACTAATGACTCTGTGGCAGTTTCTTGATTGGGGTGTTGCTTACTTGATTGATAATCTGAAAGTGATCTTGGAGTTAATCTATGCTGATCTGAGTGCTGATTACTGGTAGAGAAGTGCTGAAGACTCTTTCTCTTTTGGGCTGGTGGATTGCCTCTTTGGCATAATCTATAAATGTTTTTAATGTCTATGTGCCTATTAATGGCTGATTTGTCAGAGTGCCAGGCTTCTAGAAATTCCCTGGCATTTTTGGATTTGGCCTGGTCTAGGATTGTCACATTTTCCCAATTGAAATTATGATTAAATCGGGTCTAAATATTGTGAAATTAAAAGATTTTTTTTATCATGCCTTTTGACTGCCAGTTGGTGTTCATGGATGCATACTGCCAGTCTTCTGCCTATTTGTCACACATAGTGGTTGTTGCAGTTCTTACAATTGTATGTTGTAGAGAACTCCTGTTTTTTCTTCTGGGGCTGCTGGGTCTTTGGGTTTATTTAGGATGTTTTGAAGGGCTTTAGTTGGCTTATGTGCTACGTTGATTCCATGTGGATTGCAGTTTCTGAGACATTCTTGTAGAGCAGTATAATTCTTTTTAGGGTTTGTGTTGGTTGTGCTGTATTTCATGGATATAGAAATCTGATACAGATGGGGGGATTATTGGTTGATTATCAATATTCTACTAAGAATCTGCATTTTTTGATTAAATGCAATGTAAAATATACAAAATAAATAGAAATTGTATTAAGGCTGTAATGTCTTTCAGATATGTTGTACTTCAACTTGCACAATTCCTAAACATATTTGGAATTATAGGTTCTTATTGATTGTCAGGCGCCAAATTGGGCAGGGCTGCTTATGGCATAATAATTTTCAGTCTGTAATGATCTTTCATTTTCATAATCAATATGTATCTATATTATTTTTTATGTTTTAACTTATGTTCACCCCAATGAATAAAGGTATAAGTTAATAAACTGAGGAAGTTGTTCCTGCTTTACCTATTACCTCAACACCTCATTCTGTAATAAGCTGGGGTAATTTAAGAATGTTAAATATTTAATTTAGAAAGCCTGTTTGGTTTAATAACTAAGGCATGGGATACCATGATTTATCTCAGCCTGAGGCACAAAGTCAACTGTGTGACCTTGGGCAAATCATTTTTAGCCCTAGGAGGCAGGCAATGGGAAACCACTTGTGAAATCTTGCCAAGAAAACTTTAGGGACAAGGAAAGGAATCGCTCAAAACAACTCTTACAAAAAAATAATGACCAAACAATTTGCATTTGCCAAAGATGGCCCTGGCAACAATTATCTGTGTGTACAGATATATGGATTCTATCAGGAATTATATACTTTACATTTAGCAATGTGATGGGGATGGAGGGTTAGTTTAAAAAAAAAATAATTTTTTTGAGTATAAGCTAAACCAGGAAGTAAAAAATACATTTCAAAAGAGGATATTACAAGAAGGGTTTATGAGGTCACCATGACATGATTTTGAATCTTTTATTTATAAGCCTATTTCAGGCTTACAGCACAGTTTTCATATGTTGAAACTCATATTGCCTATTTCCAATTACAGAGAGAGCTTCATGGTCTACAAAAAGGTATTATGGAATATTATTTATCACCTGGAACCCAATTTACTGATCTCAACTACATCTTAACTTTTGTTCATTTAAACTGGGAAATGTCAAATTACTTACTTTTGGCTGGATTATACTTTCAAACCAGTCCAAGTTTTTCCAAAAAGGTAATTTTACCTTTTTGCTCATATCTAAAGAAGAAGGTGATCTTCTCTGGTATCTGAGATGTGTAAATATCTTCATACATTGGGATTTTGTAGGTCAGGACAATTAATCTTTGCAAAACTTTTCCCTGTTTAGTGGAATGGATCACTTGTAGGGAAGTTGTACAATGGTGTTTTATTCTTTAATCACTAATGCTAAAATATTGCTCTCACTTGGGCTGGAGATCTTTTCTGAATTTCAGGACACAAAACCATTTTTAACAATGGTAGACAACTATTTGAAATGATTATAGTATCTGTCACTGTATATGCAAACATAGACCAGAGCTACGCCAGCTTCCCACTGGCCTTTATTCTTTTTCACATTTTTTTCATAATACACAAATTCTGTTATCACTTATGATTTATGCTGAAAAACAGGTTAGGTCAGTTCCTCAAACTTCAAAATGTAAGTTTTATGTAAATGATGTTTCTGTATCAGTAAATAATTGTGAATTTATAACAGCCCACCCTCAAAAGGAAAATTAGATGGAGAAAGAAATCCTTATCACCTACCCCCTGTTACCAATCATTATCAGCAAGCCTATTTTATATTTAAATTTTATTTATTTATTTATTTATTTTATTTTATTGAATTTGTATACTGCCCTATTCCCGTAGGGCAGTAATGTTGGTTTATTTCAGCTCCCGTTGATGAAATCATTAATAGAAGGTATTGAATGACTGTCGGTACTTTCTGTAATAACTGAAATTCTCAAATGCAAGAATACAAATAGTCCTCTACTTACAACCGTTCATTTAGTGACCATTCAAAGTTACAATGGCATTGAAAAAAATGAAATAAACCTTTTTCATACTTACAACCACTGCAGCATTGCCCTGGTCACATGATCAAAATTCGAACGCTTGGCAGTGGGTTACCATATTTATGATGGTCGCAGTGTCCCAGAGTCATGTGATCCCCTTTTGTGACCTTCTGTCAAGCCAAGTCAATGAGGGAAGCCAGATTCACTTAACAACTGTGTTACTAGCTTAACAATTGTAGAGATTCACTTAACAACTATGGCAAGAAAGGTTGTAAAACGGAGCAAAACACATTTTACAACTGACTTATTTGGACTCAATTGTGGTCATAAGTCAAGGATTACCAGTACATAACCTGTTCTGGACAGAAATAAGAATATGCTGCTTTATTAAGGATTTTTCCTTACATCAAAACTAAATGTGAACTTTTGAACATCAGGAAATAACAGTAATGTCTGATCCCATAATGCTAAGTATTCCTGTATAGTTTTTTAGTCATTTTATTATAGTTTCCTTTTAAAAAAAATGAATAGACAAAGCAAAGTATTGGTTGCTAAGTTAAGCTGAGGTTTAACCATAGTTTACTGACTTAAAAACTAGCCAAAACTAGTACACTTACTGTGATTGGCCTCCAATCACACTAAGCTGAGAACTTTTATCAACTTTTAAAATATAAATATATCCCTTGTTTTGCACCTCTGTGGATTGATTAAGGGCTTAGGCCTGGGATAAAAGCAAACAACAGTAGTATACCAGGAAACCACACATAAGTCATGATTCTCAACCAATTCTGCACTCAGAACAGATTGTCCTAATGGACAGATTGTCCATTCACTGTCATAAAAATAAATAAAATATTGGTTTAATGTGATTTATAAGTTTGATTCTAAACCTCTTTAGCTTTTTCTCTATTTGTTTATAATTTGGAATTTTTCATACCCTATAAATTAACCTAGGACTAGTCTATGACAAATGAAGTAAAGATACAAGAATGCAGAATACGGCTTCCAGTTTGCATGCGTGGTGCCAGCGGACGTTCCAGAAGAACCCTCTCCCCGCTGTCTGATCTTTCTTCCTTGGAGGACCCTGAAAAAGGTTGAAAGTTGCCCTGGAGGGCGATTATGGTGAGCAGGCCCTCCCTGTGATCATGGAAGGGCGGCAGCCCTCCATTTGATCTGAAGCAGCTCCTCTGACCCGAAGAAGAAGAGATCGGCCATTAATATGGTTGATCATTAAGCTGTTCCCTGCCGAAAGCCAAAAGCACCATCAAGCACAACGAAGCAATCTGGAGGATCTGGGTGAGATTTTACCTTTCTTATTTCCCTAACTATCTTCCTGTGGGACTCTTCTGAGAATTGCCTCCACCCCCTTGAAAGAACGGCAACTACTTACTTGGGGAATTAAAATCTTAAAGCCTTAAAAGAAATGGAAATTATTAACTGAATAATTAAGCAATCTCATTTGTACTTTTGGAACTCTTGGGCTATTAAAAAATTCCTATTTCTACGGGAACCTACTATCCTTTTTAAGGTGTGAAAGAAGGGCAAAAAGGAAAAAAACCGGATTTTTTATACATTTGGAAAAGATTTTACATGCTATTGAGGACATCTTGTGGCGAAACCTGGTACAGCAAGTAAACCTCCTCTTTGTTCTGAGATTTGGCTCAAATTCAGATTTGACCTTGACATTATCTTTAAAGATAAGAATTGGCAACACCTGGCACTGAAAAACAACTTAGTTAGCAGAAATATATATCTTGATGTCAATGTTTATAAAGGTCAACCAATATCCTGAGCAGAATAATGACAATACCGATATCCAATGTTGTTTCACTCTTGACCAATGGCAGAGTTGACTGTGATATCCAAGCTGTAGAAGTATATAAATTGAGAACCTTTTATTTATTTATTTCAAATATATAAATGGACACTTCTTTAAACTTGTTCATTTACTCTTCCTATTATATCCACAGTTTCTCCGATAATAAAAGAAGTGTGTCAATGGTTGTTTTTTAAAAAAAAATTATTTCAAGATTGGTGAGGCCAAAAAAACCAAAAGAAGTCTTTTTTTCTTCAAACAAAGTTTTCAAGGACCTTCAAAGGAATGTCTGGGCAAACAGCCAACTTCCAATCTAAGATAACTCCATTCAGGGAGGGTGGATAGAATTCTCAGGTTTCACCACTAGATGGCATTAACTATCCATTCCCACCCTATTTGTAAGGAAAAGGAAAAGAAAAAGTAACTTTCAAGTTTAAAAAGTAAAAGTAAACAAATAAAAGTTGTGAGGGCTTTCACACAAAAAATAGCCAGTTCTATAGAGTCAAAAGCTTTCCCAAACTTTTATGCCACAGACAGCCTTGTAATACAATAGCGTTTTCAATTAGCCAAGAGCTTAAACCGCCGCTTGTAATTCAGGGGGGGGGGATAAAAAGGAAAAAATCCACCCCCATCCGTAAGACTAAGGACTTCACTCTCCAGGACTGGAAAAGTGTTATCCGGTAAGGGTCTTCACTTGTAAAAAAGAGTGAAAGGAGTTTTCTCACCTAGATCAGCTGTTTGTTTTCAAGTAGTTCTTTGTCTCTGCCGAACAGCTGACAATGGCAGACTGCATAAATGCGGTCAGCCTCTCTTCCTGCCAGTTCCAGGGGCTCCGTTGGGACCAGCGGTCCAGCTACCGCTGACCTGCGATCCTTAAGTATTCACCTTTTGGGGGCTGCCTATATGGAGTGGCTTTCAGTCCATTCAGACCCACTAGCTCATAGAATTCAGACCTGGGGAAAAGAGAAACATTTCCCCAAATCTGTCTTCAGCAACGTCACCGGAAACACTCCTATGTTAAGAATTGAATATATATTTTTAATTATATAAATAAATATATAAATAAAATTATATAAATAAAAGATTAACAAGGTGAGAGTTCTGGCACCTTTTTTAAAAGAAAAAAAGCACTGGTAATAGCAACAGGACTTAGACTTATATATGGCTTCATAGTGCTTTACAGCCCTCTCTAAATGGTTTACAAAGTCAGCATATTGCCCCCAACAATATGGGCCCCCATTTTACCAACCTTGGAAGGGTGGAAGGCTAAGTCAGCCCTGAGACGATTAGAATCCTACTGCCAAACTGTAGGCGGCTGGCGGTCAGCAAAAGTAGCCTGCAGTACTGCATTCTAACCACTGTGCCACCACGGATGTGGTAGAGATAATTCAAGGGCACCATTGTCTTAATGGGAGACAGATGAGTAGATAAGTAGATCTCAATTAGCCAAGTAGTTTTCTTTTTAAAAAAAGGCTGATTCCATCTGCTGCACCAGTTCTGCCATCTGTAGTTTGGTAGGTCTGAAGCTTAAGGAAAATCTCTAGTCTCTATTCCTCTATAGTTTAATTTTCATGAAAAAGAAATACTTATAAACCAAATTAATATTTTTACTGAAATAATAATGATTATCTTTTTCCTATGGCAATCTTCATCTACTCCTACAGATCCAAACTGACTTGTAATGTTTATTGCATTACATATAACATTAAAGATAAAAAACACACAACTAATTTATCTTGTCGCTATCAGGTTCTAGTTTTCTTTTGCTGTATTTTTGGAAGGGCAGCTTCATAAAAGAGAAATAAAAATTTAAAGAGCTAGCTTTTAACTACAGCAAGTGATTTGTAGGAATTTTACTTTAGCATAATACTAAAGATTTGTGATCCAACCTTTAAAAAGCCACCTAAATCCTGAACATCATTCGCCATAAAAAGAATGGTCAGTAAAAAAAAATATGTAATGCTAAGTATCCATTCACTGTGCAATCTTTTGAATCTGTGTTCAGAGGAAAGGCACACCAGATCTGGACCTGTTGCCAAGCTCTTCCATTTGAAGAAGTATAAAGCCTGCGCATCTAATTGATATTGACTTAAATATTACATGTGGATTTTATGGAATGTGTCAGCTGGGCAAAGTGTTTAGTCAAAGAAAAAAACTGTATTCAGAACACCAACTACATTTTCTAAAACCTGATAAAGTAAAGGTAAAGGTTCCCCTGCACATGCGTGCTAGTCGTTTCCGACTCTAGGGGCCGGTGCTCATTTCCGTTTCAAAGCCGAAGAGCCAGCGTTTGTCCGAGGACGTCTCCGTGGTCATGTGGCCAGCATGACTAGATGCCAAAGACGCACGGAATGCTGTTACCTTCCCACCGTAGTGGTCCCTATTTTTCTACTTGCATTTTTATGTGCTTTCAAACTGCTAGGTTGGCAGAAGCTGGGACGAGTAACAGGCGCTCACTCTGTTATGCGGCACTCAGGATTCAACCCGCCAAACTGCCGACCTTCTGATCGACAAGCTCAGTGTCCTAACCCACTGAGCCACTGCGTCCCTAAAACCTGATACCTTTATATAATTTGATTTATTTCTTCCCTCCACACTCCTTATTTTAACCAGTCTTAAACACATTACAGTAGCTGCAACCAAGCAAATGGCTGGTGCTGCAAAAAAAACCCTAATGGCCAAGAAGGAAGGAAAAAATGCAATTGTATAATAACAAGATACAGATTGCAGTTGAAACCTGACATAAGGTTGTATATTTCCATCAGTTACAAGTACACCATTTCTAGTAATGTAACAATTAATTATTACCACACTTGTCTGCGAGGTATCCAGGCTTCAGGAAATTCAGTGAATCAATGAATATATTTTTCTGAAAGCTAGTTTATCTGGTTACCATTTTCAGGTTATGTCTGTATTTTATGAGTTTTCCAAAACCAGTCCCCAAATCCTCTGCTCTTCATGCTCTTTCTGTATAAAAATGAACTTTATGCCTTACTTTGCCTTCAGTTTGCCTGTTAAGAAGGTGCTTCATTCAACTATATAGTTGTCCAGGATGTTTCATGAGGCTTCCCTCTTTATATCCTCTGAGTGAGTTTTTCCCCCCAATCTGATTTGAAATGTCAATGCAAGTGAAATTAATTTATTTTTATTTTATTGGTTGTGTGACTGAATATGTTCCATCAAGTTGACTGCTTAGATTTTCTGCAGGATGATCTGTTTTTCTTTAATTCAGTGGTACATCCACTGTCTTTGAACAGTTAGTCCTCAACTTAGGACTGGTTGCTTAGTGACTAAGGTTAAGATGGACCTCGGCAGAGCTACTTATGATCTGGGTTCTAAGTTCCAACAGTCATCTCCCCAATGATCACATCTTCACATTTTGAGTGATTGGCAACCAGACCAGATTTACAGCTATTTGCAGTGTCCTGTGATGACATGTTGTGATTTATGACTTTTTGCTGGCAACAGTCACTCAATGACTGTTGCTTCACTTAATGACCATGATATTCACTTGACCACCACTGCAAGAAAAAGGGGGATAAAATTGGACACAGTCATGTGGTGACTCACTTAATGGCTAGCATGACTTAATTTTGGTTGTCACTCAAGGATCACCTATATTGAGCTCATGTCTAATTATTTTCCCAGGCTCCAAGATCACCACAGATGGGGACTGCAGCCAAGAAATTAAAAGATGCTTTCTCCTGGGGAGGAAAGCTATGGCAAATCTAGACAGCATACTAAAAATCAGAGATGTCATCCTGTGAACAAAGGTTATGGTTTTCCCACTTGCAATGTATGGCTGTGTAAGTTGGACCATAAGAAAGGCTGAATGCCAAAGAATTGAGGCCTTTGAACTATGGTGCTGGAGAAGACTCCTGAGAGTCCCCTGGACTACAAGGCGATCAAACCGGTCAGTCCTAGAGGAGATCAACCCTGACTGCTCTTTAGAAGGCCAGATCCTGAAGTTGAAACTCAAATACTTTGGCCACCTAATGAGAAGGAAGGACTCACTGGAGAAGAGCCTAATGCTGGGAAAGGTTGATGGCAAGAGAAGAAAGGGATGACAGAGAATGAGGTGGCTGGATGGAGTCACTGAAGCAGTAGGTGTGACCTTAAATGGACTCCAGAAGATGGTAGAGGACAGGAAGGCCTGGAGCAACGTTGTCCATGGAGTCGTGATGGGTTGGACATGACTTTGCAACTAACAACAACTAGTTGCTGGTCACCCATTTTTTATTTTTCCTCCTACTATTCCTGGCATAATGGATTTTTCCAGAGAGTTGTATGTTTAAGGAGGTAGGATTATTCAATTAATATTTCAAAGACATTTTAGTGGTAAATAGCTTCTATCTTTCAAGATTGACTATTAAGTATAAAGAAACCAGCAGTCAATACATGTGCTGCAGATTAGCACTCTGTAGAATAGCAATGTTCAGGTATGTTCAGACTTTGATAATTTTGAGACTAGTCATTTAAGCCCGGAGTGGGTGTTTGATTTGTTCTGTCATCCATTTATTTGTTTTCTGGCTATCCATGGCATTCTCAGATGTTTTCTTCAACACCAAAATTTACAAAGCATGAATATTCTTTCTATCCTGCTTCTTCAAAATTCCTTCAATAAAGCACCGTAATGAAAAACATTGCCTGCATAATTCTGATCTTTGTAGGTAAAGATAAATTCTGTTACCTGAATGCTTTTTCCCAGACTTCCATTGCTATTCTACAGAGTGCTAATCTGCAGCACATGTATTGATTGCTGATTTCTTTATAGTTGATAGTCAATCTTGAAAGACAGAAACTTTTTACCACTAAAATGTCTTTGAAATATTACTTGAATAATCCTACTTCCTTAAAATCTTCCATTCCTGGTCCAAATCAAAGCAAGCTTTGATCCACTTAGGCATTTTTGGTGGGAAGAGATTAGCCATGTGAAAGGAAGGAAAAAGAATTAGTTGGGCTGCAATACAGGTATATCAGGTTTCTCTGCTGTTTTACAAGAATGCAGAAAATCATTAAAGAGGGACTTTTGAATGCAATGCAATCGTCACACGATTACATGCTTTGTTGGTCATTTCAAACAGAAGGAACATTCTGATTTTAGCTAAATGTGATGCTTCAAGAAAATCCAGACAAGAGAGAGAGAGAGAGAGAGAGAGAGAGAGAGAGAGAGAGAGAGAGAGAGAGAGAGAGAGAGAGAGAGAGAGAGAGAGAGAGAGAGAGAGAGAGAGAGAGAGAGAGAGAGAGAGAGAGAGAGAGAGAGAGAGAGACTTGTAAGTGCTCCCTGCTACTTTATCCCAAGGTATGGCAGAATAGCCACTTTTTAGCAACTTTCAGAAAAGCATCAGACTGGGAGCTATTCTGCTGTTTTCTGTCTTGCAATTAGATTTAAATATAAATAATTGTCATCTTTAAATACCAGTATTAGTTTGCCCAGTCTTTTACTTTCACTGATCTTAGTGAGAAATTCCTATAAAAAGGTAATGATTTCCAGAATGATTTAAAAAAAAACTTGGAAAACTGATGTATTATGATAATATAATCTACAAAAGTGCTTCTGACAGGAGTGTATCCCATACCTCCTAGATTTTGGGATGCAGATTGGTTTTGGATAAAACATTCTAGCTTGTATGGAATAGCACCAGCAAGTAAAACTATGCTTTAGTATACTTGGGGTATGATAATCCAAATGTGTCAGAACTGATCCTCATCATGAACAGAGAACACTGTCTTGATCATGGAAATGACTGAGACTTTCTTTATTTTATTAAAAAAAGCCTTATGTACCAACCAACACTATGATGGGCAGTGGAGGGCAATATTCAAGGCCATCTATTGACTACCAAGGCATATGGAAGATTGCAACTTGTAATATAAGAAGAATGTATGGTGAAGAACATGAGTTAATAACATGGAAAAGAAAAAGAGATGTAGATCTGAGTGACAGTGACAGTCTTGTGGAGTTATGAGAATATCTGCTTTTGGTTGCTCAGCCTATTATCTACTAACTTTTACTAATCTGAATATGCATCCTCCCTAGAATGGGAAGACAGTAAAATCAATTCTTTACTAACTCTACTTAAGATACAAACACCTTCCTGTGACAAGGTAATATTTACCCATTGAGAATATATTAAAGTGGTTCATATTTGGATTGAGAAATACACTACAGGGGTAATAATCTTGGAATGTTGAATTATGTAATTGTTGGAGTACTCACTACTTAGTTCAACAATGACTACACATAAAAACAGAATTTTGTAAGTTAATGATAATTTAAAGCTGACTTTTGGGCCAGCCACTCTCTCTCAACCCAACTCACCTCACAGAGTATTGTTAAAGGAAAATAGGAGGCAGGAGCACTGTCTGTGCTGCTTAGACATGTAGAAAATAAAGATGGCATAACAACGACAAAACTAACATTCCTATGAATTGTGATACTTAAAGATCCATAGATGATTTTGGGGAAAATTATGCAACATTGACAATGAAGATGAATGAAGAGCAGGCATTATTGTCAGGTAATTTCAATGGCTGGTTGAGAATGAAAACCAGCAAGTTGCAGAATGAACGAGAATGATGACTGGTGATTACCTACTTAGAAAAAGACTAAGTATTTCAAATATGTGGTTTAATAATACACTATTCATGTTACCACATGACAAAAGAATGAACCTAAAAGACAAATTAATTTGGTGATTGATAATGAAAAACAGAGAAAATTAGTGGATAATTATTAGAACTAGTCTTTGGTTTATGGTGGCAATTGGGACTATTGCCAAGCAATGCTTTGTAAAGCACAACATTATACAACCACTTAATTTATCAACAACAATCCCCAGCAATTCCAGTTGGTCTTGTAATCTCAGGACGTGTAGGCTGTCAAATGAGAACTGGCAGAAGTCACAGTGTCTATAGGTGCTATGGGTGATGAAGGAGACTGTGAGGAATCCCTGGGAGACTCACGGAAGATTAAATGTGAATTGGGGAGGGGAGGGAGGAGGAGGGTCTGGTTAAATGCAAGTGCAGGAAGGGCATGGGGTGGAGGACATGGCATCACATGAGTGCAGAAAAGCCAGGTGATTTACCAAAGCAACTTGCAGTCTGTCCTGCTCTGCTCTACATTGACTTTGCCTGACTTTGCTTGGGGGAAGCCAACAAGAAAGATCATAAATGGTGAACAAGTGACTGAAGTGCAAGTGTCCAGATCATGATCACAGGGTTAACAGGAATGGTACAACTTCATGAATTGTCTGTATCTCAAATTCTCAGCATCACAGTAGCTTTCAATAGATGCTGAATGAATGGACATAAGCCAGGGACTACCTATGAAGGATCTGAACAGGGAATAGGTTATTACTAGATAGTATGAAGAAGTTTTTGTCCAGACATTCTGAAAAGAGATTTCAGATGTGAAGCAACATTTTATAGGCCATTCTGAGTGATGATAATAATCACTGTAGTCATGATGAATGACTATGATGAATTCAGGCTGATCTAGATATAGTATTCCAAATCATTGCCAAATCACTGTATTATAATGATAATTTCTACAATTGTGAGAACAGGCTTTTAAATTTATAATAATTATCTTGATGTATTTTTGTGATATGCCTAAGCAACACAATCTTATATTATCAGCACAATATGATATTCAACTCAGTGGGATTTAAATCTGAGTAAAATTATTAAAATTGCCATCAATCACCTAAATCAAGTTTAAATCAAAATATTTAACTATTATAATAATAGTGAATTATTGCTATAATCTTGATGGGTTAAATGTGTTCAGATCACTATATCAACAAAATTGCTTAGACTAGCTATAGTATATTATGTCTTCTCTTTTTCTCCTTTTATGGTATAAAGTAGACTTTACTGACCTAACAAAAAGTTGCAGAGCATGTCTTGCTCTGAAATATGAACTGCCATGACCTGAGAGTTACAGACTGTAGTCTGTGTATTGTATACATCTCCTCAAAGTCAATTAAGATGTATTTCCTTGTTTCAAAGCTTCAGGGGTGCAAAGCTTCAGGGGGGTGGACAAAGCAGACCCGACCCTCACTGTTTGTAACCAGTCCCTAAGAAAGTCTTGAATCCAATCACAGATAGAGGGGGAGAATTTCAAGTCAGTCAGCTTCTCAATGAGAATGCTCGGCAAAATGGTGTTGAAAGCCGAGCTATAATCAACAAAAAGCATCCTAACATAACTTCCAGGTTTCTCAAGATGACTTGCTACAGAGTGTAAAGCAGTAGCTATGGCATCGTCTGTCGACCTGTTCCCCCAATATGTTTTTACTCTAAAGTAAAGTAAATGATTTTTTCATTTTTTTAAATCCACTTTTTTATATTTCTGATGAAAGAAATCTAATACTGCTATTCAAAAGTCAGTGTTTTACAGAAATGACAAGGTGTACCTGGTGGAACTCTCTGTTCTAAATCATTCAGATGTGAGAACATTAATTGTTCAGTAAAAAAACAATCTGTCGTACCAACAGACATTTGCTACTTAGACAAAACATAGACGCCAGTCTTAACAGTGGTAGCTGGAAAAAACCAACTTCATTCTGACAGCCATAGGCTAACTATAAAGTACAGGACTAGGTCTGCACATTCAGCTCTGCCTTCCAGGGGAGAGGAATTACCCTAGGGCTCAGTAGGAATAATACTCAATGCCACTTGGCTGAGGATTATTTCATGCTCTTTGCTTCTGCAGCCATAAGAGATTTTAGTGCCAAGCAAAGTGAGGGGGGAAAGAAATAATAAAAGGTATGAAAATGCTTTTATAAAATGCTATGTATGCAGATATGCATGGTGTAATGGAAAACATGTTAAATTATGGAGTGGTTTGCTGTGGACGGTTGATTGTGAAGTGTGATTAGGCAGATGTTTGACAAAATTCTGATGGAAAGGAAGCAAAAGTTGACAATAAGCAACATTTGAGAAATATTCAGATATGGCCTTAATAATCCATGAATATTTAAAAGGTAGCATTTGTCACTGGTTGTACTTATTTCAGCTTTTGAAAACTGACAATGAGATTCAACAGTATTTGATAAGGGATAGATTCCCTGACACTGATCAAATCCAGAAACCACTTCACTAGTCCTAAATACAGTTAATAGAAAATAAGCCAGAATGAAAATAGTTGGATTTATCCACATAAAATTATATATAGCCTTTATAGCCCAGAGAGAATGTTCTGTATGATCCGGAAAAAATCAAACTTTCACTTTCTTCGGGAAAAAACCCCGGAGGCAGGTAAATTATTACTGAGATTATAAACTAAACTACATTTTTCCAAAAGTCTGTTTCTTAATGATCAGCTGCACCTATGCATTCAGGTTTGTTTTAAAGGACGAGTAAAAGCTTTCGGGTGGATGATAATGCAGGCCGGAGGGCACGAAGAGAGAAGATAACTTCTCTCGCTGAAATTAGGAAAGCTTGTTAAATGGAAGGTCTCCTTTTGAAGTCAAGCAGCTTGTTGTCCCTTACAGAAATCCGATCCGGGAGAAGAGGCTTTGATCTCTGGGCGTGTCTCCCGAAAAGGTTCGAGCGAAACCTAACCTTGCTAGACAAAAGGCAGGTGCCTAAACACATCCCATCACCCAGGCGAGGGCATTTGCCAGCTTTCCTTCGACGCCGAAGGAGGATTCGCGCTCGGCTTTAATACTTGGAACTTACGGCTGAACTCCCCGCCTGCGTTTCCCCAGAAGGTCGTAGGTGAGGAGATGCAGAATTGAAATCTGAGGCCGGGGAGGTGGTGGGTAAGGATAGAATGCAGGCTTGATAAGCGAGTGCAAATTGCAGAAGAGGATCCTGCCACGTGAGTGGTAGTGCAAAAAAAAAAAAGAAAAGAAAAGAAAAGAAAGAAAGAAATTCGACTAAGATATGGCACTTTCAGCAATTTTTTGGGGGTGGGGTGGGGTGGGCTGGTAAAAGACTATTTTAGTATCCTACTCTCCCTCATACTGGTCCTCTTTGATTACTTTTGAGCCACCGAAGAGCGAAACTCTTTATTTATAAGCCACAAAACGGTTTGTGGATCATGCACTCCCTGTGTGTGTGTGTGTGTGTGTGTGTGTGTGTGTGTGTGTGTTTTGAGTATTGCTGTTTTCCCCAATCTCAGGCTCTCCAAATGTGTTTTAATAATTATCCCACAGTCCTCAGTCTATACTTGCTATATTTATAGATTAAATAAATATGAATTTAAATAGCTTCACAATGAGTCTGTCTTCTGAGTGCCTACTCATTCTATGAAGAGGCATGAATGTATTTAAAATTTTTAAAAAGAGTATATACATCCCTTTTCCTTTTCTGAATTTGAAACAGGAAATTCTATCTATCTATCTATCTATCTATCTATCTATCTATCTATCTATCTATCTATCTATCTATCTATCTATCTATCTATCTATCTATCTATCTAATCATCTATGCCTTTAAGTCAGCCTTGATTCTTGTCTGACTGCCTGAACAAGTACCTGCAGTTTTTTAAGCAATCAGAAATGGTTTGCATTACATGGTTCATGGGTCTGAGAGAGACAGTGACCTAAGGTCACCCAGCTGGCTTTGTGCTGAAGGTAGGACTACAATTTATGGTCACCTTGTTTCTAATCTGATGCCTTAACTGTCATATAACAAACTGGCTCTCCCACTCAACTAAGCACCTCAAATTATGAATTTGTCAGCATTACTTTGTTTGCAAATTTAATAATTGCTATGGACTACAATGACAATTCTTTGAATAAGAGATGAATTTGGTTATAGATTGAAAATGAGGTTATGGTCTCTGTGAGCTATCCTATTTTTAAAACATCTTACACATTTTATACATGTTTAAATATATTAGTCATAAATGGGACTTATATGTTTAAACAATAATTGTTGAAACAGACCTAGATTTTGGACCACAAAGAAAGAAAGAAAGAAAGTAAAGAATATAGAAATGTAAGTCCTTTGGTATCTTACTCTTTCCATGTCATGTCTTTACACACACAGTACAGTCTAATTCATAATTGGTTCTATGTCTTGAAGTGGTTTGCTTTATTTGGGTGAAGTTTATTGTAGGATTCAAGCCATTATGTTTGTGGTCTGAATGCCTGGAAATTGCATGGTTTATCTAAATCCTGAGTAATCACTGTTTCCAGTTAGCACATTTTAGATTTCAGTCCATGCTAACTGTAAATGATAATTAATCTTTGTTTGGTCAACATGCTTAGTATTAAGAATCCCATGGACCAATATTAAAGAGCTACATAGGTTGGGAAATAGGATATCTGTCTGTCTGTCTGTCTATCTATATCTGTCTGTCTGTCTATATATTGCTAGATAGCTAAATAGCTATAGAGATAGCTAGATAATGAGTGAGAAAGAAGAGAGAGAGAGACAGGCAGGCAGGCAGACAGACAGACAGACAGATGGATATAGCAAATTATCCTAGTATTTTCACCATATGAGATTTAAGGTGCTGGTACTTACCTTTAAAGCCCTACATGGCTTAGGCCCGGGATACTTGCAGGACCATCTGCTACCGGGAATGAATTCCCATCGCCCAGTACGCTCACACAGAGAAGGCCTCCTCAGGGTACCGTCAGCTAGACAATGTCGGCTGGCAAACCCCAGGGAAAGGGCCTTCTCTGTGGGAGTGCCAGTCCTATGGAATCAGCTCCCCCCTGAGCTTCGGATGGCCCAAGATCTCCGGTCCTTTCGCCGCGGCCTCAAAACACTCCTTTTCCACCTGGCTGACCTGGACTGACAGGCATTTTAATTATGTTTACAATTTTTAATTTATTTTTAATTTTAATTTATTGCACAGATGACTTTAATTTTAATTTTATCTTAATTTCTGTTATATGTTATTGTTGTTAGCCACCCTGAGTCCTTCGGGAGATAGGGCGGGATATAAGTCCCATTAATAAAATAAATAAATAAATAAATATTATGAAAACCTCGGCTGATCATTTAACAAACCATAGTTTAGGAGAAAATATGTCTTATCTAATGCATCACTAATCACTCTATATTGGTACATAAATATGTAAATTATACTTCATGTATTTGTGAACATGTGTCAGTAAATATATTGGTCTTTCATAGACCTCAATTCTCAGTTTTTTTGCCACTATTGAAAAAGAGCCATCCCCCAAGAAGTTACATTTTATATGAGATGCTTTAGCGATCCCTTCTTGACATATGACATTCAGAAGTTTGGGCTATAACTCTCATTTATCTGGATCAGAGACTTTATCCAACAGATATTGATTGCAGCTTGTGGTTGAAAGCATGAGTATGATGCCACTTGGCTAGCTTAAGTGGTAATAATGTTGGTGAAGAAAAACATAGAAAAAGAAAGTTGGAAGCAAGAGGGAGAATAACCCTTAAAAGCTGCTGTATCCCAGCTTCCAGCAGGTCCAGCCAATAAGATAAATGGTGGGAAAATGATATTGTATTCATATCCTGCTCTTAAGATTTCCTGTGGCAACTGATTTGCTATTGTGTAAAAGAGGATACTGCAATAAACAGGCCTTTGGAATGAACTAGCACAGTCTTATAAAGTTGTATGACATTACTCTGATTTTTCTTATGTATTTATTAACATTTATGTGTATGGAACATTGATACTTTTGTTTAATATATTATCTTTCATTATTGTTATAGAATTTGTTGTGCAGAGGTCTCCTTGTGCTACCAAAGAGTTGCACAGACAAGGAAGGGCACTGAGAGCAGTAAAAGTCACACACAGAAATACACTGAGTTCTAAAAGCAAAAAGTATTTTACTTTGAGGTGGTGTAAAAACAAAAATGCACAGTCAAAAAATAAACAGTCCAAGGTCATAAACAATAGCAACAGTCCAAACTACAAAGTCTTCTTACCGGTCCAGAGGTCAATACACAGTTCAGCTTACAACAGTAGTAAACCAACAGCAGAGCAAAAACAGTAATAGTAGAGATCAGTGAATTCAGAGAGAGAAAGAAGCTACGTTCCTAGCTTCCTCTTATGGCCATGAGAACACTTACACACCCATTGGCCAATTAACTTCTTAAAGCCATAGCATTATGGTTAATATATTTTCAACCCAACATTGTAGGCTAGCACCATATGCCTAACATTCTCCCCTTTGGGTAGAATAATATATAACTCTTACAATCTTATGCACATTCTTTCACAATTAGCATTGTGTTTCACAGCACTTTGTACCTTCGTAAAATGGTCTGCAATATTTACATCAGATGGACAATACTCTAACTGTATTAATTTATCTTTGACACATTGTCTGACATTTAAATAACGAAGATCAGTATGTTTAGATCTTGTTCTTACTGCAGCATTATTAGCCATCTTTATTGCAGCTTGATTGTCCTCATACACAATGAATGGATCATTTACATTTAAACCCATATCTAACAATAATTGTTTGTACACTAGCAGTTCTGTACATAACACTGATAGACATGAAAATTCAGCCTCCATTGTAGATAAGCTTATGTGTTTTTGTCTAATAGACTTCCATCCAATCAAAGAATCACCCAACATTACAGCCAACCCTGAGGTAGATTTACGACTGTTTGAATCAGAGGCAAAACTCGCATCTGCATATGCAGTAAGGATTAACTCACGATTTGGCTCTAGATATAACGAGTAGTGAATAGTCTGCTTCAGATACCTTAATACTCGTTTAGCTGATTGCCAGTGTCTAACAGTTGGATTATTGTTGTACCTAGCTAATTGGTTTACACAGTAAGAAATATCAGGTCTAGTCCAATTACTCAGATACATAAGACTTCCTATCAAAGATTGGTACATAGTCTTATCAAATACAGGACTCTCCACATTAGTGTCCTTAAAATCCATAGCCATCGGAGTTTTTGCTGGTTTACACATTTCCATGTTGTATCTCTTTAATAACTGAGATATTTTACTGGCTTGTGACACCTTAAAACCCCTATTTGTTTTCACAATATCTAACCCCAAATAGTGGCTAATTTCTCCAAGATTTCTAATTGTGAATTTATTTTGCAATCTTGAAATGATAGTTTGTGCTTCTAACTCAGTTTTTGTTATTATTGCAATATCATCTGTGAATAATAAAATAAAAGATAATGCTCCGTTGTGTTCTCTTCTAAACAAACAAGGATCAACATTACTGGCTACAAAACCTAATGCACTCAACTCATTAACTATACATTTGTTCCACTCATAGCCTGATTGTTTCAATCCATAGAGGCTTTTCTTTAATTCCCAACAATCATGGTCTCTATCACTGGTCAATCCTGGTGGTATTCTTAAATAAATAGTATGTTGCAATGGAGCATGTAGATATGCAGTTTCAACATCTACATGATTAACCATATATTGGTTTTTAGCCGCCCATACTAAAGCTGCTCTTAAAGTAGTTGCCCTTAGACTGGGTGCAAACACTTCGTCATAATCCTCAGTAGTTTGGGCAAAACCTTGTGCAACCAAACGTGCCTTATGGGTTATAGTTCCATCTACTCCCTTCTTTATTTTATATATCCATTTACAACCTATAGCTTGCTCACCAGGTGGCAGTTTTGCTTTCTGATAAACCTTAAGATTCTGCAAAGACTTCAACTCCCTGTTCATTGCAGCTTTCCATGATGCCTGTTCCTTTTCAGGATACATCCTGATCTCATCATAGTTAGATGGCTCTACACTAACTTGACATACTATACTAGCTTCATAGCGATCAGGTGGATGTCTGATACGCATTGAACGCCAAGGAATTACAGGGCTTTGAATTTCAGACTCCTTTCCTTCCTCTGATTCATCTATTATCTCCCCTATCTCCTCTTCATCTTTTATATTTACAGGAGATGAATTATCATTACTAGTTACGTTATCAGAGGAGTCCTCAAACACTAGAGGATCAGTATTAACAGTTTCTTGCTCTAACCTATCCCAACCAACGTGCTCAAGGAATTTTGCACTAGCACTGTTATATACATTAGTTGTGCCTCGTTCCCAGAAACGATAGGATCTGTGATTAGCTTCGTAACCTACGAAGTATAATTGCCTAGCCCTATGTTGGCCTTTACTCCTGAGTTGTGCAGGAATGTGGACCCAAGCTGGGGTGCCAAACGTGTGCAGGTAATCAAGGTTTGGTCTTCTACCATGCCATATAGTATATGGTATTTTACCAGTAGAAGTATTAACAACTATATTCAGAACATGGTTTGCACATTTTGCTGCCTCCCCCCACAGTCTATCTGTTAAGCCTGAATCTCTTAACATAGTTCTCATCATGGCTTGTAACGTTTGCCCACGTCTCTCAACAAAAGCATTATGTTGAGGCCTATAAGGGGCTGAATGTTTATGCTCAATGCCAGCTGATTGTAGCATATCAACAAAGCGCTTGTTTGTAAATTCAGTACCATTATCAGTAATTATGCACTGTACCTTTCTCTTTGTTTTTCTCTCCACAAACCTCAGCCAGTTTGCAAATTGTTGGAAAGTGTCTGCCTTTGACTTAAGCAGATAACAAAAACCATATCTAGAGTAGTGGTCCAATATACTTAAAATATAACATGACCCTCCTAAACTTGGTTTCATGGGTCCAATTAAATCAGCAAACACAACTTCCAAAGGAACAGTTGTTTTGAAGCTGTTTAACCTGTTTGCCGGACTTGCCTTACTCTTTTCCTGATTACAGGCATTGCACTTCAAATACTTACTACATGGCTTCAGTTTAACTCCTTCTACTAATTCCACTGTTTTACGTAGTGAGTTAAAGTTTACATGCCCTAACCGCCTATGCAATAAATGTATACATTCATCATGTGGCTTCTTGTTCTCACATATCGAGTTAGCTTTAACTGTACTAACCTGGTTACTTGTGAGAACGAATAAACCATTTTTCAAATTTGCAGTTACACAGGTTCCATTCCTCTCAATAGTGCATTGCTCCCCTCTGAATGTTACCACAAACCCAACTTTAACCAATTCCCTTACAGATAACAGGTTGAATCTTAGTTTAGGTATATATAACATAGGTAACTGTTCATCAATGCATGGACAATAGGAATTACCTTCACCAGAGGCCTTCATCCCCCAACCGTTTGCTAGTGAAACATATTGGTTGCTGTTTTTCATATTAACAAACCTCTTTTTCACTTTAGTAATGCATTGTGAAGCCCCACTATCAACAACCCACAATTCATTATTTCTGGATGTTGATTCACCAGAAATAGCCAAACCAATGCCCTTCTTAGCCTTCCCACTGCTATTCACATTCTGTTTTTTACCCTTTCTACAGAATTTGGCTATATGCCCTCTAGCCCCACAAGAATAACATTTCTTGACGTTGTAAGCAGTGGTGAATTGCTGCTTCTCTCGTGGCTGTGTCTCTCTCAGCTGGTCTCTGTCACGCCTCCTTCTGGACTCTTCCAGCAGTCTCCCAGTAATGTTAGTCAATGTCAGTTCCTCTCTGGTCAGGACTTCCAAAGAAGAAACATATCCATCATAACTCTCATCCAAAGATGACAGAATAATGTAGACCTGATGCAACTCTGAAAAAATCAGCTCCTTTTCATGAAGCTCTTGAAAAGTTGCCTTCATGTAATTTAAATGGGTCAGCATATCTCCATTCTTCTGCAGACGAGCCCTAAACAGCTTACGTGTAAGGTGTATATGTGCACCCACACTGTCTCGAACATAAAGCCTTCGCAAAATATCCCAACACCTAGCAGCAGACTCCTCACCACGAATATGGACAAGCTGCTGGTCATTCAGTGTTAGTCCAATAATGCAAAGAGCTTTCTCATTGTTTTGTTTAAAGTCGTCTAACTTCTTTGCATCCTCTTCGTCATCTGGATCCCAAGCAGTAGTATCTGGTGGGTTATTTACAACAGCCCATAGTCCTTCCTTGCGCAAAAGCAAGCAGCATTTTGTGGACCAGGAAACATAGTTTGTCCCATCCAACCGGGTTATCCAGGAGATGCCTGACAACAGTTCCTGTGCCATTTTACACCAAATACAAACTCAGCTAGGAATACTGTGTGTACTAACTCTCAGTACAGGCCTGGGCCCATAACCAGTGTTATGGAATGTATTGTGCAGAGGTCTCCTTGTGCTACCAAAGAGTTGCACAGACAAGGAAGGGCACTGAGAGCAGTAAAAGTCACACACAGAAATACACTGAGTTCTAAAAGCAAAAAGTATTTTACTTTGAGGTGGTGTAAAAACAAAAATGCACAGTCAAAAAATAAACAGTCCAAGGTCATAAACAATAGCAACAGTCCAAACTACAAAGTCTTCTTACCGGTCCAGAGGTCAATACACAGTTCAGCTTACAACAGTAGTAAACCAACAGCAGAGCAAAAACAGTAATAGTAGAGATCAGTGAATTCAGAGAGAGAAAGAAGCTACGTTCCTAGCTTCCTCTTATGGCCATGAGAACACTTACACACCCATTGGCCAATTAACTTCTTAAAGCCATAGCATTATGGTTAATATATTTTCAACCCAACATTGTAGGCTAGCACCATATGCCTAACAATTATGTTAACTGAGAAATTGTATTCAGTAACTTCAAGTAGTAGAAAATTCTCAGTAAAATAAACTTGGACAAGAAAAAAGACATGGCAAGGAGAGGAGACAGCTCATAAAATTAGTATCAGCTATCAACCAAAATGAATTGTCATTCTGTCTGCTACTCATCATGTTTCAAGGTTCTGTTGACTTAATAGGAAAGCAGGCTTTGGCTAACAAGGATTGAATTCGGGACGAGGAGTCTGATATGTCAGAAGGATTTGGCCTCAATTGTAATCTGTCTGGTATAATATTTATATTGGTGGTTGGGGAGGATGGTTCTGCTGGAATTCTATTTTCCAATTCTGAGGAAAAGAATATATATCTTTCAAACTAAGATATGTATGCATATGTATTATGTCTTGTCATTTGAAAAAGGTGTTTGAAAAGCTAGTGTCTTAAAAGAAGTTTTATTCTCATTTGCCCAAAGGAAACAGCAAAAGCTAGGCTGCAGATAGGCAAAAGATTCTCTCAGGACCCAAAATAACCTCTGAGCTAGAACAGTTCTGGATGAGACCATGTGCCATAGGCTGCCTGGCCATCTGCCATTTAGATTTCAGTTGCACTTTGGCATTAAATGTTGAACAGGAAATGGACAGGAAGAGAAGACTAACCTGGAAAGTAGATGGGGAAGTTTAGTAGAATCTCCAAAAATGATGTTTTCCAGTGTGAACTTGGCCTATTTCTTGAATATTTTTTTTAAAAAATAAGTGAGCAATCAGCTAATTATTTTATTTATTTATTTATTTTATTATATTTATATACCTCCCTTTCCCGAAGGACTCAGGGCGGTTTACAGGGTGATTAAAACGGAAAATACAAAAGTTAAAAACAATTAAAAAGTTATATCAATCCCTGAACAAATAAAAACCCCAGTTAAAATTAAAATTAAAATTCTCAGCCTGGGCCAGAGAGCTCGAAGAGCCAGGTCTTCAGGTCCCGGCGGAATGAACGGAGGTCGGGGGCAGTCCTAAGCTCCACTGGCAGCTGGTTCCAAAGGGCAGGCGCACCCACTGAGAAGGCCCTCCCCCTGGGTGTTATCCGCCGGCAATCTTATAGATTATAGAGCTTTTGGGGAATTATAGAGCTTTTGGGGAAGCAAATTCCTTAGCAAGACATTAGTTTTCAATAAGGCATGTCTTCCTTCCATAGAAACATAATGTGAGTAAGAAGAGCAATTAGTAGGAAAACTTTCTGCTATTACTTGCAGAAACCATATGATTGGTTAAGGATTGGATATTGGATATTGGAAAAATATTCACAGAAATGTCTGAAGAATGTTGAGGGTGCTTTCTTCTTTTCACAACAAATTATCTAAATAAGTTTATTTGCAAGCTAATTAAACACATGTTTAAATGTTTCTCAAACCTGATATTCTGAAGTCACTGTTGCTTATAAGTGTTGTTATAACATTGTTGTTCTTGTGGCATGAACTTTGAGCTGAGGTTCAGTATGCCCTTCTGTTATTCTAATGGTGGTGGGTAAATTCAGGGGTCCCCATCCCCCAGTCCATCGACCAATACCGGGCCATGGCATGCCATCAACTATTCCACACAAACAAGCAAAGCCATCTGCAAGATGCAGGCAGCACACAAAACCATGCACCCTCTGATCTGTGGAAAAACCTCTCTCCACGGAGGTTGGGGATCTCTGGGTTAATCCTGTTATGTCCTAAAGGTCATGTCCTGTTTCCCTGGGGCTATGACTGATGGCTATGTCCTGTGTTGGATTTTTTGGGTGAGGGGTTGTTGGCTCTAGGATCTTTGTCTTTCTAATCCCATCAGCTCCAAGCTCCCTTGCTCCAGTCTTTCTAAAAGGATTATAAAATCTACATTTCTACTGACCTGGTTTCTGTTTGAGGCAGAGACTTGGGGGTGGGGTGGGGATTTCTGCCTTGTAAGATCTTCTCCATTGTTCTTTTGGGGAAATATAATATATTGCCTTTTTAATATTCCGCAAAATATTTCTTTCTCAGGGGTGTGTGTGTGCTGTTTTCCTACATGGGGAAAGGTTTATGGTTTATTTTGTATTATTTTAATGGAGATTTACATTTCTGGATGTTTACACTACTATTAAACTCTTTCTACTCTCAACCTGGCAAGAAATTAGCCTATCAATTTCCAGAAGTTACAGTACAGTCAAAAGGAGCACCAAAGAGAATAGGGTTTGTAGGCTTGGGAATCTTAGGTTGCCACTTCCTGCTAAACAGATGAGGTAATATCTTTTCAAAGTTTAAGTAAAATAATCAGATGATGCTTTGTTGAGATAAAAAAATATGGAGTATATAGGATTTGAGCTTCCTTGACTCAAGATGAAGGTGACATAAACAGAGATAGGATGAATTTCTGGAAACCTTGAGATTATGCTGAATAACGTATACATTTTAGTCACTATTTTATGACAGGGAAAGCAGACAAGAAGTAATTAAATTAAGTTGATTTCAAAACCTTTTAGAATTTGGATCATGAGAGGATATTTTTGACTAAAAATCAACATTAAGAAAAATATATTAATAAAAGTGTTTGATATGAATTTTAAAATGACCATATCATTTCTGAAATACAATTTCTTTTGATGTAGATTTAAAAAAAAACCTGATTGGTTCTTCAACTGAAATTGGGCCAGAGAACAAATCAATGAAGGATCATTCTGGAAGTTACGCAGTGAATGATGTTTCTATACCTGGTAATTCTGATATTTCTAATAATTTATTTACATTTATATATCCTTTCTAGGCTATCTATAGTAAATATATCATTACATTATAACTGATAATTATTCAAGCAAACTACTGTGTCTTTTTGGTGTTATAAATTTCGCAAATTACAATGATCTTTCACCCTAAGAAACTTTTGATAAAGGGTAATCTCAGTGGTGGGATTCAAATATATGAACAACTGGTTCTCTATGGATGCCACTTCCAGAAGTCTGTTCTGAGCCTGGGTAACAAAAAATTAGCTACCGGTTCTGCAGAAGTGGTGTGAACCAGCTGAATCCCACCCCTGGGTAATAATAATTTATTATTATTATTATTATTATTATTATTATTATTATTATTATTATTATTATTATTATTAATAATAATAATAATAATAATAATAATAATAATAATAATAATAATAATAATAATAATAATAATAATAAAGTTGGAAGGGACCTTGGAGGTCATCTAGTCCAACCCCCTGCTCAGGCAGGAAACCTTATACCATTTCAGGCAAATGGCTGTCCAGTCTCTTCTTAAAAACCTCCAGTGTTGGAGCATTCACCACCTCTGGAGGCAATCTCAGATCTCATATTGCTCCATTAACATATTAATGTCTTGTGTTTTATATTATGTCTTTGGCCTACAGTTCACACTTTGGGAAATAGAAACATTCAAACATTGCTGAAATAATTTGAGTTAAAGAATTTTATTTAACTTTGGTATGCATTCATATACAGTAATTGTTAAATGAAAACATAGTCTTCTGTCTTTTTGCCTTGTATGTGAGCAATTTTAATTTTTTAATGTTTTAATTTTTATTGGGTTTTAGTTTTAAATTTCAAGGACTTCATTTAATTAATTGTCTTAATCTGATTTTAATTTTTGTATGTTTGTTTTAATCCTCCCTGTACACCGCCCTGAGTCCTCCGGGAATAGGGAGGTATATGAATTTAATAAAATAAATAAATAAATAAATAAAATAAATTTCCTATTCCATATAAATATCTTTTAAAATTTCATGTGAACATTTTATAACGATGAAAGATATATTTAATAGAAAAAAGGTAATTAATTTTGTTCTGCTAATTATTGCTTTATAACAATAAATTTTTACTCCATGTTTAATTTCTAAATGGCATTTACAGGATGGCTTCTTAAGCGTGTCAATTCTAGACCTATTACGGTTTATTTTTGTATAGGTAGATAGTAGGATGTTAAATGTAATCTGCTTTCCCATTAGGAATTCAAAGCAATGTCTGTGACAATCCTGCTTTCCAGCTAGATGAAACTACAACACAAAAGGGTCATTTAAAAAAAAAGAAAATGTAAGTGTAATTTAAGCACTTGCACATTTAATTTGTTAGAAATTGTTTCCGTTGACTTATTCTCCTGTTCAAATCTTTTTAGAAAGAACAATGAAACCTCTAAGAAGAAAGAGAAGCAAATGGTTGGATTTTTTGAACTGGTTAGTTTGTAATCATATTGATATGAGTTCTCTTTTTTTATTTATTTTTGAAATAGGGGAGCGGATCAGTTTAGAATATACATTTTTCACTGGGATGAGGCAAATAGTTAATTCATTATATAATGCTTTGTAAATTTTTGACTGAAATATGTTTTTCTAGCCTGCTTAAAATTTCAGGTTGAGGCTGACACTTCAAAACAAAGTAATTAAGCTATGATTTTCCCCTCTAAAAATACATATGGAAGCTTAGAAGCAGTCAAGTAAATAAAAATGATACTGAATGAAGATATTTTCCTCTGTAACTTGTCTATTCCCCCTTTTTAATCTAAAGAATATTTTACAATGAAATGGGGTGGGGAAAGAAATATGTGGAATATAAAAATTAGGCATCTTCAGAACCAAATTGCCTATTAATGCAATGACAGTTGGCAAATGTTTGATATTGAGCATATACATTAAGTCTTCCAATAAAAATAATGTGTAAATGCTTCTGTCTTACTATCATACAAACCTGTTACAAATTATTTAATTACTGGTTGACCAATCTGGAAACAAGTTGGCCAGGACTAGAATCCAGCTGATCTTAGAGGTAAAAGATAAACAAGCTTCTTTTTTGTAATATGGTTTCCAAAATACAATATGCAGTAGGACTTAGCCAGATAATTGTCATCTGTAACATAAATCTTGTCTGTAAAGCTATATGGAACCTTCCATCACCATTTCATTTAAATTTTTCTGCATCCATTTAGTTTAGCTTTGCAGATGCTCTAGATATCATTTTAATGATTGTGGGATCAATCGCAGCTGTTGTAACAGGATCTGGACAGCCAATTATCATCGTCATCTTTGGCCAGATGACAAACAGCTTTGTGGAAACTAGTTTTAATGTATCTACAGGTAAGAGCTGTGTATCACACTAAGCGATAATATATTGAATTATGATATAGCACCCAACCAGCCAATTGTGGCTTATTAAATGCTTAATGCAGCATGTGAATCCATTGACTGAGAGAACTAATCTGGAGAAGTAAGACTGAACACTAATGAACGATTGTTTAAATGTAGCAAGAAAGTCTTTGCCCCATATATGTGAGAAATTAATCTTTGATTAATTATGTACCCTAATATCATTTTTCACTCTTAGGGATCACATAGATAGATTTTTCTCCATGATAATCTATTCCTAATCTCTTCTTTCAAGTCCCCCAATGGTGCACCCATTGCCACTATAACTGAATTATCCACTTTGGTGCTTTATTTATTTATTTTCTAAACTTTATTAGAAAATAAAAAGCCTTTGGGCAACTCAGTGATGGATAGTCTTATTTAGCTGATCACAGAAAATCCTGGAAGAGTTGGACCAAGTTGGGATAAGGAATTATTAAATTTGAAAGCTGTGAGCCAGATTGGAAAGAGCATCCTAAAGGAAAGCAGCGGCAATCCCTTTTGTGTTTTTGCCAAAACAAAGAAAAAAATCCTGATATAGATATAGATCTGTGAATCTGGAAGCTTTCTTATTGTGTATAATAGTAAATTTGCAATCTGGTATTACCTGAAAAACTAGATTTGGGGATCTAGAAAGTAGTAATAATTTATCTTTATTAAATAAAGTTTATTTTCTTTGGACTTTATAGGACTTTAGACTATATCTCTGTGGAGATTTTCAGTCATCCAGGTTATAGTTTCTCTCAAAGGTGCACTTTTTTCTCCCTTCAAAATGCAACTGGACTTTTTTTCCCTTGAGGAAGAAGAAAATGTTTTGTTTGTCATCCCAGAAGCTTCATCAGTTCTGATGGCAGGGAGTGGGGAGGATGGAAGGATAGGTTCCGACAGGATGGGGGGGGAATGGAAGAATTGTATTTCTTTGTAGTCAACTGGTCATTAGCACTTTGAAAGAGGGGTAAAAGAATCTATCTATGTTAGAATTAAACAACCCTCCTTCCACAGAGGGGGAGGAATAAGACACCACCTATCTCCAGTTTACAGTGCAGCCCTTGTAGCAATTCCAAGAAGATTCCACAAGCCATTGCACTCTGATTCAGGTATTCCTGAAGATGCAGATAATAATAATAATAATAATAATAATAATAATAATAATAATAATAATAATAATAATAATAATAATAATAATAATAATAATAATAATAATAATAATAATAATAATTTTATTTGTATACCGCCCTTCTCCCGAAGGACTCAGGGCGGTGAACAGGGCAAACATATAAAAGTACAAAGATACAAAAGTTAAAAAAGAATTAAACACAATGCCCAAGCTAAAACAATAAATAAATATATTAAAAACAACAATAAAATCCCAACCCATCCCCCATCAGGCCAGACCGGCTTGTTCGAACAAATAAGTCTTCAGATTGCGTCTGAAGGAGCGAAGGTCGGGCGCCATCCGGAGCTCAACCGGCAACCGATTCCATAAATCCGGGGCGCCCACAGAGAAGGACCTTCCCCTGGGGGCCACCAGATGACATTCTCGGACCGGTGGCACCCTGAGGAGGCCCTCAGGAGGATAAAACCCCAAGCGACCTCAACAGGTCTCAGAGAGTGCAAACAACCAGATGACTGCAAAGAAATACAATCCTTCCATTTCCCTCCCCCCATCATATACAAACCTATCCTTCCATTCCCCCCCACCATGAACAACATCAGAACTGATGGAGCTTCTTGGATGAGCAACAAAACATTTTCTTCTTCCTCCTTCTCAAGGAAAAACAGTCCAGTTGCTTTCTGAAGAAGAAAAAAAGCACCTTTGAGACTTTTAGAGTATGTAAAAAGAAATTGGACTGCATTGCTGTTTAACATCTATAAATTATCTTCTGATACTCCTGTTGTTGTAATCTCCCTTATAGGAAGTGCAGAAGTCAATAACTCAGCCTGCCCTCAGGCTGCCTCAGATCTAGAAAATCAAATGGCCTCGTATGTACCTTTACATCTTTGCTCTTCTTCTTATTTGTAACTGGCAAACTGTAACACATTTGATTTTATGGTTAACTTATCTGATATTGAATTACTTTGAATTTACTATTTTATTATAAATATAGCAATTTAATATTGTTCTTTACTGCATGATAAAATATTTGATTTTATATTCATTATCAGTGATTGACTGTATTGATTGTTTGCATGACTATTATCAACTTTCTAATTTCTTTCTCCTCTTTTTTGTCCACAAGAATGTACTTCATCTTTTTAAACTAGAAATTATATTTGGGCTTTGGGGGCTGAAAATGTAGAAATAAATTATTAACAAATGTATTGACTCCTCATGTCTTCCACAGTCATGCATACTACTTCGTTGGAACTGGCTTTGTGGTACTACTCTGCAGTTTTGTTGAAATCTGGACCTTTGTGACTATCTCTGCAAGACAAACAGCAAGAATACGTAACAAATTCTTTTTTACTGTTCTTCACCAAGAAATGGCCTGGTTTGATACCACACCAATTGGAACCTTGAATACGAGACTGACAGAGTAAGGAGGATTTTTTTAAAATATGAAATTTGGGGAAGACAATCACTGCAATGGACCAAAAGAAGACCAATTTCCATGGTTCATTTAGTTGGGACCAAATGTGTATTTCTATTTCATCAATTAACCACATTCACTAATTATATTTACTTTTTGTTTTTAAATGTTTTCCAGCCTTAGAACAGAATTTTCCGAAGGCGGCTTATAATAGAACTTGTAACTCTGAAATTACAATTTAAAAGTATTTACATGAATTAAAAATAGATAATGTAATATTAAAATACATATTAGACCTAGGATTACCAGATACCTGAACAGGCAAAGTAGTACATGGATACTTGGAAAGAACAAATGGGGAAAAAAGAGGACGCACTATTTAATATTTGTATTTATATTCATTGAAGGGGAAGGAATTACAAGGGAATAAGCAGGCAGATAATGGGGAAAATACATTGAGAGGAATGTGCTAGTTCTGGATGTTTGCCCAACCCTTTTCAGGCTCCTAGTTCAATCCAGGTAGAGGACAAAAGCCTTTAGTGGGTAACTGATTAAGATTTTATCAATTTCAGACAGCAGTACAAGCCAGCTGATGGGTACTAATCAAGTAATTAAGATGGCATGCTTCAAAGAAGAGGCTGAGGGGATTTTTATTAAGATTTTTATATAAAATTTTAAGGAGACCCGGGAGGGGGGAGGCTCTAGGGATCCGGAACGAACTTGGGGGAGTTCGACCTGGACAGCAGTCCAGACCATCGGATGGTCATGGGGGAAGTAGGGGTTTGGGGGCAGACTCAGCTCCGAGTGCTGAGGGTCTCCCTATCCTGACAGTGATTGGGAGGGGCAGAGAGTGTGGGAGCAGAGGGCTCTATTGCTATCGGGGAATGGGCCACCGCTGTCTTCAAGTGGTTGCCTGTTCCCACCCTCATTGCTCTTCTCACCTCCCCGGGGGCATTGGATTACAGGACCCTGGGCTCAGGTTGGTTTATTTCAATGCCAGGTCCGTGGTGAACAAAGCTCCCCTCATACATGATCTTATTGAGGAGGAGAATGTGGACCTGGCCTGCATCACGGAGACCTGGTTGGGCCAAGAGGGGGGTGTCCCCCTCTCGGAACTATGCCCACTGGGCTTCCAGGTGCTTCACCAGCCACGGGCCCAGGGCAGGGGTGGTGGGGTAGCGGTTATTATTAGGGAGAGTCTTTGTCTGCAAATCCACTGTCCCTCAGATAGGCGGGTGTGAGTCTCTCCATTTGAAGTGGGGTCCTGGAGTTCAGTTGGGCCTATGGATTAGGTACCTGTCTCCCAGCTGCGTGTCATCGGCCCTGCCCAAGCTCCTCAACGTCTTGCCTGGGTTGGCGATTGAGTTCCCCAGGCTTATAGTTCTGGGGGATTTCAATCTGCCCTCTGCGGGTGAGGCATCTGAGTTGGCCCAGGAGTTCATGGCCTCTATGACAGCCATGGAGCTGACTCAAATAATTCAAGACCCGACCCATAATGGAGGGCACACACTCAACCTGGTTTTTATCTCTGGGCAGTGGATTAATGATCTGGGTAGGGGGGATTTAACTATCCAACCCCTGTCATGGTCCGATCATTTTCTTCTACAGCTAGACTTTCAGTACGCCAGCCCCTGCCGCTGGGAGGCGGAACTGACCAGGTGGTTCTGCCCCAGGCACCTGATGGACCCTGAGAGGTTCCAGACGGAGCTTGGGACATTTCCTGCTTCCCTTGCCCATGACTCTGCCGAGGCATTAGTGGTAGCCTGGGATAGGGCTGCTGCTGGGGCCTTGGATCGAGTTGTGCCTTTGCGGCCTCTGACCCAGTGCAGATTCTGGGTGGCCCCCTGGTTTACCGAGGGACTCCGAGAGATGAAGTGCCGGAAAAGACGCCTAGAGAGCTATTGGAGGTCCAACAGATCTGAATCTGACTGAACACGGCTAAGAACCGTACTATATTCCTCGCGGAAATGACAGCTGTCAAAGGCCGCTCCACATGGCCACACTGACAGCTGTCATAAGGCCTCCGATCCCAACATGCACGTGCACCCCGCCGTTGACACTGACAGCTGTCAAAGGCTGCGCGTGCGTAGCTACAGCCGCGAGCTGTCAAAAGCCACGCAGGCGCAGAATCACCAGCCGACTGACAGCCGCTAGCTGTCAGATCGCCGGCAAAGGTTACATGGATTCCCAGCTGAAGCGCCAGCCAGCTGATGGGTTTCCTCGGCTCAGAGATGCATGCGCTATCACTAGGGAAATGTCAAAAGCTGCCAGCTGATCATTGGGTATGACCCCTTGGGGGTAAAACACCCATCCCTGATTTGTTGACAAGTTTGACCGTTGCCTATATAAAGGCTCGTTGTACTGTCCACGTTGTCCGGGCTGAGCTAAATAAACCGTTTGAACTGAAGCCACCGTCTCTCTCATCACTGCTCGAGATTTTGCACCTGGCGACGAAGGTGGGATCCCCGTACAATTGAGCTGAAGTCACGGCCAAGAAGGAACTCCGTCCCAGCCGCCCGATACCACTGAAGTCACTGGCTAAGTCACTGGCTGAGGGCAGGACAACCTTCTACGCGCCACAGTACCGCTAATCCAACATGGCAAATCTCGGCCATATTAGAGAGTTCGATGTCCACCACCCTGAAGGCTGGGAGTCACATTGGGGCCAGGTCAAGGGGTACCTCGTCGTGAATAAAATCACCGAGGACCGCCACAAGGCCGCTGCGCTCCTATGCCTCAGCGGGCCGGCCGTGTATGATATCGCCGTGGGACTCTGCAGCCCGGACCCGGTCGCCACAGTGCCCTACGCTGAGCTGACGGATCGCCTCAGCAAACATTTCATGCCCAGGCTATCAGAGCTGTACTGGCGACTCCACTTCGCCCGCCGACGCCAGCAACCGGGTGAACCTTCCACCGCGTTCATCGCCGGGGTCCGGCACGCCACCCAAAAATGCCATTTCCCGGACCTGGAGGACCGCATCAGGGACCAGGTCATCGCCGGCCTCCAGAACGAACGCCTCCAGAGGAAACTGGTGGCAAGGCCCACAATGGACCTCGCAGAGCTTACGCTCGAGATCATGGCCTATGAGGACAGCCACCGCGAAGAACCCCCGGCATTCAGTGACAACCCCAGCGCCTCGGTCCATCAAGCCTGGGAAGCAGACCATGGACCCCCGGAGTCCAGCTCAGGAGTAGACGCGATCATCTCCCGATTCAATCAGATGGCCACCGGATGTGAAGGAAACCGCGGACAAAATAAACCAGTGGGTCCCAGCACAAAAAAAACCCTGCAGGCAACAAGGCCAGGTGCACAAGCTGCGGCGGGGGCCACGCAAGAGCCACCTGCCGATTCAGGAATGCGAAGTGCCATGGTTGTGGGAAGACCGGCCACATCCACTCCGCATGCCGCAGTCAAAACCGGGAGACCCTCCACGAGCTTGACGAGATCCCCTCAGGTAGGACCAAGTCTCCCCGCCATCCCCAAGGGTCTGTAGGGTCCGTACTTTCCCAAACCAAACCCACTGCCACGCACCTCATACGTGCTAAGGTCAAGGCCTGGGTCAAAATTCAGGGGGTCCCTTGCGAGATGGAGGTCGACTCAGGGTCTTCTGTCTCCATCCTATCATGGGACACACTCCAAAAAATAGCATCTAGAAGCAAACGCCGCATTCCTTTGCAACCATCCAAAGTCCTGCTAGCAGATTTCCAGGGCGCTCCCATAGCACTAAAAGGACAGGCTAATCTAAAAATTGAATTCAAGAAATTCAAAGGGAACCTGTTAGCCCAGATAACCAAGCACCCCCAGACCAGCCTCATTGGCCTGGACTGGTTTGAAGCATTAGACATCCGCCTAGAGGGGACAAACCGCATCCAACCCCAGTCATTAGAGGGCGTCTGCAAAACCTTTGCAGATGTTTTCGACGGAACCTTAGGCAGATATACCGGTCCGCCCGTCGACCTTAAACTCAAACCAGAGGTCGGGCCAATCAGAATTAAGGCCATAAGGGTCCCCTTCGCTTTAAAGCAAAAAATTGATAGAGAATTAGATCATCTAGTCGCCCTGGGAGTCCTAGAACCCACAGACAGCGGAATGTGGGAGACCCCCATAGTGACGCCTGTCAAACCAAACGGGGACGTGAGGATCTGCGCGGATTATAAGGCCACCCTCAACCGCGCATTGAACCCCCATGCTTATCCCGTCCCCGCTGTCAGGGATGTCCTGTCAGAAATTGGTTCAGGCTCCATTTTCACAAAATTAGACCTAGCGCACGCATTCCTGCAGCTCCCTGTCAGCAGAGAGACAGCAGACGCCCAAACTATAGTCACCCATCGAGGGGCGTTCAGAGTAAACTGCCTCTAATTTGGAATCTCTGTGGGCCCCGGTATCTTCCAGGAGGTCATGGAATGAACATTAAAAGGAATTCCCGGAGTATGCCCATACTTTGATGACGTGCTCATCGCAGGAGATTCCGAAAGTATG